>NC_080387.1:59815609-60188911 GCF_028751815.1 Salvia miltiorrhiza
CTCGGTAAGAGTTCTATCAGTTGACGGCGGTTTGTTTTCAGCTCCGCTTCCTGCAGAACAAACACAAGTTCCTCATCTGTTCCATCTTACAAAGAGGTCATCAACAAATAAAAACACTCCTTGCATTGTCATTACCCCTCTTAAGAAGATCAAACATGAAAATTAAAGCATTCTATTATCAATTAGGATTGTCCTCTGCTCTAAACCCTTCATGACCCCAACCGTAAAATAGATTCCTCATCTTGGTCTGCTGCTGCTAGCTGTCACTCGATTATCAATCACTAATCCAAATTCTGAGTTACAGATTTGATTCACCCGATTTCATAATGCTCACAAACCACTAAAAGATCACAACTAACAGAGCCACTAAAATCAAATAACAATACATATTTCCTTTTTATAGAACAACACTAAAAGTCAGAGTCGCTCAATTTCCATACTAAATTGATGCAACAAGAACCACGAAATGGTCAGAGTCAACCAAACTCCCTAGAATCCAATTACATTATATTCTCTCCGTCCCATAAGAGTGTGCATTTTTTTCTATTTTGAGACGTTCCACAAGAGTGTGTATTTGTCAATTTTTGGACACTACTCCACCACTAACTCCTTATTTCTTTGACTTCAAAAAAAACTCATTATTTCTTACTTTTATAATAAAATGGATCACTTTCTCTACTACATATACACCCATCTAACATTTTATTAAAACCCGTGCCACCAAAAGTGGTGCACACTCTTGCGAGATGGAGGGAGTACATCTTATTTTCTAAACAACGAATCGCATAATGCAAGCCAAAACAGCAACCGCTTAAAAATCTCAATTGAAAGTTACTGCTACAAAATCTAAACTTCGAGTCATCAATCACACAAAATCTTCCAAAAGTTGGATCTCGGATAAAAAAATAAAGAAAAAAACAAACCTGTAGGAACCGCCCACTTATACAACTGCAAAGCGGGTTCGAGAGCTTTACGCCACGCAATTTCCGGACTCCATTTGTTATTGTGACCGTTCAATTCGTCATCCGAGGAGCTGCTATTGCTCGCCGCCGAGTCACAACTCGCCGGATTATTTTCCAACTCATGGTCATCCGCTTTCGACCACTGGAAACGGTTCAAAATGAAGGTGGATTTCTTGTACAGATCATCTTTCTTCAACGACCGTATTCTCCTACTAAATTCTGAAACACATAAAATGAAAATGCTATTCAAATTTATTAATCCCGAATCAACGAAATTTGAGATGAAGAAGACCTACCCATGCTGGTGAAGAACTGTCTGAGGGATGCTTTCGACATTTTGGCGGGGCGTGAATTGGAGAAATTTTGTGTTTTTGGAGCGAAAAGAAATGGGTATGGAGTGGAGGGCGGTGAAGGATTAGAGCCTACACCTCCAAGAGGCGGTTTGTGCTCGTTGTTTGCTTGGACCGCTCACAGTCCGGTAGTTTCGCTGTGGGACATGACTGGGAATACTTTGGAAGTGCAGGGGTGTTATGGTCTTTCATCTTACATATCGGATAAACCTATTTCGGGCTTGTTGGTTGCTGCACTATGGTTGTTGGGCTCGGCCCATAAGAAACCCAGCACAAGCCCACTCAGCTTATTTTCATACACTATTATATGAAAAAATTAATTATTTCAAATACACTAAATTAATACTCCCTCCGTACCCCAAATAACTTTCTTATCTTTCTTTTTCGGATCGTCCTCCAAATAATTTCCTATCCATTATGGGACACTATTCTATCACTAATAATATCCTATTTATTCTTATTTTCTACCTTTCACTCTTCTTCTCAATACTAATTATAACATGTTTTCCTCATTTTCAATCCACACAACAACTTAGTCTTAAAAATCGTGTCCCTTCCTTTTAGAAAGTTATTTAGGGGAAGGATGGGGTGTTATTTATTTAATTTAATTAATGTAAATACTTCTCCCTCCGTCTTATAATCTTTGTTTTGGCACGAAAATTTAGGTGATGATGATTAATGAGTAAAAAGATACAAAGTGATGGAGTACTTCACTTTTACTTTGTGAAATTAATAGAAGGTTAAAAAGATAAAAAGTAATAGGATCTACTTTCCTTCTTTAGAAAGTAAACATTTGTTATAGGGCAAAAGGTGAACATTTATTATGGGATGGAGGGAATAAATGATGAATCGATAGTATGTCCGATGTTTCTAGTGCTACCAAATAAATAATTGGGGATACATTGTGTGATCCGTAGGCTATTGTACTTTTTGGCAAAAAACAATATCTGCTTCAATCTTATTAACTAGTGCATATTAAGAAAAAACATAGATTTTGCGAAACCAATCGCCAAAATATTTGCAGAAACAAAAATTCCCTCTATACATGGTAAGGCGGGCGCCAATATTAGCACCAACCGTTAGGCCATTTATTCTTGGAGTCCCATTTGGGCAGCCATTTGGAGGTGGGGTTCCCGAGCGTCGCGCGGGCACTCTTCCTGCGCGGCCGCCACCTCCAGAGGCGGCGTTTGGGGGCCGCATCGGCCTTCAAGAAGGCGAAGATCTCATCTTTTATAGTCTTACTAGGTTGAGATTTGAAGATCTCTTCCTCAATGGTCGCTGACGGGAAGACTTGGTCGTAGCCGCGGCTGGCGTTGAGCCTCAGGTAGCGCTGCTCGAGCGCTTCCTTGGGGATGTTCCGGGCCAGCAGGGGCGACGCCCCGCCCCATGTGTTGCCGCCAAATATTGAAGGGTGCTGCGGGGTTCTGAACTCCACCACCTCCATCTGTCTCATTTTTACGTCAATATTGCAGCTTGGAGTGACGTGCTCTAATGCCTTCCCTTTATATATGTTTATGGGAGCATCAAACCGTCACATTCAAGATCATACTAATTTAGTATAGATTCGTATAAGAAATTTTTTGTGATGAGTTTAAGACAGATGGCAGCGATTACTTCAAGAAATTACCACAATGCAGAATTGTTTTATGTTGATAACAACTACAAAAATGCAACTAAGAATTTCTCTTGGTTGTCTCATGTCTGATTTATGAAATTTTAATACTCTCTTCATTCGCTATATGCTGAATTGAAATTTTATTGAGAAAAGGAAAAATGAAAGTAACAAAGACAACCCGTTGAAGGCACAACAGACGCAAACTAACGGGCTACGAAACTATAACGGCGAGGACCCAGACGGAAAAACACCGTGAGAGGAAAAAAGAGTCAAGAAATGTGCAGGAACCCCATGACCATCAAAAGTCAAGAGCATCATCCTCCGTATGAGTTACAGAATCCATGATTGCCCCCCAACGTTGAGAAGCATCCTCCGTATAAGTTACAGAATCCATGATGTCCCCCCAACGTTGAGAAGCATCCTCCGTATGAGTTACAGAATCCATGATGTCCCCCCAACGTTGAGAAGCATCCTCCGTATGAGTTACAGAATCCATGATGTCCCCCCAACGTTGAGGAATAGCAGGATGTCGTAACCTGTGTTTTATAGAGGTATCAGAAACCCCCCATTTCCCGACTTGCTTGGTACCGCCCTTAGGACGCCCTCGGCCTCGCCTCGCCGTAGGAGCTTCAGTGAGCTCGACTGTGTCTGAGGCTGGGCGAACCTGATCAAGAGGCATATCACTCCTCCCCAAGCCCACAGGTGTAGGAGGTTGTTGTCCGCCAGTTGCATGAGTCGAGTCAGTATGCAGAGGGACGATTGAAGCACCAGACTCAGGGGTGCGAACGATGCCAGGCTTATCCTGAGATGCTGAAGTCGTAATAGTGGCTGTGGGTATTCCACTACTAGAATTAGGCACAACATGTGTGGGAGACATATCCCCAGACGGTTTCTCGAGCACCAATTGGGAAGCGACTAGCACAACTTCCAACGAATCAGGCCCTGACAAAATACGGTCATCCCTTTCGTTCACATCCTCTTGGGACGTCACAACCTGCTCCAAAACACTCGACTCTAAAGCTTCATTAACCTGTTCCTTAGGCTGCCAAGTAGGCTTGGGATCCACCTTAGCAGCTCCTTTATGAATCTCCTCAATTTGATCAGCCGCTTCCTCATTCTTCTGATTGCCTTTTTCTTTCGCAGCTCTCCGGCATTTGTCCGTGGAATGGCCAGTGATTTTACAACGAGAACAGAACAACGGCAAAGATTCGAAACCAAATTCAATGTAGAAAGAATTATTACCATCATCGATGTACATTGAATTGAGAAGGGGCAGCGCCATATTGATTTCCACAAGGACCCTGGCGAAGTGCCCCACTTGGCCATTAGCAGAAACGTTGTCAATACGCAACGGATGTCCTAGGGCTCGACCAATATTAGCAATGATAACTGGAGTCCATAATTCCACCGGGAGATAATACACCCTTACCCACACTTGCGCAAGAGATGAGGGCTCTTCATTCGCTATATGAGTATCTATTGGGGATGATAACTTGATAAGGGTTTTAAGAAATGGCTTATGCGTGTGAGTGGAATAAAGGTCCACTTTTATTGAGAGTGAGTTGTGTGGAGTACCCAAAAAAAAAAATACTTATTTGATAGACGGAGGAAATACAATTTAATAATTGAATCATCAACTTTAGATAAAGGGCTCAGAGATCCTCTTTTATTTTTTTGTCATTTGAAATAATCGAAACAAACACATTTGCCATTGTCAGCAATAGTATACTTGTATGGATTGATATGTACAAAGTGTAACGTATTTAAATAATTCTTAAGTAATTTAATTGTATAATTTTCAAAGATTCTGTTCTGCTCGGCTTTAAGTACATGGAAAAAATTGTTCTAAGGATAGATTTGCATAATTTTTCATAGTTTGGGTATTAATTATATTGTTCAAACTCAACAGTAAAAAAAATTGTCATTTGAGATAGATTTTCCAGTTGAGGGCCTTGAGGCCAAAGGGAGCAGTTCAAATAATTAAATCCATTATAAAATATGAATAATTTTTAGCCATTAAATTATGAGATTTACGGTGAAATATTCATCATTTTATTGGTATTGATCCGAGATTCGAATTTTATAAGTCGCGAAAACTCTATTTTTTTGAATTCATCAGAGTACATTTCATTATGTTTCTCGCAATACATTTCATTATATGTTAAATCTAGTTTGTATAATAACCACCACCCCTTAGGGCTCGTTTGGTTTTCAGTAAAGGATTATGTAGGATAATTTGTAACCAGGATAATTAGCGTGGATAATGACAGATTATTAATACTGAGTTGGTGTTTGCTATCATGACTAAATACAGAATATCCTGGTTTAAGTTAATCATAGGGGGAGGTGGTATTATTAATCCTAAGAAATCTGAATTAATAATACTGGGTCGTGGGATTAAACCGGGTCATCCGCATTATTACTAAATAATACCAAACACTAGACTGATCTGTACTAAATTAGTTAATACAGTGCATTAGCCAATATCAAACACGCCTTTAGGCTAATAACAAATCACCAACTCATAAGGTGAAAACCACAAAACGATTACTAGATCTTTAACATGTAGTTGAACCATAAATCATTAACCACAAAACGATTACTCTTTAATTTATACATATTTAAATGTAGTTGAACCATAAATCATTAACCACAAAACGATTACTCTTTAATTTATATATATTTAAATTATATTTCGTGAATATCCGATGAATAGCGGTGGCAGGTATCCGACGGGTAGCGGTTGGTGGATATCCGATGGATAGCGAGTATCCGCGGGTGATAGGTTTGGATAGCATTTGATCGATATCCACGGATAGTTTTGTGGTTAAAATTTATTATCCATTAATTAGTTCACGGGTACGAGTATGGATAGCCACTATCCGTGCCCGTCGTATTTGATTGCCATCCCTATATATAGCAGAAACTGCCTTCAACCGGCCTTTACATTCAACTAGCATTTGCACGGGAAAACATTTCTAATGTTTGTATTTATATAAAAAGTAATGCTAATTCAATTATTATACTTATAAATATAATAAAAATTAATTTTAATTGAATATATTTGAATTAAATAGTAAAAAAATAAAAAAATAATTCGCAATTATAAAATTTGATATTATGAAAAACAAAAACAAAAACAAAAAAATAAGCTAAAAAAATTAAAAATAAAATACTAATTAAAAAGAATTAAAAAAGATGAAAGAGAAATTTATAAAACTTTAATATTTAAACAAATTTCATTTTTACATTTTAAATTAAATATTTTCATAAAACATATCATATTTAAGGCTCTTATCGTGATCTTTAATTTGATATGCATATTAAATATTTTATAATCAATCGAATTTCATAATTTTGGAAAGAAACGTAGCAACAAATAAGAAGTTAAAGAAAATGAAAATAAAAAAGAAAAATATATAGTTTAAACATAAACCTTCAATTTTATTATAACTACAAAATTGCCACTCAATTTTGAAATTGATTTCAAATTGGAAACTCCCTTTTTAATCAGATGAGATCCTCTGTCCCACTATTTTATGTGTACAACTATTAATTTATTATAGTTTTTAATTATATTTTCTTCAATTGTAATTTATTATGCTTTAATATTGTAAAAAGATATAATTAACAAGGGTTCACTCATCCAATTAGGGTTTATAACTATTTTTTTTATATTTATTTGAATTAATAATTGATTATTTGGGTTCATTAATTCAAAGTTAGGGTATATAATTTTTAAAAAAATTTCAATTTTTAGTGATAAATATTAATTAGAGTTTATAATATAATAATATGTTTTATTTTTATAAAAAAAATTATAAAATAAATAAATTAGGAATAGTACACGGTAGTACACACAAAATAGTGGCACAGAGGATCTCATCTGCTTTTTAATATAGATTTAAGGTTACTTCGACCTCGATTAAAAATCATTATGATATATATCAACAACAAATTAAACGTTAGACAAAGAAATTGTGCAAACAAACAACATATAGTATTTTTTTATTTGCATTATATTAATTATGATCATCAACCTGAATTACTGAGGTGTATCCTTTGTCTGGAGAAGATCCTCCAACAAGTCATTATGAAAATACTCGAGCTCGATAGGTGGTTGAGTGGAACGAGACGAGGGCTCGGGCTGGGGCTGGGGCTGGGGCTGGGCTGGTTGGGCTGCGTAGTGGCCGTCGTTGGGGAAGTTGAGAATGGCCTGATGACCCCTCAGCGCATAGGCCGCCCTATCGTAGGCCCGCGCCGCCTCCTCCGCGGACTCGAACGTGCCGAGCCACAGCCGCGCGCCGTTGCGGTTGGGGTCGCGTATCTCCGCCGCAAACTTTCCCCACGGCCGCTGCCGGACGCCGCGGTACTTGTGGTCTTTTTGGGCGCCTTCCATTTTAGTTGAGAAGAAGTTGTGTCAAACTCGAGAAAACTTTGGTCTCATGCTCATGCAAATACCTATATATACCACATAGTGCTACGGTTGGTATTGAATTAGCAATTATTTAGGTCAGACGTGGCGGTTTGAATTCTTCGTATTTTAGAAAGAATATTGACTAAACTGGGAAATAAATTTCAGATTCGTCTATATTTCTGAATATATGGAATTGTACACTCACGCCCACGAGTTGAATTAATAGACCTAGCTACATGTTCCTTTTATTTTATTTTATTATTATTATTGTACACTGAAAGTTTTTTTTTTCCTGGTATTGTTGTTGATGCCTCTTTTATGCAGTACTGTAGTAGTCATATTTTTTAGAAACAATAGGGCCGAATGACCCTATTCAACATACAACATCAAATTTTGTCCACCATTTGAAAAAACATAAATTTTAGCCATTTTTTGTATGTCATGACTATTCTACCTTTCTCTCTCTTTCCTCTCTCCTTCTCATCTCCCTCTCTCTCTCTCCAGCGGCTGCGCTATCTCCTCTCTCCTTCTCATCTCCCTCTCTCTTTCTCCAGCGGCTACGCGGCAGCGGCGCCGAGCAGAAGTCACCGGAGCAGATCTGATCGCAGCTGATCTGATCGCAGCGGCGGTGCCAAGCAGATCTGATCGCAGCGGCGGAGCTAATCTGATCGCAGCGGCGCCGAGCAGAAGTCAGCGGCAGAATTCGTCGGAGTAGAGGATGGGGCGGCAGCGGTGGAGGAGATCCGATCCTCTGAAACGCGTGGAGGAGGGATTGGTCAGGTGGCGGATGATGAGGCGGCGGCGGCGGCAGATCAGATCTGATCTGATCTGATCTGTGCTGATCTGATCTGTGCTGCACGTATGGCACTTATGGCACTATTAGTGCCATAAGTGCTATAAGTGCACACTTCCCCTAGGGTTTAGATGTTCCATTTAGGGTTTAAATGATGTTGTTGTTTCTGTATTTGTGCTGCACGTATGGCACTTATGGCACTATTAGTGCCATAAGTGCCCAAATGACCATTTTACTTAGTTTTATTTTGAATTTTCGTTGGCACTTATGGCACTATTAGTGCCATAAGTGCCAAAATGACTATTTTACTTGGTTTTATTTTGGATTTCCGATGGCACTTATGGCACTAATAGTGCCATAAGTGCCTAACCCGACCCGGCACGCGACCCGCGTGCCTGATCCTACCCAGTCCGCCTCATTAAGGGCAAAAACGTCCAAATCAATAAAAATGGCCAAAATTTGTGTTTTTTCAATGTGTGGCCATAAATTGTGTTTTATGCTTCATTTTGGCTACTTCAAAATTTTACTCTATTTTTTATATGTTAAATTAATACTTTATGTCATTAATACTTTTATATATATATATATATATATATATATATATATATTACATTAATATATATTTCTTATGACAGTCTCCTCTCCCATCATATACTATATACTTATATAGGCATAAATAAAACAACAGACATATACACGCCAAAGAAAATAAAAAGAATAATAACAGACTTACAAAAGGTAACAACCTATGAATATTTTTAATGGAGTACTACAATATATAATTATTCGATCATAAGATCCCCAAAACCCATTTTGAAATAAAACGTTTGAGGCATTATCATTCATTTAGACATAAAAATTCTCAAGATATTGTTTACAAATTTTAAGCACAAATTATTATTACAAAGAATAAAGTCAAAACAATTTCTTTCCGCTTCGTTGAGTTCATATCATAAATAATTAAGTAACAATAAATTGCAATGAAATTATTAATTTTATGAGTTAATTATCTATAAATTACTGAACTTTCGTCAAATTCTGATTTTCCGTACAAATTAAATTTCAAAGTTTAGCATGGTTATTATGGGAATTAGTAATTTAATCTAATTTCAATACTAATCAAAACTCCTGTCAAAATTACTCATATATGACTAGCCGAATAACTGTCATTATTTCATAAGAAACCATGTCGTTTCTACCAACCGAATATCATACGAGAACGACTATGCTACATCAACTATTCGATTACTAGTCATGTTAATATTAAGTTTGGTTGAAATTATAATTGATAATAAAATTAAATTAAATCAGTAATTCAATAATAACCACATTAAATTATGCAGTCATTTAGGTCCTCTGGATCATTTACATTTTTCATGCAGCTTATATCCAATTGAAATTTGAAACGGATGAAAATTGGACAGATCTAGATTTATATAAATTTAAATGAGTTGGTATTACTTTATATCATGAACTTTCAACGTTTTTCATAACATGTCTCGTTATACAAAATTCGATGATGAAAACCCTCGAATTTTCAGCGCTTTATGATGATAATTCCTAATATAGTTTTTCAACAATATATATATATATATGATAATTTCCAAAATATTGCATTCTATAAGAAATAAGACATTTTCCCATCACCAAATTTTGTATTACGGACATTTTATGAAAAATACTGAATATTTAAGATTTAAAAAAAAAATAAAAGTTCAATACATTTTATAGAAAACGCCGAATATTCAGAATAAAACACTATTAACCAAAACTAAATCCAAAACTATATGTAATTTGGTGACTAGTTTTGTGCTTCCTTCCAATTTTAATCTTTTGAGTTTAGGGATAATTGCGTGAAAATACACAAACTTTGCCAAAAATCCATATTTGACGCGAAGTTAGGATTTTATATTTTAATACATCAACTTTCGTTATTGTCCAAATTTGACACGACTTAATTCTTAAAAATTCAAAAAACAACCTCTTTTTGTAAATAATTATACAAAGACCCACTTATGTTATTATTTGGGACATTTAAACCAAAACAAGATATTTCCTTATGATGTTTTCTTTTAATTTTTGATCCGCGCCTAAAATGGTTTAAAATGTAAAATTTGGACAACAACGAAAGTTGGTGTATTAAAATGTAAAATTTTGACAAAGTTGATGAATTTTTGGCAAAATTTGTGTATTTAGGTGCAATTTTCCCTTGAGTTTATAAACTTCGATAATTAATATGTATAGGTGATGTAATTCTCTAAAACTTCTGGTAGAAAAACTGTAAATAAGTTTGATTGTGCAAGAAAACGTAATTAGGTCATTTTAAGTCAAAGGCGCCGCCATACCGCTTTGTGCCTTTGTGGTCTTGGGCGGTCAAGGTAAAGCTACTAACATTTTTTATATAGGAATTATGGCCAAAAGTTACGACAACTTTGAAAAAAATTATAATTTTTATTTGAATTTTTAATTAAGTAAAAAAAAATACATGAATTTATATTTTAGTTGCAATTTTCATCTAAATTTAACTTTCAACAAAATTAGAGTTTAATTAACAGTCGAAATTAAGTTAAATATATTAAATTTTGCTTTATTAGACCTCTGAGCTTATAAATACTTCTTCTGATGAAGGTAGACCAACATCAGACGAACTTCCGACTGTAAATTAACCTCTAATTTTATTGAAAGTCAAACTTAGATAAAAATTATAACAAAAATATAAATATATGTATTTTTTGACTTAATTAAAAATTTAACTGAAAACTATAATTTTTTTCAAAGTTTGTGTATTTTTTTGGCTATAACCCCTTTATATATACGAATTATGGGACGACATGTAAAATTATAAATATTATTGCCCCTCTCATGTTATTTGATCTCATTCTTTTTAGCACGGGACGTTGAAAGAATAAATTATAATATAAAAAAATTTGAGTTCATATATATTATTATAAAAATTAATTACTTAAAGAGAAAATAAGTAAAATCAAAAAATAAATACAGGCCAAGTTAAATAGGAGAATGAGAATATCTTTTAAAATAGCTTATTGGCGGTGGAATATAATTTTATTACAAAATGATACGATATATCGGAATGTAATTTAAAGGGATAAATATAATTTATGTCTTTTATTTTAACATACTTCTAAAAGGGTGATGATATTTGGACATCTGGTGTCCTGGACACCTGCATAAAATCGATTTTTTTGCATTTAACCTAAATGGGCCGGTTTAGAGGGATTTTTGTATTTACTAATTAACCCCTCATATTATTTAATGATTTTTTTTCCTTTTTTTTTGGTTTTTTTTGTTTCCTTTTTTTCGCTTTTTATTGTTCCCTTTTTTTGGTTTTTTTTTTCCTTTTTTCGGTTATTTAGTTTTGAAAATTATGTGAATCATATATTTGAAGTTTATATGATTATTTATTTCGAAAATTGTTTAATTTATTATTTTTAATATTTTATTATTGATTTGTTACCAATAATTCATGGGTTTTTGCTAAAAAAATCCTAGATTTATTTGTAGCTATTGTTTTTTTCGAAATTAATATTTTTTAAAGATTATTTATTTATTTATTTTAGAAAATTATGTTATTATGTTTTTTATATTTGAAAATTATGTTAGTTTTTATTCCATTTTTTTATATTTGGAAATTATGTTATCTTTATTTGTTTCAAATAATTTGGTGATTCTTCTAAAACTAATCATAGATTTGTTCCACTAATTTAGATATTCTCATTCTTCACAAAATTATCTTATATTTGAATCCACTATTTTAGAGATTCTCATAAAATATTTCAAGACTTTTTCCGAAATTTTTATTATTTATATTTTTGGAAATTATGTTTTTATTTTTTTGAAACTTATGATTTTTTTCCATTAATAAGTAAGTAATATTAATACTTGAATCCACTATTTGAATGCACGCCAGATGTTTGTTAAAAAGTGTGATCGAATTTCGTATAACATTTTGAATGATTTTTATCATCCTTAAAATTAGATATTTATGATTTATTTACCATGAACAAAAATCAAAAATCAAAAATCAAATCTTCACAACATAAAAAAAAAAAAAAAAAGTCCCCTCTCATATTCAATTCCTTCACCAAAATAATGCACTGCACATGTTTGTTAAAATGATTAAACGAATTTTCTATTAAATTTTACAAGATATTGATGATCCTTCAAATTGGCTCCTAATTCTATTAAAATTGATTTTTTTTTCCAATTTTGCATGTTTTTTTTCATTGAGTTATATATCTTTATTTGTTTTTTTGGTTTTTATATTTTCATTCTTTTACTATATGCAAATCGATTATGTATAAAACAAGTTTTTATTTATTCATTCTTGAGTTTTAAATGTAATATCTATGTCTTGGATTCTATGGGTCACAAGAAACATATGAGTCCAATTTCGAATTTATTGTAACACGTTCAAAAAATGTATAAGTTATACAGTTTTTTCACGCGATTTCCCTACGTATGAATCATTGAGTAATTGTATTTTCTACTTTGCTATTCACATTAATTTATTTCAATTATATTATGCAACTTGATTACATTCAGTATAGTTATACGAGTTCATTAGTCACACTATACTAGTTCTCCGAGCAAAATTCCATCGTATGATTCATGAATATTAATTTATTTTTTCAAAGTCACTAAATTATTTCAATTAATTAATTCAACTTTATTTCATTGAGTTTAATTATTTCTTATTATTATATCGGATTTAATTAATACTATAATTTTTTATTATTTCAATTATAGAATTACACTTTATGACACTACTACAAAAACGCTCAAAAAAACCGTTAAGTATAGTGGTGTTATTTATGATACAGTCATACATAACGGTAAAAAAACTGTTATGTATAATCGTATAGATAACGGTATGTGCACTCATACATATAACAGTAAATATCCGTTATCTTTACAAGTGATACATAACGGTTCCTACTGTTATGTATTATTGTTTTTACCGTTATGTATTAGATATAATATATATATATATATATATATATATATTTTCATCATAGTTAACAGTTTTTTACACTTTTTATAACGGTTTTAACCGTTATCTTTAATAGAAATATATAACAGTTTTTTGCACTTTTTATAACAGTTTTTTACACTTTTTATAACTGTAATATATTTTTTTAATTTACCTAGTTATTTATCTTGAAAATTAAATTAATAATTCTAAAACAACAAAATGACATTGCCATCAATAACATATATTATATAACATCCAAAATATTCATACATTATCATCCAAATATAATGAAAACATCACATATATTCTATTTAGCTATATATTTAATTTTAAAAGAACATATTACAAATGCGCGCAATTTGCTAGACATTTGAAACGACGTTCTCTGCTTTAGCTTTCTCGTTAATAGTAGTTCTCATAGCTCAGTTTTTAGCTGCATTCTCGATTGAAACACGGTGCATCGACTTCCATCAACTTGATTCGCCAAGAACTAGTATTGTTGGGAAAAAAAAATTGTCAAGGAGAAAGAATCAAGAAACTAAGCACACGTGAAATTAACCAACAAATAATTAAGAACCTCTTTGTTGAGCATTAACAAATACTTTCTTATCATATGCCATTTGAGAAGTAACTATTATCATATGCCATTTGAGAAGTAACAATTTAATTATTTTGAACTTCAATACTATATTATAATATATGGTCTTCAAGTATATTGTTATATAATTTCAACTAATTAATTAAATTTGATTTCATTGAATATAATAATTTCGACTTCGTTACTCAGACAATTGTCATTTTTCTATTACCGCATCTATTACAACACTTGTTTATATTATATTCAAATAAATCATGTTATATAGGTTTACGAGCAAAATCCCTACATATGATTCATTTTATTTAAATTTTTCTCATTAATCACCCTATAGTATTTCATTTTCTTAATATTATATCGCTTTTAATAAAGTATATGTTATATACCTTTTTCGAGCAAAATCCCATCATATGATTCATTCTTTTTTATTACAAATTCACTAATTAATTTCAACTAACCAATTAAACTTGTTTGCATTGAGTTTAATTATTTTGACTTCGTTACTCACACAATCGTGGTTCATTTTTTTTTATTTTTTTTTACGATTAACCAAGACATATAAGCTCATTTTTTTATGATTCATGCTTGATTTTATTTACATTTTTATTTCCAAATTAACTAATTTATTTTAATTAATTATTTCAACTTTATTACATTGAGTATAATTATTTATTATTATTATATCGCGTTTCATATTAAATTATGTTAGTATTGGGGGGGGAGAATACACCTATAGGCTATTTTTGACTTTTACAGGAGTCAAAACACAACGTCAAACACAAACTCACACAACACGTTTTATTGAAAAGAGTTTTGACCAAAACGGGGTTGACGACTGATACTAAATACTCTTCAGTAAGGAGTTATCAGTTAAGTTAAAAGACCTTAACTGATACACGCAAAGCTTCAGTCGAGTTTGATAAAAAGAGATGTTATGAATATTACTGACTATCAGAAGATAGATCAGTTAGACTAATAACACACGCATCGGAAAACTTTTGTTTCGTAATAGCCTGTGAATTAAGCATGTTGTCAGTCTTTAGGTTTCTCTTTGTTGTTAATCAGTTTTCAGTTTACGAAGGGAATAACACAAGTAAGCAAGTAAATATTGAAAGTTGTAAACAACACAAAGATTTTTACATGGTTCGAAAAACACTTCCTACATCCACAATCGGTTGATCAGACCAACAACTTCACTGGAAAGTGCTTACGGGTGCACTGCAAACCGATGCTCGTGCTTACGGGGTGCACAACAAACCTGAACGTGTGCTTGCGGGTGCACACAACCGAAACAACTGAAGATCCAATCTTCAGTACCAACACGCCTTGTTGGATTTCTCACTCCTAGCACACACTGGGCATTAGGACCTCACGGAGATAGAACATCTTTCTGAACTCCTTTTTCACACAAACACTCAATTCGGTCGGTTGAAGAGAGGTTTGAAAACTTGTCAACTAAACTTCAAAGAACAAGTTCTTTGTAGTTAGTTTGACCTAGGCTTTGGATAAACAAGGTTTGCCTAAGGTCTAAGAGAATATGTGTAATCAGCAGTGACTGATTTTTGGCTTTGGATTCTCTTCTTCGATTCAAACTTTGGAGAGTTTAGGCTCTTGGCTGAGTAAGGATTTTAGCAGCGTTTCAGCTTATGTTGTTGAATCGGTGAAGATTGAAGTGATCCTCGAGCGCTATTTATAGGAGAAGTCTTGAATAGATCTGTTGGCGGAGAAGGTCTTCAAGATTTCTTTCGTTAGAGAGTAATTCGAATTTGGGCTGAAGCTTCAATCTTCGAGGTTCCTTGTTAGGTGAGAACGGCTACTTTGAAGAGCAGGAGATGCGACATCTCTGAAAAGGTAATCACCAAAAAGGAATGGCCTCTGCAGAGAAAGGACGATCCTGAGATCTCCACATTTAATGCGACTGTACTCCTGGAGTGCGTGGCTTCCTTTGAACGTTGGAGGTTCAGTCTGAGGAATAATGTTTAACTGATACTTGACTTTAGTATCAGTTCGTTGATTCCACGTGGCTCGCATTAAGTAATCAGTCAAAACTGATTCTTCGACCGATGCTTCAGTCGACAACTTCAGTCTTCAGTCCTCAGTCCTTCGTTCTTCAGTCTTCAGTCTTCAGAACCGCAACTAAACTAGAAAAAGAATTCTAACACTTGAGTTCAAGCAGTTCTAGTCTATTACAAAATAAACCTATTGATTTTGGTATCATCAAAACAAGGATTATGATATTCCATGAAGTTCCCAACAAATTATAATTCAAGTATATGATTCTTTGAGATTAACTATTTGGACTTTGCTATTCACGCTATGGTAGTCAATTTTCTTATTATTGTATCAATTACAATACTATAACATACTACTTTGTCTTCAAGTGTATGTTATATAGTTTTCCGCGCAACCTCCCTACGTATTGTTTTTTTTCTTTTCTTTCAAAATCACTAATTCTTTAAACTTTATTTCATTGCGTATAATTTATTTTTTTTAAAATTCACAAATTTATTTCAATTATATTATTCATGTTGGGAACTTAATGAAATATCCTAATCCTAGTTTTGATGATACCAAAATCAAAAGGTTTCACTTGTAATAGACTAGAATTGTTCGAACTCAAGTGTTAGAGTTCTTTTTCTAGTTTAGTTGTTGTTCTGCTGACTGAAGACTGAAGAATGAAGAACTGAAGACTAAGACTGAAGATGCCGACTGATGTAACGATTAAGACAAAGTCAAATACTGGCGTTTGACTTATCAGTCGAATGATCAGTTTCGACTGATTACTTAATGCGTGCCACGTGGATTCAGCGGACTGATACCAAAGTCAAGTATCAGTTAAACATTCTTCCTCGGACTGAATTTATTTCAATTAATTAATACAACTTTATTTCATTTACTATAATTATTTATTATTATTATATCTCGTGTAATACTATATTATAATTCATTGTATTCAACTATATGTTATATAGATTCCAATAAAAATCTCTGCGTACGATTGACTATACTTTATTTTTTATTCCAACTTAAATAATATTTCAATTATATAATTAAACTTGATGAATATTGAGTTTAATTATTTCGACTTCAATACTATATTATAATACATGGTCTTCAAGTATATTGTTATATTGTTATATAATTTCAACTAATTAATTAATTTTTTTTTCATTGAGTATAACTATTTCGACTTCGTTACTCACACGATCGTGGTTCATTTTGTTATCATGATATCGACTACAATACTTTATTATAATATATAAAAATAAAGTATATGTAATATAGTTTTAAATTTAATTTTTTCAAATTCACTAATTTATTTCAATTAATTAATTCAACTCTATTTCATTAAGTATAATTATTTGTTATTATTATATCGCGTTTAATACTATATTATAATATGTTGTCTAATTGTCTTCAAGTATATGTTATATAGTTTTTCAACCAAAATCACATCGTATTCACATTTTTTTTCCAACCTTCACTAATTTATTTCTATTAATTAATTAAAATTTATTTCCTATTATTATATCGCGTTTACTGCATTATTATAATACATTTAATCCAAGTATATGTTATTTATTTTTTCGACCGATGCCCCATCATATGATTCATTTTATTTTTATTTCTAACGCTTTACTAATACGGTTGCCACTACTGGACAAGGTGGCAAAGTATAAGTCACATATTATTGAGGTCTCAGGTTCAAATCCACCAAGCACATTTTTCTTTTATTTTAGTTTTTTTTTTCAAATCATCTTCGATTTTTTTTTAAAATATTGGAAAATATATATATATATAAATGAAAATAAATCTACGATTATTTCACCCAATCACCTTTTTCTTGTATTTCGGTTTCTAAAATTACACTTTATTTAATTCAATAAAATAATTTTTACCTCATCACTCACTCTATAGTAGTTCAGATTTAAATTCAAATTCTAATTTCGTGAGATTTAATACGAAAATTGTTCCTAATTTATATTCATAATCATATCCTTTTAAAATAAACAAAAGTGACGCACAATATTGTTTCCAAACTGAACAAGTATATTTGTACATAAAATTTGAAAAATATAAAATAGTTATCAAAAAATAAAATATATGTTGAAACAAATATAGGATTATTTTTAGGAGAATCTCTAAATTAGTGTAATCAAATATAGGATTACTTTTGGGATAATTAGAATCCCTAAATTAGTGGAAACAAATCTACGATTAATTGTAGCAGAATTAGAATATCTAAATTAGTGGAAATAAATCTAGGATTAATTATAGCAAAATTAGAATCTCTAAATTAGTGGAAACAAATTTAAGATTAGTTTTAGCGGAATACACAAATTAGTGGAAACAAATAAAAATAACAAAATTTTAGCAAAATAAATATCCGAAAAAATAACAGAATTTAATATTAGATAAAAATAAATAATATTATTTAAAAAATCTAATTTTTGAAAAAATTAAAAAATAATATCCGAAGACAAATCTAGTATTATTTTTAGGAGAAACACAAAATTAGTTGAAACAAATTAAGAAAAAACAAATAAACACAAAATTTAGGAGTAATAATTTTTGAAAAAAAAAATAGTTGGAAACAAATTTAGGATTATTTTAACAAGAAATACTAAATTATTGGTAACAAATCAATAATAAAATTTAAAAACAAATAAATCAAAAACAAATCCGAAGAAAAAATTTGAATTATATAATTTAGATTTTTTTGTGAAATAAAAACATAAAAATAAGGAAACAAAATGGAAGAAAAAAAGGAAACAAAATAGACGAAAAAAAAAAGGAAACATAGCAACTAATTTCGGATATAATATACATGGAAAAAATCAATGGATAAAATAATAAAAACACTAAACCTCTAAAAACCGGCCCACTCTCTACTCACCAAAAGAACTGGGTTTTTACCAGGTATCCTGAACACCTGGTGTCCAAATGTCATTATCGCTTCTAAAAATATTCTTAAGTTACATTTATTAATTTTCTCCATCAATAATTGCAAAAAAAATTTCCCAAAATTAGTGATTTTTAAAAGATAAAATTAAATTCATGAGGACATTTTCTCAAAAACAGTCAAAACTAGGGACAAAAATCAACTATAGTTGCCTTGATTATTAAGTGGGGGCCGCTGGGGGAACCAAAGTCAAATTCACATATTCAGTTGTCGGAATTATTTTTTTATCCTGGGTCATAATTACAAATTTTCTAAAATTTTAGATTTTTTAAAATTGACTAAATTTTGACACTTTTCGAAAAATTATTGTCCACGAACGTGGAAATATTGTCCTAAAGAAGGCACGGCTGCACGGATTTTTAAAAAAATTATGTTGCTTACAGCATCCGCAATGGGGTTACATGATAGCTTACATGATAGCCTATTTTATGATGGGGAACCACATGGTGTAAAGATGCTGCAGTGGGGTTACATGATAGCTTACATGATAGAATTAGTTATAAAGAGAAGAAAAATTGAAAAAAAAAATAAAAAAAAATTCACCGTTTAAAGGGCTACACGATAGAACGTGTAGCCCTCGTGTAAACCTCTCCCGCAACGGTTACACGATAGCTCATTTACACGATAGCCCTATCGTGTAATGGCTATCGTGTAACCATTGTGGATGCTCTTATT
Source organism: Salvia miltiorrhiza (assembly GCF_028751815.1). Lineage (NCBI taxonomy): Eukaryota > Viridiplantae > Streptophyta > Magnoliopsida > Lamiales > Lamiaceae > Salvia > Salvia miltiorrhiza. Next base: position 59,834,973 of record NC_080387.1, read on the forward strand.
TATTGAGTGGAAAAAAAAGTCCACACATAAAAAATAGTGAAAAAAATTAATTAAATTAGTGAGTAAAAAATGAGGTCCATATATTAGTAAGTGAAAAAATGGACTCATAAATTATTACTAAAAATAAATTATGACAATTTTTTATAAACGCATCAAAATGATAAATTATGATAATATTTTATGGACGAAAGAAGTATTTCTTTTATATAATTTTTTTTTGTTTATAAATAATAATAAAGTAGTGGGCCTAGTGGCGAATTAATTTTGCTATATTACAAGGATTTCATGACCTTTAATCTTTATTAAAAGTGTTTCTCTCATATTTTAGATGCTATATAATTCCTTATTCTATTTACTCTTTTCAAATTCAAATTCTGACAAATGCAAAAGTAGATTTGAAAGACAATTCGGCCTTATCTTCCTTTCTGAAGGACAAGTCACAAGACCAACTATTCATGTAAAATACTCTCTCCGTCCATGATTTAATGCCCTATTTGGGTGTGGGTACGAAGACTAAAAAAGTTGGAAAATGTGATGTGGATGAAATATAAGGATAGTTGACTAAAGTGATAAAGATAGTTGACTAAAGTGATAAAGGTGTTGTGAGTGGGTCCACTAGTGATAAAGTGTAGTAAATATAGAATATAAAAATGATAAAGGTGTTTTAAGGTGGGTCCAATTTTTTTTTTTTTAAATACTTTAGCAACTCTAGTCCGATTATATCATAAAACATCATCTGCCCACCGTGGGCAAGTATAATGTGTCCACTACTGATGTGACAATTTTAACTAAAGTAAGATAATTTTAATAGACGAATAAGATATGTTAATTCTCTTTCCTAATTAAAATTGACACATTAGTGGTGGACATGTTATGTTTACCCATGGTGGGTAGATGATCGGATCTGTATAGTATATATAAACTATAATGCTATATCATAGAATATGCATGTGTTTGGGTTGGGTGACTTGGGTCGGGTTGATCCGGGTCACTCAGCCTCACCTATAGTAATTTACGATTGATTGAGTTGAGTTGAGTTTGTAAAAATTATATAGATCCGACTGGACTCAAGATCATCTATGAAGTATGAAGGATGAAAAATATGTGTAACAAAGTATTAATTTACAAAAGGATGAAAGATTCAAAGTAGTCAAATTAATACATGATAGAATGAAAAATATGTAACAAAGTTTTACATTTGATGTGTGTGTAATCGTATAGCTGTTATAGGGAAATTTATTTGTCCTGTAATATACTATATTTTTAATTTATAACACACTATATGCATGCATATAATATAGGTAGATTGTGCATATAGATACATACAAATTCACTATTAGCTGCTCAGGTGATGGCTAATCCGAAAAAGGAAGGTCTACTAATATTAGATGATGTGAGGAAGATTATGCAGAGCGCATGCTTGTGGGTGTGTCCCATGTTTATAAAAGTCGGTTAATTGAATTGCTCATTGTCTAGCTCTATTTCTTTGAAATTTGGTGCAATCGATGTGTTGGATACATGATTTCTTTAATTGGTTGAAGAATATTGTTATTGCGGATAACTCTGGATTAAAATTCATTTTTCATTTCAACGAATCTTGACACATTTGGATTCGGCACGAGAATTAAGGAGTTGTAGATTAATGTTGTAAGTGTATAGTTAATAAAATATAAAAGTGATAAAGTAGGAGAGAGAAAGTAATAAAAATGATAAAATAGGAGAGAGAGAGTAATAAAAGTGATTAAGTAGGAGAGAGAAAGTAATAATTATTACCCAAAATGAAAACGTGTCAAGATTCGTGGGACGAAAGGAGTATATAAAAAGGCTGTTTTAATTTTTAACGGCTATTTTTTCTCACCAAATTTTAAAAATCAATTTTTTTTAACTACTGCCTATTTTTCAGCAAGCATGCAAAAGTTTCGTCCCACTCCTTCTTTCCACTCCACTTTTTTCTTGTATGTTTTGGTTTATTTTATTTTCTACATTTTTTTGTATTTTGATTTTATTTAATTAGCTTTATTTTAATTTTAATTTATTTTGCTCAGAGTAAAAATATGACATCAATATTATATCTATATTTATATAATATATAAAAATACAATTTTAACGGATACTTTTTGGTGTAAGTTTTTTTTAAAGAAAAATGTTTTTTTACTACTACAAAATAGGAGTATTTCTTTCACAACTCACACTATATCCTGCATGTTTTTTTTATTCTTTTTTCGTTTCAATTGTAATGTAATTTGACTAATGGTTAAATATTTAATATACACATCAAATTACAGATTATGAAAATAGCTTTAATTTGATATATATTATATAAAAAATAAATTTAAAATTAAAAGTTTTAAACAAAATTATTTTTTTAATTCTTCCTCTTATTCTTTTCGCATTTTATTTATTTTATTCTTATTTTTCATTCTAGAATATAATATATATAAAATGACAGTTTTAAGGAATATTTTTTAGTGTAAGTTTTTTTTTAAATGATTTTTACTACTCCAAAATGCCTATTTTTTTTTTTTTCACAATTCACACTCAATCTTGCATGTTTTCCCCCCTCTTTTGTCTTTCTCTTTTCAATTGTAATGTAATTTGACTAATGGCTAAATATTTAATATACATATCAATTAAAGATTATGACAATAGCTTGTATTTGATATATATTAGTATATAAAAAATAAATTTAAAAAATTTAAAAGTTATAACAGTTAGAAGTTTTAAACAAAAATATTTTCTTAAATTCCCCCTCTTATTGTTCTCGCATTTTATTTATTTATTTTATTTTTTTTATTCTAGAATATGGTGTGAATATATGTTTTGCAGTACGCATCGAACAATGATTAATTAATTAATTATGTATGAATACAAGTGAATGGTTTAACTACTTAAATTTTATGATTTACAACTTATATGCAAGTGAACCATTCATAATTAATTAATTGATTATGTATGATAAATAATTTAATTTTTTTTTTACTATTTTATGTAATTATAATTATTTCCATGCATTGCACGGGAGACCGATACTAGTTTGACTTAAATATGTAGACTCACATTTTTGATCGGTTTGCCTTTCTTTTATTTCCCAAAGCAAAAAACTTTTGAAATGTCGTTCCTTAAGTTTCCGGTCATCGACATGCGATTGTGACATTAGAATATTATGTTGAATGTTGGTGTGTAAATGGAGCATCGACTTATACTATGTCACATATTCCAAGTGGGCTTAGATAAATTGAAAATATATTTTCTAAGCCCATTGCCAAAATGCTATTGATAGATGTTTAAAATTTAGCAGCAACGACTCAATTAGTTCTTCTTGATCTTGAGTATTAAAGAAAATACTCAATTTAGCACATAGCCTTTTTTACTTAATAAAATACCTAATTAAAAAAATAATAATAGATGTACCATTTTATCTCTGTAGCTAGCTCCTGATTTCAAATTCTAATTAAATAATAATTTTATCAAAAGTAAATAATTTTACAACTGCCGCCAACAGGCCCAACACCTTATTCTTGAATAATTCATCTACGAAATACTCTTGGATAGAATGTAATTAATGTTGTTTGTATTTTATTTGATGAATGTAATTAATGTTAATCTCGTTCAGATGATTATATAAATAAACAAAATGAAGGTGGAATTGATTGAACGAAAACAAGGTAAAAAGTTTAAAATTAAATAAATAAAGAAACGAAAATAAGGGATTCGTTTTTTTGACTGGTTTAAGAAAGATGCCGAAAAATGAGAGAATATACGACGAAGATCCCATATGGCAACGTTGGCCCCCTCATATAAAAAACACCATCCCCTACTTCACCTCCACATAACTCGACCACCATTCTCAAGATTTACTTTTATAACTGAACTTCTCTCTCTAATCAGGTGAGTGATTTATTTATTTCATGATTTGACACACTTTACCCGTAAATATGTATATATGTGATCTCATTGAATCAATTTTAATTTGTTTTTGTCTATAATATATATATTTATATATGATTCCATGCAAAGGTGATGAATGTTTCTCAGTGGGATTTTGCTAGTTTAGAACGATTTAGATCTGTTTATGATTTCTTGATTCATTTTTTACATATACAAATTGATAGTTTTACATGCATTGAGACGATTGATTGATTGATGATTCATCACAATGTTGTTGGTTACTTAGAAATTAGAATCCTCCATTAATTAGGAAGATTTCACTATTATTATTATTATTATTATTATTATTATATCGCAGTGAGTGATATTTAAAATAGAATACGATTCAAAATAGAGAATTTTCAGTAAGAGTAAGTAGTATTAAATGCATCATGAGATGATATATAATTGATGGGTGTTGTAGCTTTGTTTTGTGGTGTTGATGACATATAAAAGTTTGTGGATAATGATGTAAAAGTATATAATAGAAATTGAAAGTGGGAAAATGGCGGGTGACAACAATCTAAAGGTGCTGAACGCACTAGACATGGCGAAGACGCAGTGGTACCATTTCACGGCGATCATAATCGCGGGGATGGGTTTCTTCACGGACGCCTACGACCTCTTCTGCATCTCCCTCGTCACCAAGATGCTCGGCCGCATCTACTACCACGTGGAGGGCTCCCCGAAACCCGGGTCCCTCCCACCCAACGTCTCTGCGGCTGTCAATGGTGTAGCCCTCTGCGGCACCCTAGCAGGCCAACTCTTCTTCGGCTGGCTGGGAGACAAGCTCGGCCGCAAGAAGGTTTACGGTCTAACCCTGATGGTGATGTGCATCTGCTCCATCGCGTCGGGCCTCTCATTCGGCCGCGACGCCAAGGCCGTCATGGCCACCCTCTGCTTCTTCCGTTTCTGGTTGGGCTTCGGCATCGGCGGCGACTACCCCCTCTCCGCCACCATCATGTCCGAGTACGCCAACAAGAAGACCCGTGGCGCCTTCATCGCAGCTGTGTTTGCCATGCAGGGCTTCGGCATCCTCGCCGGCGGCATCTTTGCCATGACACTTTCTGCCATCTTCGACGCGACCTTCAAGTCTCCACCCTACGAGGTGGACCCCTCTGCCTCCACCATTCCTCAAGCCGACTACCTTTGGCGGATTGTCCTCATGGTCGGCGCCCTTCCCGCCCTCCTCACCTTCTACTGGCGCCTCAAGATGCCCGAAACCGCCCGCTACACCGCTCTCGTCGCCAAGGACGCCAAGCGCGCCGCCGCCGACATGGCCAAGGTCCTCCAAGCCGACATCGAGGCCGAGCAACACAAGGCTGAGGCCATGGCCAGCCGGCAGGAGGGCTACAACCTCTTCTCCAAGGAGTTTCTCCATCGCCACGGCAGCCACCTCCTCGGCACCACTAGCACATGGTTTCTCCTCGACATCGCCTTCTACAGCCAGAATCTCTTCCAGAAAGACATCTTCACCGCCATCGGTTGGATCCCGCCGGCCAAGACCATGAATGCTATCCATGAGGTCTACACCATCTCGCGGGCTCAGACGCTCATTGCCCTCTGCTCCACTGTGCCGGGCTACTGGTTCACGGTGGCACTCATCGACGTCATCGGCCGCTTCACCATCCAGCTTGGCGGATTCTTCTTCATGACTGTGTTCATGTTCGCCCTCGCCATCCCTTATAATCATTGGACTCAGCCTGAACACAGAATAGGGTTTGTGGTGATGTACTCGCTCACATTCTTCTTCGCCAACTTTGGCCCTAATGCCACAACGTTTGTTGTCCCGGCTGAGATATTCCCGGCAAGGTTTCGCTCGACCTGCCACGGCATCTCGGCTGCCTCTGGGAAGCTTGGGGCCATCGTGGGTGCGTTTGGGTTTCAGATACTAGCGCAGAGTCAAGACCCCAAGAAGGTTGATGTTGGGTACCATCCAGGAATTGGGGTGAAGAATTCTTTGATTGTTTTGGGAGTGGTCAATCTCCTAGGGTTGTTGTTCACTTTCTTGGTGCCTGAGGCCAAGGGGAAATCTTTGGAGGATTTGAGTGGAGAAAATGAGGAGGCTACTGATTGAGCAAGTGGTAATTGAGACCATTAATTTTTGTTTCGAGAAATTAATTAATTAGGGGTTTTTTTTTTCTATTTCTGGTAGGATAATTAATTATGTGTGTATGTATAGTGTTTTAGTTATTTGTACTATGTTAGTGATAAGTGTAATGTGGTCTCTGCCAAAATTATCAGTAATAACTAAGTTTTGTATTTTTTTTTTGAGGCGAACTAAGTTTTGTATATATTAATTGTTCAATATCTTTTTAGTTGGATTAATTGGATAAAGAAATTAGAGGGTGTTTGGCTAAGCTTATTTTAAAGAGCTTATAAGCTCTTGGAGCTTATAAGATATTTTAAGAGCTTATAAGATGTAATTCTTTAAAAGCTTATAAGTTATCAAAGTGTTTGGATAATTGAACTTATAAGTTAGAGAGATATTTTTTTTACTAGAGAGAGAAAATCGAAGAAAAATGAACTTGAATGATATATGATGAAAATAATAAATTATAGTTTAAAAATATTTATAAAATGATTATTGCATATAAGATCATAAAAAAATAAGTTGGGGTAGAGAACTTATTTTTTGGAGAGCTTAAGCTCTTGGAGCTTATAAGCTGTTTTGCAGCTTATTTTGCCAAACACTTTGAATAAACTTATAAGCTTCTAAACACTTTGGATGTAGCATACAACGTCTTTGAACAAATTCTCGACACTACTGGAGACCTGATCACCATATATATATTATTATCACAAAGTTTCAACTTATAACAATCTCTCTCTCTCTCTCGCACAAATTAATTCACAACTTTTCGACACCAGCAACATATATTGCATATGGTCTTATTATCAGGCTGAAGTTTATATGAAGACTTAAAGCAATCTCTCTGTGTCTTTCACAATGTAACTAGCTCACAACTTTTCTATCTACAACATTGCACTATGAGACTATACATTATGAATGCCTTGGGGCAATTCGAAAATCTAAGATTGAAATTCATGTACTTGATTTCATTTCAAATGGGATTTGCCCCCATCTAGAAATAAAACGGACTAATCCTAAGTCGAAGGGTTGAAAGTCATAAACAAATTAGGGAAAATGATGCATGTTATTATGTATACGGGTTTAACAGAAACAATAATTCTTGCATAAGTGATTAAACCACATATATAGGATTGAAGAATGAGCATAAAAACTAACTAGGTAATGAAGAAAATCTTGTTTATTCGACACTTGTCAGTAATCACAAAATCAAAATCATAAACTGCATATCGACAATCATTTTGTGGCAAAGATTCAACAAAATCATTCTGGTTTTCAGCAGGGCTGTCAACAACCACCTCATTTTTTCTCATCAATCTTAAAAATCACATAACGTCGATACCCCTTCTTCCTCTTAAGCTCCAAGAATCTCATCTCCAACTCCCACACCAGAAGATACATTTTGCTGACCAACTTTATCAAATACAATCATGATGCTTTCCTAAATTCTTAAATTCAAGTGATTTTAAATGGATAAAAAAAAACACTAGAACCAAGATTTCACAACAATGAATTCCATTGCCATCAACATTTCCTCACAGCTTGATATCCCAACATCTAATCCAAATCAAGAAACATACAAGATAACAAGAATCCACCATTGGATTAAGGAAAAAAAATAAAATATTCACAGAGATCATCAAAATAATCCTCCAATATTAAACTACAACTGAAAAAGAAAATTTATGATAAACCAAATTATATACAAGTACTAGCTACTTCTTAGTGTGATCATTTGAATTATACACTTTTTATGTGTGTAACATAGATTAAACCATATCACGTATGTGCATATCAAAGAACTAGTTCAATCATCACTTTCAAAAAATGAATGATCACACATAGTTACAAAATTACATATACCAATGAAAAACAAAAGTGATGGATTCATACCCATCTGATTCTGAATGACATGGATGAAACGTTGGAGAAATGGAAGAGGGCTTGGCAAGAAAAAGAAATGGTTCTTTTAAAAAAAAAAAAATCTTTGTGTTTGTTTGAGAAATGATGGTAATATGGAGAATGTGGTCTGAAAGTTTTCAACGAAAAGGCTGTTGGGTATCTTCGCCTTGCCGGGATTACTCCTCTTGTTTCCCGAACCTCCAGTCCTTCTCACTCGACACTCTAGTGCCAAGATCCACTTCACGTTCCTTCTTCTTCGTCGTCTTCACTCCTCTTGTACCTGTACCTGTAGAACACCAATAAACCAACAAGTAAACTGATACAAAGTGAAGAAAAGCAAAATGAGACAGAAGAGCAGGAAAGTGCAGAAATGATTGAAGTGGGAAAATGTGTCCTCGGGACACTTTGGCTCAGATTTTCCCACGGTAGGCAGAGCTTCTTCCGGCAGCGTTAATGATCACAGCACAAAGGAATGGTGAGAGCAGATCGGCGCTCAAATCTCAGATGGTCAGTCACCAACAGCAGGAATCCTAAGGGCAGGAATTCCGATGACAACACAATCAACCAGAGTATCACCAATCAGGAATCCGGTGGGCAGGAATCCGGTGATAACTCTCACAGCAACAAGGAAGGCCTCGTTCACACACAGGAGAGAAATCTTAGAAGGAGTAGCAGAGCCTTCTTGAGAAATTGCCTGAAGACCTTCTTCTTGCTGTGAAGAATTAGGGCCAGATTTAAAAGGATGGGAGGCATCGGGAAGGGGGTGGAGAATTGAAGACGGAAGGAGAACCGAGGAGTCGGGAGGTGGAGGGAACTGGAAGGGCGCAGATGGGAGAGAGAGATCAGCGGCGCACGGGAGTGAAGAAATGGGGGGGCTGATTTGGACTTAGGGTATAAAGGGGATGGGCTTGGGCTTGGGGTTAATGAAATTGGGCCAACACTCCACATTCCACCTTTGGCACAATGATCATTAAGTCACCAGGGAAGAGCCAGCCTTTGATTCGAGCTTTATCATCACAGCCATTTTTACTATCATCCTATCACAAAGACAAGACAATAGAGGGTGAGAAAAATATTATGCATATTTAACTCAATCTCAACAACAGAGACCAACCCAAGGGAAATCACCATTTCTCAAACCCAAAGGGTTATCATTGAAGACACAACAGACACACACACATGCACTCAAGCAACATCACACAATACACACACAGAAGGGACAAACAGACCAGAGCAGACAACAAAGAAAAACAAAGCATAACAAGGCAGTCACACACACACAGGACAAGGAGACATAAACGGAAAAACTCACACTGGACAGCAGTAGGTACACAGACCAGAACACAGCATGCAGCTCAAGGACAACAAACATCATGCAGAAAAAGAAGTAACACAGACAAAGAAGAGACAAGCAGCCACAGAGGCTGAACTTGTCACACAAAGACACAAAAGAAAAGTTAACCAGGACCAATATTCAAAGTTTCCAAGCAAGATTCCAGCTTTGCAACTGGAAGGCACTTGGTGCCCATATCTGCTGGATTGAATTCAGAGGGAATCTTATCAAGTAAAACATCTCCTTTTTCAACTACATCCCTAATGAAGTGATATTTAACAGCAATATGCTTAGTTCTATCATGGAACACAGGGTTTTTGCATAGTTGAATGGCAGATTGACTATCAGAGAAAACAATGGGTTTATCATCAATGTATCTAATTTCAGACAGCAATCCATCAAGCCAAAGAGCTTCTTTCACAGCCTCAGTTGCAGCAATATACTCAGATTCAGTAGTAGACAAGGCAACAACGTTTTGCAATTGAGATTTCCAACTAATGCAGGCATTACACAAAGTGAATACATAAGAAGTAGATGACTTCCTACTATCTATATCATTTGCATAGTTAGAATCAACATATCCAACACATTTAATGCCATCTTGAGCCTTAGCAAAATTCAGACCATAATGCATAGTAGACTTCAAGTATCTGAGCAACCATTTCAAAGCTTCCCAATGAGAAGCACCAGGATTTGCCATATATCTACTTAAACAAGAAACAGCATACGCAATATCTGGCCTAGTACTAATCATCAAGTACATGACAGAGCCTATAGCATTAGCATATGGAATGTTTCTCATTTCTTCAAGTTCAAGGTCAGTTTTAGGACATTGCTTTTTACTAAGTTCAAAATGAGAACCAAGAGGCACAGTTACAGATCTGCAATTTTCCATATTGAATTTCAAAAGAACTTGTTTCACATAATCACTTTGATGCAACAGCAAGGTGGATTTCTCCCTATCTCTTTCTATGCTCATGCCCAAAATCTTCTTGGCATCACCAAGATTTTTCATGTCAAAGTTTTCACACAACTTTTTCTGCACATTTTCAATGGTTTGCAGACAAGGGCCAAGTAAAAGCATGTCATCCACATATAATAATAGAAACACAGGAGGTTCAGAATTTGAGTAATACAAGCAATGATCATATTGACTTCTAGAAAAGTTCAAGTTCTGCATGCATTGGTCAAATTTGAGATTCCATTGTCTTGGAGACTGTTTAAGACCATATAGGGACTTTTTCAGCAAACACACATGATCAGGAAACTCATCACTCACAAATCCCTCAGGTTGTTTCATATAAATGTCATTCTCAAGGTCACCATGAAGAAAAGCAGTAGTAACATCCATTTGCTTCAATTCCCAATCAAAGTGAGCACACAAGGCAAGCATAATGCGCACAGTGGTGAACTTAACAACATGAGCAAATATTTCATTATAGTCAATGCCTTCTTTTTGAGTAAATCCTTTAGCTACAAGCCTAGCCTTGTATCTAATGTTATCAGTTTCATGCTTGACCTTAAACAACCATTTGCATTCAACAACAGAACAATCATCAGGTTTCTTGACTAAAATCCAAGTTTCATTATCATGCAGAGACTTCATTTCAGAATTCATAGCAGTCAGCCACTTATCAGAATCAGCAGAATTAACAGCATCAGAATAAGTGCAGGGTTCAGAGTAATCCACATTGTTGAACACATTGAATGCATACATAGACAAGTTATAATCATCAAACCGAGCAGGAGGTCTGATGTTCCTCCTTTCTCTGTCCCTAGCAAGTTGATAGTCATTCAAAGGAGTATTATCAGGAGGTGCTGAGTTGGTGGGATCAATGTTGAGTTCCGGGTTGGGAGTGGGGTTAGTTTCAGTATGCTCAGTCATGGTAGGAGGATCATATTGCAGAGGATCCACCTCAGGAGGATCCATGGGTGGGGTGAACATAAACTCATACCTGTTGAAGTCATAGACATGCATTTTCTCCACCTCACTTGGAGTAGCAGAGTGTGAGGGTTCAAGTAGACAAGGGAAGTTAAACTCATTAAAGGACACATCTCTGCTCACACAAGTTTTGAATCCAGGAATTGACCTATCCCACAACCTATAGCCTTTTACCCCTTCTGGATAACCAAGGAATATGCATTTCTTAGCCCTAGGTTCTAATTTCCCAACATTTTGGTGAACATAGGCAGCACACCCAAACACTCTCAAATGTTTCAAACAGACAGGTTTATCAAAAAACACAGATTCAGGGAGTTTGCCAAGTAAGGGAACAGAAGGAGATCTGTTGATTAAATACACAGCAGTCATGAGTGCCTCACCCCAAAAATGTTTAGTCAAACCAGATGCAACAAGCATGCTCCTAACTCTCTCAAGGAGAGTTCTATTCATCCTTTCAACCACTCCATTTTGCTGTGGAGTGTAAGGGACAGACTTATGCCTCATGATACCAGACTCAGTGCACCAATTATCCATAGCATGATTACAGAATTCAAGACCATTATCAGTTCTAAGACATTTAATCCGTTTTCCAGTTTGATTTTGAATCTGCGTAGCCCACGTTGACAATTTTTCAAACACATCAGACTTGTTTTTCATTAAAAAGACCCAAGTTTTTCTTGAAAAATCATCAATGACAGATAGAAAATACATGTTTCCACCATGAGTGGGCACTTTAGCAGGACCCCAAACATCAACATGCAGGTATTCAAGTATTTCAGTGCTAACATGCTTCCTAGGATAAGGAACAGAAACTGGAAAAGCAGACTTATGATGTTTTCCCATCACACATGGTTCACAGAAAGGAATTTCAGAGATCTTATCATTGCCAAACACACCAGATTTTTTCAAAATTTCCATGCCTTTGTTACTCATGTGCCCTAATCTAGCATGCCAGAGTGCAGATTTGTCCTCATGGACCACATTAGCAACAGGTAAAGGAACTGACTTAGCACTTACAGCATACAAATCTTCCTTTCTTGGAGCAGTAAAGTAAAGCATAGAGTCCTTTTCAAATTGAAATCTCAAGTAGTTCACAGAACCATTCAGCATTTTATCAGCAATCTTAGACACTGAAAGCAAGCTAAATTTCAAGTTTGGCACAAATCTAACATCATTCAAGGTAAGAAGACTCCCATTTTCAAATTTCAAGCAAACATCACCCTTACCCAAAATATCACAACTTTGACCATCAGCCAAAGAAACATGCCCAGATTTGACCAACTGAAGGTTTTGAAACATATGCTCAAAAGGGGTCACATGAAAGGTACAACCAGAGTCAATCAGCCACTCATTTGAACTTACAGATTTAGACACAGCATTTGAGTAATTTATAAACTGAAAATCATAGTCATGTACCATATAGACACCATCTTCTTCAAACACATTGTTTGCATGCTGTTTAGGCTCATTAGGAACAAAGTTCTTATTCTTTTTAGGCAACCTGCACCTATTTATGAAATGCCCAGGTTTCCCACAATTCCAACACACTTTCCTAGGTTTCTGATCAGGATTTTGATTTCTATTTTGATTTTGATTATGATCAAACCTATTGTCTTCCCTCTGTTCAGTTGATGCAGCAATTTTATGATGATCAGACTTCTGGCCCTTAGAAAAATGATGGTGAGGGTTTCTCTGATTATCCTTATTCACATACATAACCTCACCCTGAAGAGACTTGGGTTTTTGCAGTTTAAGTTCACTTTCTTTGGTCTTAAGACCATTGATAATCATTTCACAAGAGACCTTAGACCCACCATATTTTAAAGCTGATTTTACTTCAGAAAAAGACTCAGGAATAGAACTTAACAAAATCTGAGGGGCATACTTCTCAATATTGTCATCACCAGCAATTTTCAAATCATGCAACAGTTTGTGAAAATCATCAAGGTTTGAATCAACATCCTTTGAAGGATCCATTTGAAAATTCATAAATTGATTTTGTAAGGTCCATGCAGATTCTTCAGATGAAGTGGAGTAAATAGAGTTCAAATCATCCCATAAATCTTTAGCACATAAATGATGAGACACTTTCCTAACCACAGAACTGCTCAGATTTAACAAGATAGTGGCCCTAGCATTATCATTCATATCATGCAGTTTCTCATCAGTCACAGATTTGTCAATTTTAGACAACAGAGCTTTATTAACCTTTTCCTTGACTAAAATGCACTCTATTTTGGTTTTCCAATCTTGAAAATCATCCCGGCCATTGAATGGCACCATATGCAAGTTGTTCATGGTGAATGCAGATGCAGCACTTAAGCAAACACACTTTTCACAGAAAACCACAACAACCACAGAGTAACAGGTCAGTCAGACCACAGAGCAAATAACACCACAACAAAAGGTCACTAGGACCTCAAGGAAGGAAACTTCTGGAGTTCAGGAGCAGGGAAGAGCTCAGATCTCAGCACAGATTGATCTGTGGAGCAAGGTTTCACACTGATCCCTCCAAGGAGTTCCAAGAGGACTATCTGAGTCCAGAAAACGGTAAAACTCTCAATCCAAGAGAGATTTTACAGAACAAAGCAGAAACACCAGAGAGAGCAAGACAACAGTGGTATCAGAGCCACGGGGACCTTGCCGGGGCTCCCCCCGAACACATCCCTCTCACCCCGCCGCCCTTTGGCTGCGCCGATTCGCTCCCGACGAGCAAGGTTTTGGTAAGACCGACTCTTCCCCTACCTGGGAAGTCGGCTCTGGTAAATTGGCTGAATCACTAAGACTCCTAGATTCTAGGATTGGTGTTGCCTGCTGTTTTTTGTTCTTTTACCTGTTTTTGTCTGGTATCTTGCGATCCTATTACCCTTTTTTGCTTCCGCAGCACTTAAGCAAACACACTTTTCACAGAAAACCACAACAACCACAGAGTAACAGGTCAGTCAGACCACAGAGCAAATAACACCACAACAAAAGGTCACTAGGACCTCAAGGAAGGAAACTTCTGGAGTTCAGGAGCAGGGAAGAGCCCAGATCTCAGCACAGATTGATCTGTGGAGCAAGGTTTCACACTGATCCCTCCAAGGAGTTCCAAGAGGACTATCTGAGTCCAGAAAACGGTAAAACTCTCAATCCAAGAGAGATTTTACAGAACAAAGCAGAAACACCAGAGAGAGCAAAACAACAGCGGAAACAGTAAGGAATCAAATCACATACAGCCTATCTAGATAGCCCCCTTTCTCCCTTGATTTCCAGGGTACTCGCACGAGGAGACTCCTTTAAAGGAGAATCCAGACGAACTGGACCAAATGCAAGGGAGAATCTCACTTGGCTTTGAAATGCCAGGGGTATATCGAGATGACAAGGCAACACGCGGAAGCAAAAAAGGGTAATAGGATCGCAAGATACCAGACAAAAACAGGTAAAAGAACAAAAAACAGCAGGCAACACCAATCCTAGAATCTAGGAGTCTTAGTGATTCAGCCAATTTACCAGAGCCGACTTCCCAGGTAGGGGAAGAGTCGGTCTTACCAAAACCTTGCTCGTCGGGAGCGAATCGGCGCAGCCAAAGGGCGGCGGGGTGAGAGGGATGTGTTCGGGGGGAGCCCCGGCAAGGTCCCCGTGGCTCTGATACCACTGTTGGGTATCTTCGCCTTGCCGGGATTACTCCTCTTGTTTCCCGAACCTCCAGTCCTTCTCACTCGACACTCTAGTGCCAAGATCCACTTCACGTTCCTTCTTCTTCGTCGTCTTCACTCCTCTTGTACCTGTACCTGTAGAACACCAATAAACCAACAAGTAAACTGATACAAAGTGAAGAAAAGCAAAATGAGACAGAAGAGCAGGAAAGTGCAGAAATGATTGAAGTGGGAAAATGTGTCCTCGGGACACTTTGGCTCAGATTTTCCCACGGTAGGCAGAGCTTCTTCCGGCAGCGTTAATGATCACAGCACAAAGGAATGGTGAGAGCAGATCGGCGCTCAAATCTCAGATGGTCAGTCACCAACAGCAGGAATCCTAAGGGCAGGAATTCCGATGACAACACAATCAACCAGAGTATCACCAATCAGGAATCCGGTGGGCAGGAATCCGGTGATAACTCTCACAGCAACAAGGAAGGCCTCGTTCACACACAGGAGAGAAATCTTAGAAGGAGTAGCAGAGCCTTCTTGAGAAATTGCCTGAAGACCTTCTTCTTGCTGTGAAGAATTAGGGCCAGATTTAAAAGGATGGGAGGCATCGGGAAGGGGGTGGAGAATTGAAGACGGAAGGAGAACCGAGGAGTCGGGAGGTGGAGGGAACTGGAAGGGCGCAGATGGGAGAGAGAGATCAGCGGCGCACGGGAGTGAAGAAATGGGGGGGCTGATTTGGACTTAGGGTATAAAGGGGATGGGCTTGGGCTTGGGCTTGGGGGTTTAATGAAATTGGGCCAACACTCCACAAAGGCAAATTATATACGGCCCAGTGGCCCACTACAAAAATGCATGATTATTATTCACACGTCATTTTTTAGAGACACGACAAATTACTTAAGTTTGATATTGGGCAATTCAAATTCAATGTTTGTGTTGGTTGGTATATATGGGATGAGATCCGATATTTCGTAATTTTATATGTGTTACTGTGTTCTATGCTTATATTTATTTTTTTAAAATATTTTTATAAAAATAAAATTTATTATAATATTATGAATTATATTTAATTTTTATTTTAAAAAAATTAAATATTTTAAAAAGTATATACCATAACTTTGAATTTATCAACCTATTATTAGCTAATAAAAGTGAAATTAAATGATAAAAAATAATTATATACCCTAGATTGATGGAATAAAATAAATCCTTGTTAATAGTCACAAAATTAAACTAAAGCATATAAAGTTGAAATTGAAAAAAATATATATAAGAAATTAAATAAAATTGAAAGTGAGACGCAAAATGAGACATAAAGTGTGGTACACTGAATCTCATTTCGGTATATATGCAAATTTATATTGGAAGGCTTGCAAATTTGTTAATTTGGAATTTATTTATGTAAATTAGAATCTTATAATAATAATAATAATAATACATACATACATACATACATACATACATACGAAAAAATCAATCTGAAGCGAAGTGATGGACCGATGGTTACTTCTTTTTTCTTTTTCCCTCAAAAAAAGAAGATGAATTAGTTCGCCATATTTGAGTTTATACTTATGGAAGGTGTTATAGTTTTTCTTAGGCCAGAATCCAAAATTCGCTCAATTTTAATACTCGAAATCGAACCGAGATATCAATCTGGTAATCCAATAACAAAAGTTCACCATGAAAACTACTGAATAAGAAAACCTTAGTGAAATGCCTCAAAAAGAAAAAAACATAGTGAAAGTTCCGCTTGAAAATCTGAAAACTACAGCTCAAAAGTTTAAAGAAACAATTTGGGGGTGAGTCTAAACAACCACGAAAAACAAGCAATGTTTGAAGGGAATCCGAGGTAAAGATCACAAACATGCGCGTTTTATAAAGTTGAAAATAAATTATAAAATTAAGGATCTCAAAATATAGAATATGTAATTGATGTGACGGAATAGCTAGTAAAGAAACTGAATTGGAAATGCATGCTTGACAAAATCAAAAGAAAAGAATAATGAAAAAGAATGCTGAAAATATTGCGTAAACAAAAACAAAAGTCGGACTGCAAAATGACAAAAATTAAAAAGTGCGGTTTAATTGAAAGCCTTCGAAAATTTTCACTTCTTCATTAACCCCGAGTCCTCATCTCGAATGTCAATCTCCCATCTAATCATTATAAAATAAAACTTTATCCATTTTCATATTTTTGAAAAAACTTACAAAAGAAATTTAGAGATATCAGAATTTCCACGAAGAAGCATGCACAAACCCCTACACTCACAAGTTGCAGTGGACTGTAATTATCATTGGGAAATTTCGAAGTTGACCAAGATAGGATTAGGCCTATTTTGTTGACCTTTGTTGGTTTTTGTGAAATATTCCCCAATATTCTAAAAAAGGTTTGTGCATAAATCGTTGAATCAAACTGGGTGTGCATCCTTTGATTTTTCCCTTACATGAATAGCCACACATTGCATTATCTACTCACAATAACAATTTCATGACTAGTATATATAGATTTTCATTTTCAATGAACTAGCCTTTGACCTTTTTTCAAATAATTATATTGACACCTCTAATAATATATTTTTCACCTTGTAGATTTATATATTTATTATGGGGAAAGATAGCAAATAGCCCCCTATCATACAATCCTCTAACACGTTTACCTCCCTATCTTTTGATATTTTGGGCTGTTAGCCCCTCAATATATCATAAAGAGTGCAAAATGCCCCCTGCTCTTAAAGGACATTTAACACTACCGTTAAGTATTTTTCATTTTTTTTAATTTGTTACTAATATTTCTTACTATAGCATATATTTTTTTTTGAATTTAAATTTAAGTGTTTGTAATATTTTTTTAAATAAAATCATTTTTCAATACACACATTTAAATTTAAATTCAATATATATATATATATATATATATATATATATATATATGCTTATAGTAAGAAATATTAGTAACAAATTAAAAAAATGAAAAATACTTAACGGTGTTAAATGTCCGTTAAGAGCAGGGGGCATTTTGCACTCTTTATGATATATTGAGGGGTTAACAGCCCAAAATCAAAAGATAGGGAGGTAAACGTGTTAGAGAGTTGCATGATAGGGGGCTATTTGCTACTTTTTCCTTTATTATATGAACACACACAAAAAAATATTTATTCTATTGCCATATGCACATTCATTTGCAAACTTTTCATTAACAAGTAATTTATCTTTAGGGATAAACTAAAATAAGCACAAACTTTTATAAAAAAAAATATATTTGATTTATTATATATATATATATATATATATATATATCTGTATGTGTGTTTTACTTTAACAAAAAGTAAAACACACACACATATATTTAATATTGAGTAAAGAATAATGAGTTTTTTTAACACTAGTGTTAAAAAGTCATTATTCTTTACTCAATATTTAAATATAAGCCGATTATTTTTCCTTTTCCATAATGCATTGATACATGATATTATTCCCTATGCATGTGTGTTTATTATCTTAAATTTAAGAGTTGGATATATGTAGAAAATGGAGGATAATTTTTGGATTAAAAATACGTGGAGGATCCAATTCTAACTCTATGACAAAGGTACTATTTGATATATGTGCCCCTATATATATATATATATATATATATACTCACACATAACTACTGTCAATTATGTAGTGTAATGCCTTGTTGTCTCGTTGACACTTATGAATTTAGTCATAATATACCTTCATAAAATAACTTTCATACATTTGACAAGTGCATCAATATATACACATTATCTTTGTATACTAATATTCTCTCTATCCACCAAAACATATATATGCAATTTGACATTTTATAAATTCTCATAATAACATTAACGTCTATTTTTGAACACGTACTTTATTTATTTATATATAGTTTATCAATTTATTCAACGAACAACCTCACATGGCCAGCACTCCACTCACAACAATATGGAACCACCCTTCTTCACTCACACACTGAGTTGTGTCAGTGCGTTTGTGTTAAAATGATTAAGAATTAATCTCTACGATTTTTAGACAAATTAATTAAAATTAAAATTACTCTGAATTTTATTTTGATAAAATAAAGTTATAAAATAGTTTAAGAAACAGGTGCAGACTTTTTATTATCATCTATCCATCGGTTTGAGTTTTCTACATTTTTAAATCCATGCGGTTTGACTTTTCTCTTCCATGTAAGCTTTGCATGAACGCGGTTGTACTTACTACTTAGTATCAGTGGCATACATTGCTCACATTTGGTTTACGTTGAAAATTATTTTTATATAAATTTTATTTATTGCGAGTTAAATAAAAATTACTCCATTCGTGGTATGGAATTAGTACTCTTTCAATTTCCACAAAAGATTAAGAAAATTTATTTAATTTTATCTAAAAATTACAGTTTATATGCATTATTATTTTATTTTACCTTTATTTATTATCCTACACGTCATTTTCACAAATAATGAGTAAGATTATTTTATTAAAGGAAAATTAATTTTAATATAATTGCAATAAAAAAAGTGTATTTTATTTTGTGCACTACAAAAAATTATCCTACTAATGACATGATGTGTCATAAAAATTAACGATATTTAATGTAGCTAATCACTAATAGTTACACTTTCAAACGCAATTAATTTTTATGATACGAATATTAGTTACCAAGTCTCGTGTCATTAATAGTTTTTCAAAAATCAGAAAAAATGCTAAGTTCGTGTATTTGTGGGCTGAAAATAAAAATCATGTTAAATTTCAAAAAATTAATATGAAAAGTTCGTGTATTTACAGGCTAATAACCCTTTTTTTTCATGCAATGGTGTCATGAAAAATAAAGAATAAAGTGAATAATATACTACTGATAGACAAATAGTGGCTATATCTGGATGTCGACATATATTTTCAGAACTTTTTTCCATGAATTGTCAGTTTAATTTGTCTTGTTAATAAGTAAAAGAAGTTGAACCTTTCAAAAAAAAAAGTAAAAGAAGTTGAACCTTTCTTTTGGAGACTGCTAATTATTTGCTAGTCCATATTGCAGTGTACGTAATTATGCTATCTTGTTTTTCCTTTATTTTGTTATACTTAGTTACTATTGAAGTTTTGTTTAAGTTAGTTCTTTAGTTTGTCTTATTTGTATTTTGTTATAATTAAAATTAGTTAGTAAAGTTTTAATTAAAATTACGACAACAATATAATTGCATAAAATAACTAATTAAAGATACATATATTGAAATACAAAAAATTACATATACTAATTCTTAAAATTAACGTAACCCAACAGAATTACATAACTAAAGATATATATAACAAATTAATATACAAATGGAATATATACAATTATTATCCTAATAACAAGTTAGATAATATAGAGGGCCTCGCATATAGTTCTTAGTCTTTGCTTTTGAAGAGTTTTTTTGAATTTTGAAAATTTCCTTCTGTAAAATAGACTATAAGGTTAGAGATGGAGTGCATATTTTGTTGTAAAAATAAAATAAAGATAAGGGTTCTCAGATTCAATAGAAATTATATAAATATGCATGAATTGGATCAAATAAAAATCTCACTTGACATACAAATTATAAATCACTTGCACTTATCATATTTCCTCCAAGATTCGAACTCATGTGTCACATTCATCCATCAAAATGATGCATCCACCATAGATTTTCACGATTGAAAGACTAAGAATGGTTCATCGTTCTCATTTGAATCTCCTTCTACATATAGGGAAATGGATCAAATAAGAATTACGTAGATTTTTTCTTGACAACAATGCATTTTCCAATAAAGTTAATGCATTCGCTCTTGAATTTAACGCATTAAAAAAAATTAAAATTTTACCTCATGATTTCTAATCTAGGTAATATTTTGAACCTATATAATATTTTACACACACATAATTTGATTTTCATGTTATATATATATATATATATATATATATATATATATATCAATTAATTGTGATTATCATAAGTTTGTATATACTACATAATATTTATTTAATAAGTTTATAAGAAGTATATAATCATATGTAATTATATTTTCATTAATATCCTGATATATGATTTAAGTATAATATTGTAATTTTAATAATTTTGTATTTGATTTTATAATTGCATTCATAGTATTTAATTATTCCGTGATTTTTTAGAAAATTTAATACCACAATTGCAACTTTGTTCAATATTAGATACAAACTATGAATAAACATAAAAACCTAGCTAGGTCATGCATGTACATTACTCTAAAAAATGTCAAATAACACTTAATAAAATTATTTATTAGAAAATACTTGCATGCCTATATTTACACGGGAACACACGGACTTTTCGCCATGGTATCTGGAAAATGTGAGATTACATTAATACAGATTATAGTGTATAAACCTTTGTGGACTTAGTTTTTACCGTTTTACTGAGTCATTGGAAACGTAAGCAAGTTGGGTTAACTTAATTAAATCTCAATGTATATCTTAGCAATTTCGACTCATTCTAAATGGATTTAGTCATTCAATAACTCAATTGTTACGAAGTCAATCTGAGAAAACCTAATGTTAGTATTTAAAATATTTTTGTACGTATAAATTAATGTTTATATACGCGTAGTGATGTATGGTTATCCGAAGTGTGTGTGTGTGTAAATTATTATACTAAATTACATTAGAGAGGCTGAACTTTTCAGCTTAGCTTCCCTTATTCTTTAACCGGACAAACATAATTTTTAGGAAGCAGCGTATCATATACAAAATGTAGACAGCCATGTTAATTTGTAACATGATCTTGCCCAATAAAATTTACAGCTGCGAACATAGTTTACAAACTACTACTGATGAATATATAACACAATAACACTTAATTTTTTTTCTCAAAAACATAAATTATATCCCCAAGTAACAAAATTCCAATAACAACTAAATTAAGCACGTGATACGATTTTTCAAAAAAAAAAAAAAAAAAAAAAAAAAAAAACAGAGACACAACTGCAATAGCAATACAATTGCCCCCACCCCCACCTATTATTAGTATTACATCCACAAGTGGGAAGGCCCCACGTGTTGTTTGACCATTCAAAATGAGAAATCCGAGCCGTAAATGACAGCCCCTTCGTCGAAACCGTGAGCATCGACGATATCTTCCGGTTTCACCCTTATTTTCAGACTTGGGTCTTCACACATGTGTCATTTTTTTTAAATGAACGAGGGAAGAAAGAAACATCAAATTTTGGAATATCATGAGGGGCCCACCAATTTTCCTAAGTCCAAACTCATGTATAAATAGGCATTCAACTCTGTGCTTTCCATTATTAGTTCTCCACCTCCATCATCCATCAAGAACTCACACAGCAGCAGAGAGCATAACTTCATATCGGCAATGGTTAGGGCTCCATGCTGCGAGAAAACGGGCCTGAAGAAAGGCCCCTGGACTGCGGAAGAAGATCTGATTCTCATCAACTTCATCACCCAAAATGGACATCCCAATTGGCGGGCTCTTCCCAAACGGGCCGGTACGAATCAATTTCTATCCTCATTTTCGTCTACCAAAACTCACACTCACGGGATATCATATCATGTCTTCTATCAGGATTGCTGAGGTGTGGAAAGAGCTGCCGTCTCCGCTGGATGAACTACTTGCGCCCCGATATTAGGAGAGGGAATTTTACCCCACAAGAGGAGGATTCTATCATTCAATTGCATGCACAATTGGGAAATAAGTACGTTTCCAACTCCAACTCCAACTAGGAGTATTATTTTTCTCCTACCTATATATTCCCTCCGTCCATAAAATAACTTCCTATTTTTTTCTTTTTGAGAAGTCCACAAAAGAACTTTTTACCTATTTTTTTACTATACCTAGCACTTATAAATATCTCATTTACCTTTATTTTTCAACACTCTTAATATTAATTAAAAGACATTTTCACGGTTCCCAATATACTCAAACAACATTTTCTCCACTTTCAATACGCTCATCAATCTCTTTTCTTAAAACCAGTCTTACTAGCTCCGTCGTAGAAAGTTCTTTCGTGGATGGAGGGAGTATATTTGAACAAAATCAATTACTACAAAATTTTCTAAGTCTCTAACACCATTTTCCCTATCAATCTTGTTTTCTTCAGATGGTCCGTGATTGCATCGAGATTGCCGGGGAGGACAGACAATGAAATCAAGAATGTTTGGCACACCCACTTGAAGAAGCGGGTCGCCGGAAAATATCAACCCCAACCCCAACCGGTAACCAAGACCGGAGAAGTTGAATATTCTTCTAATCATTTTTGTCGGAAAGTGGAGATGTGCTCGGAGCTCAGCTCGCCAGGGGAATCCCTCAGTGAGGTCTCGTCGGCCATCATTTCCGACGCCGGTCACGGTGGCCGCGACGATGCTCTGATGTCGGATTTGTTAGACAAGTGGTCGGAGATGGGCGAGAGTTTCTGGTCAGATGTTTTTCCGGCGGGGGAATGGAGTGGCAGTAGTGATTTCTTATCTGGCAATAGCGATCCTGATCAGTTTCGATTTGCTGAGTCCGAATTAAATATGGAAGATAGCAGTTTTTGGCGGGACGTGTTTAATAGGGCCGAGGAATTAACAGAATTTGTTGATCTGCTTTAGTGGGTATGCATGGGAGATTTAGAAATCTGTAGTTTAGAGCTTAGAATCAAATTGCTTATGTTCATATGATCCTGTAATGGGTAATTTATTTATTTATTTTTTACCATGCCAAATATATATATTGAATGATTTGTTAGAAGAATACTCCTTCGAATTTCACCAACTCAGATAATTTATTGTCTTCTAGTGTGATGTATTGTATTGTATTATTCCTAAATAATTGAAATGTAACATTACTAAAGGAGTTGAGATTTAGAATACTACTATAAGAAAAATAAACACCTAATATTTGACAATCTTATATCCTTAAATTGGCCATATATCATTCATTCATATGTGTAAATTTGTAATTGATAATGTCACACGAATTATTAACCGATGATTTTAAATGAAATTTTATATTTATCTTGAGTAGAAAGTGATGTGGTAAATATTTTGATGATTCAATTTAATAAGAGAAGCTTATGTGGTATTTTAGTTGCCACGTGAGATAAATTTGGTTGAATAATTATATTAAAATCTTAAAAGATACTGAATTAAAATGTATTAGAAGTATTATTTTATTTTTTTAATCCATGAAAAAATTGTCACAATTTTCTTTGCGGGGTCTGTTCATTAAAAAGAAAATGTCATTTCTATTTTTAATAATATGATACACACGATTTATTCATATTTAAAGTGGGACACTTACTTTATTAACAATTCTACTTATATTATATTAAAACTCATGTAATTTATAATTTGGCAAATTTTTCATTCACAGAGGAAGAATAATACATTAAAATTTAGTAGTTAGTTTAATATAAATAACAATTTATTATCGATTAGAAAAATGAATATAGACTATTACTAAATTAAGGTCAAATGTTTTGGATTCGAATCCCTATAGAGCGGCTTTTATTTATTTTTATTTAATATTGTTAATTAATAATAAAAAAAGGTGACTAGTAATTACTAATGTCGGTGGATAATGCTAATATCCAACAAATTGTAGAGTTGCGGCCTCGAAATAACTTTGTCCTCCCCCGCGAGAAAAATAAAAAAAACCTTTTCTTTTCGAGTTGGTCTTGGGTGAGGTCAACCTCATGGGGTGAGACGGGTTGGATCCATCTTGACCCGACCCGGATAAAAACGCTATATTATATTTCTGACAAACATAAGGTAAATCAAAGCTATGGTGCAGTGGCTACTACATGCGCCTGACTCCTTGTTTATCTGGACGGTCATCGGTTCGAAACCCATTATTGTCAGATTCTTTTTTGATGTTTTTTCATTTGTATCTTATGTTCTTTTTTACTTGCGTTTTTTTTTTTTGTTTCTTTTTCAGTTTTTTCTTTTATTTGTTCTTTTTTTTTCCTACTTTTTTTATAATATTTTTTATTTTATTTTTTGGTATTTTATTTATTTCAAGTAATTGTTATTGTGATAAAAAAATAATTATCAACATAAAGAAATGTAATGCTTTTAAAAGTATTACCTTTATTCATATCAATTGTTATTTTTTTTCGTACGACAATAATTATTTGACCAAATAACTAAAATTACAAGTTTCATGAGTAAAAATAACAATTATCGTGAAAAAAATAATAATTTTAAAATATTCTATTTCTTTATATGAATAATTACCTTTTATTAAGACAATAGTTACTTTTAATAGCATAAGATATACATTTGTTAGCACAAATATATACTTATGTTTATATAAGTATTTACCTTCATTCAATATAATGTATTACTATATTTTTTACACCATAGACCCTGAAAATTAGACCTTAAACCCTAAACCCTGAATAGTTACTTTTTATTATGACAATAATTAATTGATCAAATAGTTTAGAATAAAAGTACTTACGAGTGAAAATAACATTATTTTTATTCATATCAATAATTACTTTTACTTACAAAAATAATTACTTGAGCAAATAACTAAAAATAAAAGTTCTTATTAATAAAAAGGGTTAAGTACCAAATACCCCCCAACGTTGGGGCCCCTATCGCGTATAGGACCCTATAGTCAGGGTCCGCGCTGTTTACTACCTCAACGTGGCTAAACCTAAGCAAATCCCCCCCCAACGTTGGGCCCCTATCGCGTATAGGACCCTATAGTCAGGTATTAAGTACCAAATACCCCCCCAACGGTGACTTAATACAGGGGGTATTTGAGGGGGGGATTTGCTTAGGTTTAGCCACGTTGAGGTAGTAAACAGCGCGGACCCTGACTATAGGGTCCTATACGCGATAGGGGCCCCAACGTTGGGGGGGTATTTGGTACTTAACCCTAATAAAAATAAACATTATTGTGAAGAAATGTAATGTTTCAAAAACATTACCTTCCTTTGTAATAATAAATTTTTTTTATTACAACAATAAATACTTTGTATTACAACAATAACTACAAGTCTACAACAAATGTAATAATTTTGAAACATTACATTTGTCCATATCAATAATTATCTTTTCTTATGATAATATTTACTTGATAAAATAAATAAAGTACAATTTTTCATTAATAAAAGTAACAATTATTATGAACAAATATAATAATTTACAAACATTACATTTTATCATAGCAATAGTTACTTTTTCTCAAGACAATGATTACTTGAATTATTATTTGATTATTTTTTTCTATATTCTATTTATTTATTACGTTATTCAAAGTAATTGTTATTATAATGAAAAAAGTAATTATTGACATGAAAAAATGTAATGTTTTTAAACATTACTTTTCATCACATCAATAGTTAATATAAGTATTTACCTTTATTCAATATAAAGTATTATATTTTCTAAATTCTAAACCCTGAAAACTATACCCTAAACGTTGAACACTAAACCTTAAACCATGAACACTAAATCCTGAACCCTAATACGAATATTTACTTTTAATAAGTATAAGATATACATTTGTTCGCATAAAAGTATACTTATGTTAATATAAGTATTTACCTTTATTCAATATAAAATATTCTATTTTCTAAACCCTAAACACTAAATTCAGAATACTAAATCTTGAACCCTTATATTAATATAAGTATTTACTTTTAGTTATATCAATAATTTTCTTTACACCAATAATTATTTGACCAAATAATTAAAAATATAAATTCTAATGAATAAAAGTAATAATTATCGTGAAGAAATGTAATAATCTAGAAACGTTACATTTTAGTGTAATAATTACTTTTATTTACAACAATAATTACTTGACCAAATAATTAAGAATAAAATTTATAGCGAGTGAAAATATGATTACTTTTTTCTACATCAATAATTACTTATATTCTTAAAAATAATTACTTAAGCAAATAGCTAAAAGTAAATATTCTTATGAATAAAAATAAACATTATTGTGAAGAAATATAATATTTCAAAAATATTACCTTTTATCATATCAATGGTTACTTTATCTTACGATAAATGTTTACTTGATGAAAAGAATGATTGATGAAAATTATTGCTTTTTCATCTGCCTATTTATGGAGCCCAGAAATCCCTCCTTTTCAAATATCAAATATTGGGAGTTGTGAAAAGTGAAAAGTGAAAAGTAAGAGTAATTGTAAGTGGTGGGGTATGGTCCAAAAAATAGGTAGAAAGTTTTTTTGTGAATACTAAACCCTAAATAGGGAATATTAAACCCTAAACACTGAATACTAAACCCTAAATAGGGAATACTAAACCATAAACACTTAATACTAAACCCTAATCATTCAATAATCAACCCAAATGACAATATTTACTTTTATTTTATCTAAGATATACATTTCCATGCATAAATGTATACTTATGTGAATATAAGTATTAACCATCATTCAATATTTTTTAAACCTAAACACTGAATACTAAACCCTAAACACTGAATATTAAACCCTAGCCATTCAATAATAAACCCAAATGGAAATATTTACTCGCTAATGGAAATACTCACTTTTATTTATCCTTGAATGCTAAACCCTAATGGAAATATTTACTGTTATGTAGTCTAACATATACATTTCTTTGTACAAATGTATACTTATGTTTCTATAAGTATTTCATTTCATTCTATACTTTGTAATTACCTGAACACTGAATACTAAACCCTAAATAGTGAATACTAAACCCTAAACCTTGAATACTAAACTGTAAATAATGAATACTAAACTATAACCCTTGAATGCTAAACCCTAACGAAAATAATTACTTTTATTTAGGCTAGTATATACATTTCTTTGTACAAATGTATACTTATGGTTCTATAAGTATTTCCTTTCATTCTATATTTTGTAATTACCTAAACACTGAATACTAAACCCTAAATAGTGAATACTAAACCCTAAACCTTGAATACTAAACCCTAAATAAATACAAATTATACATTTATTGGCACAAATATATACTTACGTTAATATAAATATTTATCTTCATTTAATATAAAGCATTATATTTTCAAAACTTTAAACCCTGAACACTAAACCATAAACCCTGAACATTAAACCTTAAACACTAAATCCTAAACTCTAATAAGCATATTTACTTTTTTAATACGAATAAGATATACAGTTGTGCTAACAAATGTATACTTATGTTAATATAAATATCTACTTTTATTCAATATAAAGTATTATATTTGCTAAACTCGAAACCTGAACATTAAATCATAACATGAATATTTATTTTTAATGACCATAAAATATACATTTGTTCTCACAAATATATACTTATGTTAATATAAGTATTTACCTTTATTCAATTTAAAGTATTATACATATCAATAATTACATTTTCTTATGACAATGCTTAATTACTTGACAAAACAATTAAAAGTACAAGTTCTCGCGAATAAAAATAATATTATTTTTCAAGAAAATAATTATTTCACCAAATAAATAAAATTATTTATTTCTTCAAACCAAAGTAAATATTGTTGTGATAAAAAGTAATAATCAACATGAAGAAAAGTAATGTTTTCGAAACATTACATTTTTTATCTAATAATTTAGAAAAATTACATTTCTTCATATCAATAGTTACTTTTCTTTACAACAATCATTACTTGAATAATTTATTGAATATTTTTTCGCCATTCGATTATTTATTTCTACGTTATTCAAAATAACTATTGTTATTATAATGAAAAAAAATAAAATTATTGACATGAATAAATGTAACAGTCTTGAAATGTTATTTTTTTATCATAAATATTTACTTTTTCTTACAACAATAATTACTTGACCGAATATACAAAATTACAAATTATAACGAGTAAAAATAACATTACTTTTATATATATTAATAATTGCATTTTCTTACAATAATAATTATTTTATCAAATAACTAAAAGTATAAATTCACAAAAATAAAAGTAACAATAATAGTTAACAAATGTAATAATTTAGAAACATTACATTTCATAGTAATAATTATTATTTTTTATTACGACAATAATTACTTGACCGAATAGCTAAGTTTAAAAATTCTAGCCAATGAAAATAAAATTACTTTTCTTCACATCAATAATTACATTTGTTTATAAAAACAATTACTTGATAAAATAACTAAAAGTTAATGTCTTATAAATAAAAATAAACATTATCCTAAACAAATGTAATAATTCAAAAATATTATATTTGTTCGTATCAATAATTACTTTTTATTAGAATAATAATTATTTGATTAAATGAATTGAAGAATAAATAATAAAATTGAATATATGGTTATAAAGAAAGAAAAAAAAAAGTGTTCAGTTTAGGAATGAATGAAAGATCCAAATTTTGCCCAAAAACAAACAAGGTGAGTTGAAGGAAGATTGATAGATCGATTAATTCAATAAAGTCTCGATTCACAAATTATTTACAAAGAAATGGATACATTCAACAAGAAAAAATGATTCTCAATAGTAGAAAACAGGCTTAATTTTTTATCAAATCAATTCAGATACTGCGGGCACGAAATTCCCATCAATTCACAAACATTAAAATTCACAAAAATTATTGAGCAATAATTAAACAATTTATTAATTTAAGCAGTAGGTCCCAACAATAATTAAACAATTCATCAATAATGAGTTTTTTCCCTCCATATTTTCCTTCTCTTTTTCTCTCTCTTCTTCCACCAAAATTTTTACTATTTTTTCTTTTTAGTTTTTTATAATTTAATTATTTTTCTAAACATCATCAAATTTGATTCATGAAAAAAAATCAATATGTATCTTAAATTTAATATAGTATAAAAATTATCAAAAATGAATTTAAAATAAATAAGTTATGAAAATTTTAAAATACTCCCTCCGTCCCATGAAGCGTGACCCATTTCTTTTCGGCACGGGAATTAAGAAATTGGTATTTTGTGTGTTAAGTGTGGTAGGTGAAAAAGTGAAAAAGGTGAATAAAGGGTAATTTTTTTTTACCATTTTTAGAAACAGGTCAAGCTTCGTGGGACAACCCAAAAAAGAAAGTGGGTCACGCTTCGCGGGACGGAGGGAGTATTTTATTTTCTATCTCCTCATTAAAAATTTACAACTTTTTATTTATGTTTATATGTGAAAAATATTTATTATGATTAATAATACTGTATAATAATATGCATAATGCAAATTTTCATTATCGAATCATTTTTAAATTTATTTAATAACTATAATATCATTACACTTTGTATAAATTGAAAATTTATATTTTTAAATTCATAATTTTATTGAGTAATTGATGTGAATTATTATAATTTATTTTAAACATATTTTGTATTTTTTATTTTATTTATTTATTTATTATTTAAATTTATCATTTAATTTCGATGTCTGTCGTGCATAACACGAATGGGCATATACTAGTTAAACATTCAGATGCAGTAGGCACGATCAATTCGACCGCAAAATCTCTCCAAATTCCACAATCTCTCATTTCCAAAACTGAACCCGCATATCACACAAACACACAAACAGAGAGAGACCGGCGTTGGGAGGAACCACCATCAGTGGCGGCGGCGGCGAGGCGGAGCACTGGACAAAGATCTTGGTTGGGTGGGCTGGGCATCGCGACGCCACGTCGATGGCGACCTCCTGCCAGTTTTTGTGCGCTTGCCGCGCCGGCGGTCGGGGGAGAAGAAGGAGATCCGATGGGAAGAGGAGGGAGAAGAGGAAAAGAAGAGAGGAGGAGAAGATGAAGATGTGAATCGGCAGAGAGAAAAATGTAGAAAACCCCAGATATGAAATAAAGAAATAATTACAAAAGGCCTTTTTATATTTTCTTAATACGGGTCGGGCCGGGTCGGAGCGCGGGTCGGGCGAACCCGTCTCATACAATGAGGTTGACCTCACACAAGTATTTGCGTTTCTTTCCCTCTCTACAATCCACAAATTCTCATTCTTCCTGTCCCAGCTAGGGTTCGACAATTCAATCGAATTCGATCCAAATTAGCTCTGTAAACCATGGCGACTGCGTCAGGTATATCCTGCACTTTTCAATTTTAATTCATCACCGTGTCATCATTTTGCTTTCGCTGCCGCTGTCCATTATATCGATCGATTGTTTCCCCGTGTTTTGCAATTCGTTTGTTTTGGTGGTTTAATCGTTAATTAATGATAGCAACACTATCAAACTTGCCATATGTGACTTGTGATGACGGTCAAGTTCACGCCTTTTGTTGTCCGAGTGCTTGTTCCTTCAATTATTTGGGCATCTGGATTTGCAATCTGCACGATTGTTGCACTTTCCAGAATTACTCGTATTTATTCAATTTTTCTTTATTGGATTTATTGCTAATGTTGTTTTTGGTTTTTGGGATCCTAGTGGCGTTTAAATCAAGGGAGGATCACAGGAAACAACTTGAACTAGAAGAGGCCCGAAAGGCTGGGCTCGCACCGGCCGAAGTGGATGAAGATGGAAAGGAAATCAATCCTCACATTCCACAGTATATGTCTTCTGCGCCTTGGTATCTCAATGCGGAGAGACCGGTACGATCTGTGATTATGTGTAGTTAGTTAATTACCCTATTTTGTTGTACTTGACAGAGTGGTTTCCTAGCCTAGAGATATCGAGTGCTCATTGTTTAGCTTGTTCTTTTTCCAGAGTTTGAAGCATCAAAGGAAGTGGAAGTCTGATCCAAATTATACCAAGTCGTGGTATGACAGAGGTGCAAAGACTTTTCAAGCTGAAAAATTTAGAAAGGGTGCTTGTGAAAAGTAAGTGAAAAATGCAGGGTCCGTTTGTATTATCTAGATAGAAACAGAAACTATTGTTATTATCTGTCCATCTTGTATTATGTGCTATATTCCTTTGGTGAATTAAGACTAGGCTTGGAAGGTCCAACTTATGTCTAACCTGCAATCTGCAATTATTTAACTGGATAACTCAAGTCATATATGGCTATGTTACATGAAGTTTTTAAGTAACGTGGTACATTTATATCCATCTTGCCTTATCTATGACAACTTTTTGGTTGTAAATATAACAAGGTCATTTTGGACTTTGTCACTATAGATAGGAGGGAAACCAAGCATTGCTGTAAATATCACAACTTTTAGTACGAATTGAATGTTATGGTACTGGCTCTGAGCTTCCGTGCTTGCTGCAGCTGCGGAGCTTTGACACACGACAAGAAGGCTTGCGTGGAAAGACCCCGCAAATTAGGAGCCAAATGGACAGGCAAGCATATTGCCCCAGATGAAAAGATAGAGACCTTTGAGCTCGATTATGATGGGAAGAGAGATCGATGGAATGGATATGATGCTGCATCTTATAAACATGTCATTCAGAGATATGAAGCAAGGGATGAAGCAAGAAGCAAATTTTTGAAGGACCAACAGCTTAAGAAGTTGGAGGAGAAAAATAATAATCAAAATAAAGAAGATGGTGTCAGTGATGATGAGGATAATGAAGACAATTTGAAAGTTGACGAGGCCAAGGTTGATGAGAGCAAACAAATGGACTTCGCGAAGGTTGAGAAGCGTGTGCGTACTACGGGTGGTGGTAGCACAGGAACTGTCAGGTATATATGTGTATTCTTGATGTCCACCACCATGTTTATACATTTGCTCTACTGAAACATATTTACTCTCACATTATCCTTGATGAGGGTGACACTAGAATGTCATTGGAATAACTGTTTTCAAGCACTTTGAATGTGAAATTTGAAATTATTCCTAATTATTCTCCTCTCATTATCAGGAATTTACGTATTAGAGAGGATACTGCAAAATATCTTCTCAATCTTGATGTTAACTCTGCCCACTATGACCCCAAAACCCGTTCTATGCGTGAGGACCCTCTTCCAGACATGGATCCGAATGAGAAGTTTTATGCTGTAAGTGCACTTTCTGTGCTAATTGCCATGGTTGCTACATTTCATGCCTGATCTTGCTTATACAATTGTGATCTATGAAAATTACAGGGAGACAACCAGAATAGAGTGAGTGGGCAAGCTTTGGAGTTCAAACAGCTGAATGTTCATGCTTGGGAAGCATTTGACAAGGGTCATGACGTTCATATGCAAGCTGCTCCTTCACAAGCCGAGTTGCTTTATAAAAATTTCAAGATCAACAAGGAAAAGTTGAAGTCTCATACTAAAGACACAATCATGGAGAAGTATGGGAATGCTGCTGCTGATGAAGTACTTCCACGAGAACTTCTACTGGGGCAAAGTGAGCGAGAGGTTGAATATGATCGTGCTGGTAGGATCATAAAAGGCCAGGTATGGACCAACTGTGCCTTCTGTCTTGACTAGATGTTGTTTCCATCTGACTCTCTCCATGAGATGCTTCCATGTTGTTTCTGTAGTTTTCTCTAAGATCCAAAAATTGAAATCTCTTATTTCATATGATGCTTTAATGCAGAGTGCTAATTTTCCCAAATGTTGTGTTAGTCTATGGGTGGTTCATAAGTGAAATGCATTTGTCACACCTGAAAGCTCCTCCCAAATGCCTCCATTTCATGATATCTTGGAATTATTTGTGCATTCTATTTTACAGGAGTGATGGTCTAATGTGTGTTTTCGCCTTTCTTATTTTCTGCATGTGCCTGTGTACTAGAATTCTGTCTGGTCATCATGTTATGTTGGCTGAGTTGCACTTGGGTTTCTGTTTCATAAAGACTTCCAACTTATTGTGAATGTATTTCGAGATTTCCGGTAACCACCAAGCAGTCAGTAATTGTAGAGAAGTTCAAAGGGTAAATTGAGAGAGATAAATAAGTGAATGAGTAGCATGAAACTTTCGTGCGTTGCCCCCATGCTTGGTCTGTAGAAAAATTTGTTTGCACTTTGTTTACCTTGGTAGACATTTTTTGAGTAGAAATGACCTGTTGATTGCATTATTTGCAGGAGATGGCTCTTCCGAAGAGCAAGTACGAAGAAGATGTTTACATAAACAACCACACAAGTGTTTGGGGTTCATGGTGGAAAGATCATCAATGGGGTTACAAATGTTGCCACCAGACAGTAAGGAACAGTTATTGTACTGGTGCTGCTGGTATTGAGGCTGCTGAAGCTTCAGCTGACCTTATGAAAGCTAATATAGCTCGGAAGGAGGCTACTGAAGGTAATGACTCTGACTTAAATTAGGGTTATTTGAAACTTGTCATGATCTGACATAGAGTTGCATGTTTCAAAAGCTTGTTCATATTAACTCATGTGAAGAGAATTTATAGATTTTTTTTTTCCTTCCAAAAAAATTAATGTCTGCTTCAGTATTTAATGCGAAGTTGATTAGTTATTTGGAATGGTGTATGCAACAATTTTATGTAATCTAATGTAATTTGTTATTGAATCAATCTAACATGCTGGACAAAGTGAGTTCTTACTAGAGACAAAGTTTGCTATTACTTAAGCTACTTTGTACTTCTAGAATCGTGTAGACAGATATGCAGAGTATCTGATAGTTTAATTTTGAAAGCAGAAGCACCTGCAGCAGCTGAGGAGAAAAGACTTGCTACATGGGGATCGGAAGTACCTGACGATCTGGTACTAGACCAAAAAAGACTTATCGAAGCACTTCAGAAGGTGAAATTCTTTAATTCAATAATCTCTTGTTACAGTCCAGTTTCTGAATCATCTTGTATTATGGTCTCCTCCTAGTAGCTTGTTTCCTTCATCAGTGGTTAAAACTTTTATTCTTGTGATAGGAGGACGAACGGAAGAGAGAGGAGAGGGATGAAAGGAAACGGAAATACAACGTGAAGTGGAACGATGAGGTACTTTGTTACATATGCAATCAACCTTCTTTCAACTATGATAATATTTCTTCTGGTTCTGACCACTCTTCGGCTTTCAGGTTACACCCGAAGATATGGAAGCTTTCAGGATGAAGAGGGTCCATCACGACGATCCAATGAAGGATTTCCTGAATTAAACAAAATTTGGAGAACACGAATCCCAACTTGGTTGGAAGCTGAAAGAATTGTAGTTTAAGTTCTAGAGGTGCTAAATGTGTCTTTAGTTTGTCGTCGTACATGATGACATGAAAACCTGATAGGAAGCATGTTAACCGGTTGTGAGACCTCATTTCTTGTTTTATGTAAATCAAAATGTCTTATGTTGCTCTGCTGCTTTTGGCAGTTATGATATGCGATGATGAACTCTACTGTAATGCTAGCTTCAAAATATCAATGTTTCATGGTCGGATACAAAGATTGGGAAGGATGTTAATGTTTACACAGAATGATGTTGAGAATTTGGGTAGTTGAATGCATAATTTTCCAGATTTGATATCTCATTACCTGATCTGCTCCTGCATAAAAAACTTGCAAGAATTTATTTACATTTCCTAGATGTTACAATAGCAAAACCTAACAATGCAATGAAGGCTACAAATGCTGCGCCTGAATCTCTTGCTGGCGCATCTCAGCCCGAAATCGAGCTATGAACTCGTCAGCCCTTGCATCGATCCCATCCATTTGTGGTGAATTAAGCAGCATTGACTCCCACGCATCATCTGCATTTGCAATGGGTACTTCCTCACCGGAACCGGATTCTGGCTGGCCACTGTTGTCGTTGCTGGTTTTGCGATTGGGATTCTGGCTGGTGGATGAAGTTAGTTTTGGCTCAGGTGGAACCACATGCTCTTCCACTAGAGAAAGAGGTTGCACGAAGAGGTGGTCGATGAAGATGGGGGGCGGCCGCCTCTGGGAGTAGCAGTGATGGTTCTTGTGGTGGATGATTGTGTGTTTCTTGAACTTCTTGGGCTGAATGGAAAGGGATGGCAAGGAAAGTTTCTTGGATGTTTTGTAAGATCTGAGTTTCACTTTCTGCTTCCTGTGCGCCTTTGATCTGATGAGTTTGAGGGGCAGTTTGTTTGTTAAGACCTTCCACAACTTTCTGTGCGGCAGCAGCCTCTTCAAATTCAGACAAGACATTCTAGAGTTGGGGCAGTTTTTTAACAGAAGAGAAGAAACGAAAGTGAAAGAGGGTGCAGCTGGGCAGATGAGAGGATCTTATATTTATAGTGAGAGGAGAGAGAGAGAGTATGTGGGAGGAGTTAAATATGGGTTTAGCATAAGTGTGGACTTAAATCTTACGCGAATAAGTTGTTTCTAGTAATTAATGACCAAATGTTGATAAGTTAGTGATGTAGGAGATTGGTTAACAAATTAGAATATCCGATTGTTTTGAGAATGGAGTCCACCAGGGCGGTACCTTATCCTATAAGCAAAATGCAAAATGCTTATGGAAAATCGAATAAAGGATACAATATTTTGCTTTTTCCCAAGTTGAATACGATTCTTTCTTAGCTTACAACTTACGTGCGTTCACTTCATGGCCCACAACTCAAAATCTACTCGTCAACATGTCAATTATGAAGGGACAAAAACAAAATAAGTTGGTCACTCTAGATTAGTTTTAACACCTACATAGAAATATATAAATTTTTAAGTCATTTTTCCCTCAAAAAAAAAAAAAAGTTTTTAAGTCATTTATAGTGTTAAAGTTTACATTACCCTTATTTTTTTCAATTGATGTCTTTTACTTTGTTTTTGCAAACAAAATGTAACTTAATGAATTTCATTTCCACATCTCATCTGTGAGGCGGCAACCGCGCTACAACTGAAAGGAAAGAGAAATAATGGTGAGTTCATGGAATGTAATTCTTAATAAATTTACGAAATTAACAAAATAATCGATATAATAAAATGGTTGCGAGCAAATGATACACAAGCTCTTAAACTCCCTAAATGGCAGCGCTCCGTTGATTTTTTCGACTAATGACTAATTATTTTGTCTTTTTTTTTTTGTGCTCAAGGACTCTTGTTGTGGACAACGTGTTCTCTGTGAAATCTTTGATATCATGTGCAGTTTATCCTTCGGATGCTCTCATCTTCTTTTATATACGAGTCAACCCTATAACCTGCAACATTGCAATGATATACGAGTCAATAATAATAATAATAATATTGACCCCTCATTTCTTTTGATAACATATATGAGAAGAGTAATGCTAAACAGCCACATTGTGGCCACCCACAATTTACCTAAGTCGAAAATAATTTAATTTATTTTTTAAAATAAAAATAAGATTTAATTATTTTATCATATTCTCTACATTATAGTTATTTTTTTTACAATTTTTTTGTAACTTTTTTATTTTTATTAAAAAATAAATTAAAATAAAAAATGCAAAAAAAATTTAAAAAAATAAGTACAATGTAGAGAATATAATAAAATAATTAAATCCTATTTTTATTTAAAAAAATAAATTAAATAAATTAAAATTATCCTTATTATCTTAGTGTGTGGGTGGCCACAATGTGGCTGCATAGATTTATTGATATGAGAAATCCGTAGTCCTGCCCCGTTAATGACAGTGTTGAATTGTCGGAATTAATCCTCGTTAAGAGTATTTTAGATTTTGAACTCAGAAGAATGTCTAAAAACCTTATAAAGGTTATTATTATTATTATTATTAAAAAACTCGTAAGTTTATAAATATGGATATATTAACACGCTATATGATTTCTTAACAAACTCGGTTTTGGCTCCCTAGAATTTGAAGAATTCAAGAACTCTACCATTTTTAGGACCCATAACGGAGGTGCACATAAAATATTTTAACATAGGATCGAGTTGGTTGGACTCAGACTATGAAAATTGAATTTCTCAGATCTAAGTTCTATGTATTATTTTGGTTCGCATCATTGTGATTCCAAACAAGAAATTAATATATGTTCCAAACACAAAAGATTTCACTTTTTCTAGAGCAGTGGAGATTTGGTTTCAAAGCAAAAGTTAGAAATAGAAAATATAATTCTTTTCAAGGCTAATTGCATCCTACAAAATCATTTTAACCATGCATATAGGAAAATTTTCTATCCAGGCAACACAAATAGTTTTTGAGACGACTACAAGAACATGATCAACACAATTAGCAAATTAAAGAAGTAACAAAATTGTGTTCCAAAAGGTGTGTGTTGATTTAACATTAATAATGTAAATAATATTTGAGGTCAAAAATCTCAAATTCAAGTTTAAAACTCTTACAAAAAATAAAAAGTAAAAAATCACCCTAATTTCTTCAAGAGAGTCTTCACCTTCACCTCAGGGATGTCAGTGGGTGGATATTACCCGGACCAGAACCAGAACCGCTCATTACCCGTTAAGCTATAAAGCAACGGTTCTGATTCTGATTCTAGACCCGACCCATTTAGACCCAAAACCTGACGGGTCAGATCCGACCTGACCCGTTTGTTATGGGTCCGGTCCGACCCGACATGTTTTGCCGCTAACCCACCACCACCCACCCCCCACGCCCACCCCATCCACCCCATCCCTCCCACACCCCAAATTTTTTTTAATTTTTTTTAAAAAAATTTCTCCCCAATCCCACCCCAGCCCCGCCACCCCCACCCACCACCCCCCACCCCCCCTCCCATTTTTTTTTTTTTTTAATTTTTTCCTCCCCAATCCCACCCCAGCCCCGCCACCCACCCCCCACCCCCCTCCCAATTTTTTTTTTTTTTAATTTTTTCCTCCCCAATCCCACCCCAGCCCCGCCACCCCCACCCACCCCCCCCCCAAATTATTTTTTTTTTAATTTTTTAAAAAAAAATTCCTTCCCAATTCCACCCTAGCCACGCCACCCCCACCCCCCACCCACCCCACCGCCCTCACCCCTACCCACCCCCCCAATTTTTTTTTAATTTTTTCTCCCCATCCCTCCGTCCAAAAAAATTATTTTTTTATTTTTTAAAAATTTTCTACCCAGCCCCACCCCACCCCCACCGACCGCAACCCCTTCCCCATTTTTTTAAATTATATTTATGTCGTTCGGCTCTATAGCTTCCGATCAACACTCGCACTTTTGTTACATAATTTCTAATATAATAGATCGAACTATTTAATAAACGATAACAAAAAATTACAAAATGATACACGCCGTTTTCATTGTTCAATCAAATTCTTGACCTATAAAGCGGTGGGGAGAAAATTTTAAAAGGGGGGGGTGGGGGTTGGTGGATGGGTGGGGATGGGGAGAAAGTAATTTTTTTTAGGTAGGGGTGGGGGTGGCAGAGGTGGGATTGGGGAGAAATTTTTTTAAAAAAAATTAGGGGGTGGGGTGGGTGGGGTTAGGGAGGAAAAATTAAAAAAAAAATGGGGGGAGGGGGGTGGGTGGGGGTGGCGGGGCTGGTGGTGTGGATTGGGGAGGAAAAATTTTTAAAAAATTAAAAAAAAAAATTTTTTGGGGGAGGGGTGGGTAGGGGTGAGGGCGGTGGGGTGGGTGGGGGGGTGGGGGTGGAATTGGGGAGGAAATTTTTTTTAAAAAATTAAAAAAAAAATTCTTTTGGGGGTGGGGGGGGGGGTTGGGGGTAGGTGGGGGTGGCGGGGCTGGTCTGAGATTTGAGGAGGAAAAATTTTAAAAAAATTTTAAAAAAAAAATTTTGGGGGGGGAGGGGGTTGGGGGGGGTGGGGGGTGGGGTGGGTGGGGGTGGCGGGGCTGGGGTGGGATTGGGGAGGAAAAATTTAAAAAAAAAAAAAATGGGGGGGGGGGGGGCGGGGTGGGGGGTGGGTGGGGTGGGGGGTGGCGGGGCTTGGGGTGGGATTGGGGAGGAAAAAAATTTTGGGACTTGGTGTATCGAGACCATGGGCTTTTTTGGTCTTTTTTGGGCTTTTTTAAGTTTGGTAATGGGTATTATTGGATCTATGGGTCTTATAATACCCATGGGTAATTAACCTACCCGCACCATTTAATTTTTCACTTAATGGTCTGGTCCGGTGTGGATCTATTAAGCAATGGGTCGGTTCTGGTTCCGGAACCGTAATAATTTTAATGGTTCTGGTCTGAGTAAAACCCACCCATTGACATCCAGTTCACCTTACTTGTTAAGGCGAACGCATGAATTGGAAACTAGTGCCAAAAGTGTGACATTTTTCTGTTTTGAAACTTTATTATTACGAGATTTTTCAAACTTTGCATTCAAACTAGAATACAATTTTTTTCCTTGCATACTTAGCGAGTGTTTAAATTTTTGATTGTGCACGTTTACAAAATAATGTCAAAATATATACTCCTTTTCTTGAGATAATTTACTAAATGAGTTAAATTAAAATTTCGAAACAATTGAATACCAAATTTGGTGTTTTTGTGATGGATTGGAAATTGTCTATCAAGTATCAAGTACTCGGACCTCAAAACGAAGCCATTTTATGTCGTCTAACTATATAGTCTATATGGAATGCAACTTACATAAATAAGTAATTAATGTGTCATATAGAAGTATCAAAGTACCCCAACCATAATTGTGAATCATGGACCAAAATAGGAGAGTTCAAACAAAGGAAACGAGGGTTGGCCTTTTCTAGGACATTACTACATCCACATTTCCAAACATAATTAATCATAAATAGGAAAACACCAAATCAATTCCTCTGATAATTTTTGAAAAAAAAAAGATAAAAAAAATTCTTCCGATTATCTTTTCACACACGTTGATCTGCCAATTCAAAATGCCAGTAAAAAATTCAAGAACTACAACCTAAATCTAACACAACCTTCCCAGTGCATCTGATGAAAAGCATCACACATCTATAAATGTAAATCACAGAAAGCAAAAAAAAGAAAAAGAAAGTAACGAGTAATTACAGATACCAAAATCCAAACTATCGCTATCACGACTTCCCAAAATCCCCAGAAAACACGAAATGTCTTTTTTCTAGAAATATCAAGCACAGTTGAGGTTAGCCTGAAGAAATGTGTGAGCCTGAGCGGCGGCGGCGGCGTGGGAGACGAGCGCCTGAATGAGCAGCGTCTTGACCTCCCAAGCGGCGTAGGGATAGCCTTTTCTGGCGTAGGAGTTGATGAGCGCCGCCGTCGACTCCTTGAGCAGGCTTGCGAAGACGTCGCCGCCGTCGTCGTTCCTGGCGGCCGCCTCCAGAAGCGTGAGTTCGGGCCGGAAGCGCTCGAAGGCCCGCGACCCGAAAGCGTTGGACACCGTGGATCTGTGGGGAACCATCTTCGGCCACGACTCGCTCCTGCTGCTCCAATACCTGCAAATCAAAACAATTAATATATATATATATATATATCGGGAGCCTTGTAGAGAGAGAGAGAGAGAGAGCGGTTGTTTACTGACTGAGGAGTGCATGTTCCTCTGGATCTTGTGTAGAGGAATCCGGGCATGGGCTGGTGGGCCGCCGCCATTGATGAAGCGGCCAGGAAAATGATGGATGTGAGAAGAAGGATTGGATTTTCCATGGATATTGGCATTGCTACTCTAGATTTTTCATGTTATGGAAAATTGGAAATAGATAGAGGAAAGGGTATGTGTAGCAGAGGAGAAGTAGAGAGAGAGACAAAGAGCAGTGTGTGTGTGTGTCTGCTTCTTCCTCGTGAGGCGTGACCACTGTTTTGTTTATTGTATTTTCAACACTATTTTCAGCTTTTACGATTTGAATCTCGCTTCCATGTGAACCCATCTACTAAGGGCTTTGATATGGTTTTAAAAGCACTTAAATTAATATGGATTTATGTAGTGTTTGATATTATGTATTACTAATATGGTCAATTCTAGGTTTATCCCAAGACCCTAACTTATTTTGTGGGATTAACCCACACTAATTATCCCACCTTCCCCATGGGATTAACCCATACTAATTATTCCACCCCCTTCATAGGCTACTAATTTAGGTATTTGATATGTAAATCCAACCTATTTCAATGGATACCAAATACTTTTTGGGATTAATTACCAATGATATCAAACACCCATCTGAGATTAGAAATTATGACTAATCCACACTAAATTATCAGGATAATTTATATCCTGATTAATCCAATACTGAAAATCAAACGGGCCCTAATAATCTAATAATACTCCAAAGATTTAACCCAATGCTGAAACTGACTACTCTAACATTTTAATTCTCTTTTCATGTTCAACAATTATTATTTATATTTATTTTGATTTTAGAAAACATCTTCTACATCTAATTAAATTATTTTATCTTTTAATTTAATTTATTTTAATAATTATTTCGATTCATAACTAATTGTGCGTGTGACGTAATATGGTCAGCTAATACCAAGTGGAAACCAAACGAAAGTTACACCAACTTCATCTATACTAATACAAAAAAAAGGTATAGGGCCAACATGCGAATTGTTTATTTTACCTTTATTACATGTTTTATTTTAAGGTTATTTTATACTCCCTCCGTTCCTGAAATAAGTTCATTTTTTTCCTTTTTGGGACGTCCTCAAATAAGTTTCTCTTTCTTTCTTTCTATTTTTGGACAACTACCCCACCACTAATAATACTTTATTTATTCTTACTTTTCACTTTTCACTACTCTCAATACTAATTATAACACCTTTTCACATTTTCACCACTTACAATACTAATTATAACATATTTTTCTTCACTATCAATACACTTTACCATTT
This sequence comes from Salvia miltiorrhiza, assembly GCF_028751815.1. Taxonomy (NCBI): domain Eukaryota; kingdom Viridiplantae; phylum Streptophyta; class Magnoliopsida; order Lamiales; family Lamiaceae; genus Salvia; species Salvia miltiorrhiza. Next base: position 59,877,250 of record NC_080387.1, read on the forward strand.
TTCCTTAAAACTCGTGCCGTCCCCAAAGAGGAACTTATTTTGGGGACGGAGGGAGTATATTATATATTTATAAAAATATATTAATTCATTAGATATTACACTAAATTTATGTGATATATATCTACAGCTAACTATTGATAAAGCTTATAAATAAATAAATCTATCCAATAAATTATACATTTAGTAAAAGTAATGAACTAATAGATTTTTTTAAAAAAAATATTGTAATATACTCCCTCCGTCCCTAAAATAACTTCCTCTTTTTCCATTTTGGGACGTCCCCCAAATAACTTCCTCTTTCTTTCTTTCCATTTTTGGAAACCTACCCCACCACTAATAATACTTTATTTATTCTTACTTTTCACTTTTTACCACTCCCAATACTAATTATAACACTTTTCACAACTTCCAATAATAATTATATCACTTTTTCTCCACTATCAATACACTTTACAACTTTTTATTAAAACTCGTGCCGTCCCTAAAGAGGAAGCCATTTCAGGGACGGAGGGAGTATATATATATATACTCCCTCCGTCCCAATATTCAAGTCTCCTATTCCTTTTTGGGCCGTCCCAATATTCAAGTCTCATTTCCTTTTTTGGCATAAATTACAATACAATTAGTTCAATTAATTAGGCATTCTCTCTCTCTTTCTAACTTTAATCTCTCTCTCTCTCTCTCCCACTCTCTTTCCCAAATCTGACACTCTCTCTCTCTCTCTTCGCCTCTTCTCTCTCTCGGACGCCTCACCACCGCCGCCTCACCACCGCCGTTCCTCTTCTCTCCCGGTGACCGCAGCGACAAGGCCTCTGCCTCGCCGTCCGTTTTCCGGCAACCAGGGCTCTGCCCTCTCCTGGCGTCGACGAGGCGCTGCCGCCACTACAAGAAAATGCGGCTCTAACGACCGAAATTTCGGTCGTTAAAACCCAAAAATCGGTCGTTAATATTATTAACGACCGATTTAACGACCGTTTTTTTCGGTCGTTGTTTGCATCGTCGCCCGAGTTTTAACGACCGTTTTTTCGGTCGTTAAATTTAACGACCGATTTTTTATTTTTAACGACCGAAATTTCGGTCGTTAAAAAGAGAAAAAAAATAAAAAATAAAAATAAAAAAAATTATTTTTTTATTTTTTTTAATTAACGACCGAAATTTTATTTTTAACGACCGAATTTTCGGTCGTTAAAAATTAATAAAAAAAATAATTTTTTTTTTCGAAAAAAATAATTTTTTTTTTTTATATATATCTTTGTATCCCACAAGTATTTTTAGTGTATTTCTAATGTATTTTGACCTTAATTGCATACCATTTGACGAACTTCCCAGTAGGTCACCCATCTTACTTGTGCTCTAAGTCAAGCACGCTTAACCTCGGAGTTCTTTTCGAGTAGTCACCAGTACAGAACACTCGTATTATTGATATATATAGAACCTATTAATTCATTTAAACTCTAATTCAATATAAAATATCATTAATCATTCATAACCTTATAATATGTCGAGATAATATAAAATATCATTAAACATTTACGATAAATATACGATCGAATTTAAAATAGTAAAAAATTAATATTATAGTAATTAAATAAAGAAAATAAAATATGAGTATGAAAAATAATAATCAATACAACAAAATCAATATTAAATCAAATAATCAATATTAATAAAATTAATATTTGAAAAATAATTTTATTATTATGAATCTAATAATTTAGAAAATCTAATAAGTCTAATAATTTATTATAATAAATCTAATAATTTATTATTATTTGAAAATAATAATTAAATAATTAAATAATAAAAATAAAAATAATTTGAAAATAATAAAAAATAATTAAATATTTATATATAATCGAAAAATAATTAAATAGAAAATTAATAAAAAATAATTAAATTTGTAAAATAATTAAATTTGTAAAATAATTAAAAATAATATTAAATACAAAATTAATAAAAAATAATTAAATAGAAATAGAAAAATAAAAATAAAATAATAATCGAAAAATAATAATTAAATAATTAATTATTTCTATAGAAAATAATAATTAAATAATAATCGAAAAATAATAATTAAATAATTAAAAATAATCTCTATAATTTGAAAATAATAATTAAATAGAAAATTACTAAAAAATAATTAAATATTTATATATAATGAAAAAATAAAAATGAAATTTAAAAATTTTTAAAATTTTAAAAATAATATTAACGACCGATTATTCGGTCGTTAATAAATAAAATAAATAAATTAATAAATTAAAATAAATAAAAAATAAAAAATAAATAAAAAATAAAAAATAAATAAAAATAATTTTAACGACCGAAAAATTCGGTCTTTAAAAAAAATAATTAAAAAAAATATTTTTTTTTATTTTAAAAATATTAAAAAAATAATAAAAAAATTAAAAAAAATTAAAAAATAATATTAACGACCGAATAATTCGGTCGTTAAAAAATTAATTTTTTTTTTCAAAAAAAAATTAATTTTTTTTTAAAAAAATATTTTTTTAATAAAAAAAAATAAAAAAAATATATTAACGACCGAATTTTCGGTCGTTAAAATTAAAAAAATAATTAAAATAAAAAAAATATATTTTACGACCGAAAATTCGGTCGTTAAGAAAAATTAAATATTAAAATATTAAAATAATAATTAGCGACCGGATTTTCGGTCGTTAAAAAATAAAAAAAAATAAAAAATAAAATCGGTCGTTAAACGGTCGTAAATCGGTCGTTAAGGCCGCAAAATTAACGACCGAAAATTTCGGTCGTTAATTTCGGTCGTTAACCGCGTGTTTTCTTGTAGTGCGCCTCCTATCTCTCCACCGCCTCAACCCTCTGATCTCCTCCGCCTCCACCGACTCCCTCTCCCAGACACATCCGCGCAGGCGCAGCCAGCCGCCGCCCATTTTTCAAGCGGCGGCGCCGCCCTCTGCAAAAGGCGACTCTCTGTATGTACTCTGCCTTCCACCGCCTCTCTCTCTCTACTCTCTTCCTCGAAGGCGGTGCGGCGGCACGACGGCCCCTCAGAGGTGGTAGGGTTGCGCGGTGGTGCGGTGGATTTCTGAGCTTGATTTTGCAGATTTGGGGGAAAATGGTGGTGGCTCCGGCGGCGTCTCTGAGATGAGACGAAGGGAGTTTAGGGAAGCTTCTGATGGTGGTGGTGACCGGTGGAATTGGAGGAGGAGCTTCTGATTTCTGGCGGCCGGTGGAATTTGGGGAAGAAGGTGGAAGAAGGGAATTTGGCGGCCGGTGGAATTTTGGGGCGGATTCCAGATGGAGGAGGAAGAAGGAATTAGTTGCTTTAATTAAGAAATAAAATAACATTAATTAAAACACTAATTATGTGGTCCCTACTAATTTAACATCAACTTTACCTCTCCTAAATACCCGTGCCCAAAACAAAGGAGACTTCATTATTGGGACGGAGGGAGTATATTATTGTAATAAATTATACATTTAGTAGAAGTAATGAACTAATAGTTGATGCTCTCTCCGTCGTATAAAAGTAATCCTAATTTTTGTTTTAAATGTTCATAAAAAATAATTATTTCACAATATATTATCTTTCGTATATTAACTTATTTATTTATTCTGTCATATGGTGGAATTCTCTCTGCACTTACAATATAATTAATTATTATTATTAATTTTTAAAGTGAAATCATTTATTCACTCATAATTTCCTTATTACTACTTTTGTTAAAACTCTTTGTCATTCTCGACTATTTTTACAGTAAAAAGAAAAACAACAACATAAAAAAAAGAAAGAAAGAAAGAAATATGGCCTAAAGTAAAAGTAAATTATTCCTGTAAAATTAATTTAATTAAGGGTGATGGGAATTGGGAACTCATGTCATGGCTGCACGTGACTAAAGTTCAAATATGAGCCGTACGTCAAATCTTTTGTCTATTTTATTTTCTTTTCTTTTTCCCAGAAACTGGAATTCCAAATAAGTGTCCGTATCCAGAAGAGGGGACACTTCTTACCCGAAGATATACTGAATATTTTGGAAATGGCTCAAATCTTGTACTATATTTTGTTAGAGTTTATCATAGTCATATAGATGGGCTAACATTGCATTTGCATAAGTTCATTCGACAGTCATGTTAAACTGTTGTTTTTCCTAGATACCTCATATATAGTTATTGTAATGAAGTGGACATGGTATTGGAAATTAGTTTTGTTTAGGCCCATTCGATTTCTATCTATCGAGAATTTGGACTTATTGATAAACCTAAAACGCATTTGGCATCAAGTTTAGAAGACTGAGTTTGTGGTCTTATTGATGTTTTCATGTTCCAAAAACATGTGAAAAGCCCCACACACACTACTCTCATTATTATCGACTCCCCTAAATCTCAACATGAATTTCGTGTCGATCTTCAAGCAGAAGCAACTCTTCTTCTTGACTGCCTAGTGCCGCTGAAAAGCAGCGTCTCCCGCCTCGAATTCTTGAGCCTCTCGGCCTCCTCTCTCGAGATCTGGTATGCGTTGGCCACCACATCAACGGGCAGCCCCCTGAGGGCGGAGGTGCGGCCGCTGAGTGTGTTGAACATGGCGTTGGCGTGGGTGTGGAACTGCACCCACTCGCACCCCTGCTCGCCTGCTTGCTTCACCACCGCGAAGTTCTGCGGCACCACCAACACCTGCCCCTCTCTCACCTGCCCCTCGAACACCGCCTGCCCCTTCTGGTTCACCACTTGAATATATTTCTCACCGCGGGTGATGTACAATATGCTGTGGGCATTCATGAACCAATGTGGCGCCATTATGGCATTCTGGTTTTACAAAAAAATACTCCAATTAATTGATTTCATCATTGAGGAGTATATTATAATAGTTGGAGTGGTTAATTACCCTGTGAAGATTGGCCTTGGCGAAGCTGAGCTGAATGAAGCGGAGGAGGGGAAGGGTGAAGGCGTTGACGGTAGAGAAGCGGCCGGCCTGCGGGTTGTAGACGGCGGCGCGTGAGGGATTGTCGACGTTGTCCTTGTTCTGGGTGGTGCAAATGGTCTCATCAATTCCGTTAGTCATGTATTCCCTTTCTCTCTCTCTGAGAGGGGGCTTGATCACCTGCAGCTCTTTGTCTACAATGACAATCATTCCTCTCTCGTCGTTGTCGCACTGCAGCTTCCTGGCCGTCTCCTCATCGATGTCGAACGCCTCCGTCAAAATGTCGAGGCTCATTCCCTTGAAGACGTTGCCGAACTCGTGCTGCGCGTGGCGTCTCTCGCCGTGGAAGCGGAGCTGCTCCTTTTGTTGCTCCTGCCCCCAGTTGGGGTTTCCGGCGAGGAAGAAGGACTGCCAAAAACACACACTCATATTCAGTAATTGAATTAATGATTGGGAGATATTAAGTAATTGTAGTACCCTGGGGTTTTGGTCGAGCTGGTTGGCGTTGTTGGCGTTGTCTTGCAAAACGACGACGACGAGGTCTTGATCGCCGTTGTTGTAAGCCCAGTGAGCATCTCCGGCTCTGATGGCGATCACATCGCCCTCTTTCAAGAAGCCGATTTGCTGATGACGATCACCGAATTTTTGGCTTCTCATCCCCTCCCGCGATTGCTGGGGCGACTCGAAGGTTTCGGGGCACCCAGAAATCGTGATCCCGTAAATCCCCTTGCCTGCACGCAAAATACCAAATCAATTCATGTCCAATACCAATTTTACTTCTTCATTGCACCATGAATCTACTCTTATTTACCAAAATTGCAATTACGACTTTCAAGGAAGAGATGAAACCTTGAAGAACATAGACAAGCATGGGAGCATTGTGATATACAGGCAGCAGCATGCCTCTGGTGCGGATGGTGTGGCGGTGCAACGACACGCCGGCGCACTGGAACTCCTCGGCGTTGTGATCCCAGAATTCGGACACTCCGCCTTCGGATTGGAGGCGGAAGGACGGCTCCATGGCGTTGATCCTAGAGATATCGCACTCGCCATGCTGCCAGCTTCCTTTATAGGCGGAGGCGGCGGCGGAGCCGAGGAGCAGAACAAGGCTGAGAGCAGAGAGGAAGGTTGTAGCCATGTTTATTCAGAAAATTGATGTGAATTTTGAGTGGGAAAACGGAGGGGATTTATAGAGGGAAAGTGGGTGGTTGGGATTGACACATAATGAGAGGGAGTTTGCCATTTTGCAGTGTGCATGTGTAGGACACCTTTAATGCCTTCCACCTATGATTTTCTCTCAAGGCATCTGGCTTTCTTTATCTGAGAATGATGCAATTTTGAAACATAGGCTTTTTCTGTTTGTTTGTGCTTGGATTAATGAAGATATCTGTTTTGTGTGTAGTGTGATTGATAATATTGGTGGAGAGATTTGAGTAATACGATCAATATTTCAAATGTTTTGGATACACGAGGTGCAATATTTTTTTTTTTTTTGAGAAGACGAGTTTATTTTCCATATTTCAACTGTTACGTTGAACAATAAATTGCCTTGTGAGTTTTGTGGCTTTTCCAAAAGTGTAAATTACTATGTTGAAAAACAAAAGTCAACAAAAATGTACTCCCTCGGTCCACGAAAAAGTGCCCCATTTGGGTGCTGGCACGGGTTTTAAGAAAGCTGAAAAAGGTGATGTAAATGTTGTGTAAAAGACTAAAAGGGTAGTGTTAATGTATTGTGGTTACTTTTACTAATCTTGCACTAACTATTTGGCATTATTTTATTAGGTGAAAAATTCAGAAAATAAATATATAAATAAAATGAAAAATAAATAAACTGGAAATAAATAAATAAATAAATAAGTAAATAAACTGGAAATAAATAAACTAGAAAATAAATAAACTGAAAATTCAAAAATAAAAAAATAAATAAACTTGAAATTCAGAAAATAAATAAATAAATAAACTGAAAATTCAGAAAATAAATATATAAAAAAATGGAAAATAAATAAACTGGAAATAAATAAATAAACTGAAAATTCAGAAAATAAATAAATAAACTGGAAATAAATAAATAAATAAATAAAATGGAAATAAATAAAATAAAAATTTGAAAATAAATAAATAAATAAACCGAAAATTGAGAAAATAAATAAATAAACTGGAAATAAATAAATAAATAAGTAAATAAACTGTAAAATAAATAAACTGAAAATTCAAAAATAAATAAATAACTAAACTTGAAATTCAGAAAATAAATAAATAAATAAACTGAAAATTCAGAAAATAAATAAATAAATAAACTGGAAATAAATAAATAAATAAGTAAATAAACTGGAAAATAAATAAACTGAAAATTCAAAAATAAATAAATAATTAAACTTAAAATTCAGAAAATAAATAAATAAATAAACTGAAAATTCAGAAAATAAATAAATAAATAAACTGGAAAATAAATAAACTGGAAATAAATAAATAAATAAGTAAATAAACTGGAAATAAATAAACTGGAAAATAAATAAACTGAAAATTCAAAAATAAATAAATAAACTTGAAATTCAGAGAATAAATAAATAAATAAACTGAAAATTCAGAAAATAAATATATAAATAAAATGGAAAATAAATAAACTGGAAATAAATAAATAAATAAATAAATAAACTGAAAATTCAGAAAATAAATAAATAAACTGGAAATAAATAAATAAATAAATAAATAAACTGGAAATAAATAAACTGAAAATTCAAAAATAAATAAATAAATAAACTTGAAATTCAGAAAATAAATAAATAAATAAACTGAAAATTCAGAAAATAAATATATAAATAAAATGGAAAATAAATAAACTGAAAATTCAGAAAATAAATAAATAAATAAACTGGAAATAAATAAACTAAAAATTCAAAATTAAATAAATAAATAAACTTGAAATTAAGAAAATAAATAAATAAATAAACTGAAGATTAAGAAAATAAATAAATAAACTGAAAATTAAGAAAATAAATAAATAAATGGGATTAATTGTGTGGGTTAATTGCATAGATTAAATAAAAGTGTGGATTTATTAATGACATAAGTTGTACTCCCTCCGTCCCAATAAAACTGGCCCCTTTCTTTTGGGCACGGAGATTAAGAAAGAGATAGTTATGTTTAATTAATTGTGGTCCACCAAAATTAAAGAGTTAATTAAGACATCCTCAATCTAACTTCTCCTTCCTCCTCTCACTGCATTTGGGCGCCGGCGACGGAGACGGTGGCGCCGGCGCCGGCGGTGGCCATCCTACCAGCCGCCTGAAATCATCCCCAAATCAAACTTCATCGGCGATGGCAGAACAAATCCACAAAAATCAGCAAATCAGCAGATATCATCAGAAATCATCCCCAATCGACAAATCATCCCCAATCGACAAATCATCCCCAATTCGACATATCATCCCCAATCGACAAACAAATCAGCAGAAATCATCCCCAAAAATGAGGGGGGTTTTGAGCAAAATCAATTCGACAAAAAATCAGCATAAATCATACCCAATTGACAAAAAAATCAACACAATTCAGAATGGGAAGAAGAAGACCGGCGCGACTCGCCGGATTTTCAGAGTTTGAGGCATCGACGCAAACGGCCCCGCAGACCACCCTGAGACCCCCAAATCACGAACCCCAAACCAGACCCCCAAATCAAGACCACCAAACCACCACCACCACCGCCGACCGCCCTTAGATCTAGGCGGCCACGTCGCCGGCCACCCTCAGATTTGTGCGTGTGTGTGCGTTCAACGATACTTTCGAGGTGTGTGTGAGCGCAACGAGAGAGAGGGAGAGAGCAGAGACGAGTGAGGGGGAGGTCGGGGACGAGGCGGCGGCCGGCGCTGCTGTCGTTCGCCGGAGAAAAAGAAAGCGGGAGGTGGAGGGAGGGAGGGGGGGGGCAGGGGCGGCGATGTTTATTTGAGTAGTGTTTAGGTTTAGTTGGAAGCTTTAATTAGATTGATTAAGTATGACTTAATTAAAGTAAATATTTCCATTTTAGGAAAGTGGCCACTTTTAGTGGGACAAACCAAAATGGAAAGGTGGCCACTTTTATTGGGACGGAGGGAGTAAATAAATTGAAAAGTAAAGGGTATGAATGTACAAAAAGGTAAACAGGGCACTTTTTCGTGGACAAAAAAAAAGGGGTAAGTAGGGCACTTTTTCGTGGACAGAGGGAGTACTTGACAAGCTTTATAGGGCACTTGAAAGTTGAAACTCTACATTCACAAAATCTAATTGAAGCACACTTGAGCCTTTTTTTTTAAAATACATGATGATAGATGATAACAAAAACAAAATTAATGTTCCCAATTATGAACAAAAATGCCATGTCTTAGAATATAGATTCAAAATTTATAATTTTAAATAGCATAAATTTTAATAAATATTAAATGAATTTGTTATGAGTGAAGAAGTGAATCAATTTTTATTGTACTATTATGATAGCGAAAATAGAAAATAAAGAATTTGTGATAGACATATATATTAAAATTATGAATAAATTGAAAAAAATGGAAGTGATGAATAAAAGTTTGTGATAAGACAGTGTCTAAAAATAAAAAATACACACTTTTAATGTAACATAATAAAATGACAAAAAATACACTCTTAAGAGAATGGAGCATATTGTTATTAAAATTATAATTTTTGCTAAGTATGTATACCGTTTAATTAAGAAGTTCTGGCAAATAAAATCACGAACTATTTCGAATTTGCAATTTTAACGTGACTTTTGAAGTGTTGCAAATTAAATCACCACTTTTTCAATTTTTGCAATTTCATCCCCCAATTTTTTTGGGTTGTCGTATTGTTGAGTTGGAGTTTACGTAAATTAGTTCTCCACATAATATTCATATTACGACGTCGTTTGGAATAAAATTACTAAATATTGAAAATTATGGTGCAAATATAGGATAGTCCCTTTATATTTTGGAGAAAATTTTAATTGAAATTGTATGAAACGACGTCGTTTAAACCTCACAAAAATTATTTCGTCTTTATTAATTTTCGTAAGCTCCAATTCAACACTCTGGCGATCGAAAAAAAAATTGGGAGGACGAAATTGCAAAAATTGAAAAGATGGTGATTTAATTCGCCACACTTCAAAAATGGCGTTAAAATTGCAAATTCGAAATAGTTCGTGATTTTATTTGCCAAAACTCCTTTAATTAACCGTAATCTTTTATACATAAAAATAAAACACAAAAATCTCCTGCACATTCGGGTGTACCGTACTCCCGGGTTGACCCGTACTCAGATTCTAACTCGTATGCTAATCCAAATCGCATCCTGACCTAAATCGTGTAAATGACACTATTCAATTATACAAATAATATTGTAACATTTTAAAATGTTATAGTGTTATTTTCAATCTTATAGTGTTATTTAAAATATTATAAGTGCCCTTTCTCTTATCAATAATTTGAAAAATGCCCTCTCTTACTATACCAAGCACTACATGCCCTAAATAAGTGAAGAACCGAAAATGCCCTTTGAATGTGATGGATGTGCATTGTTTTCCGCAAAAGTTCTTACACATCTATGACAAAAGTTGTTAAAGTGTAAGAAAAACATCAATTCATCAATTTAAACATTGAAATCGGTCAAATATGTGTTGGAACATGTGAAATACTGACAGAGAAGTTAATATTTATTTATTTTTGAATTAAAATCGAAGGTTTTACAAGTAAATCGTAGGCTAATTAATCAATGGAAAATAAATACTAAAAATTAACACAATCGATATTAGCACTCAAAACACACATTGGAAAAAAAAAACAAGCGTCCGACCGGGAAAAACAAGTGTCCGACCGGACACAAGGTTTCACCGGGCGGACACATATATGTTCCGGTCGGATAGATGTTTTTTTGGTTCCTATGTGTGTTTTGAGTGCTAATATGGATTGTGTTAATTTTTTGTATTTATATTCCATCGATTAATTAGCCTTCAATTAAGGGACATAATTTTTTTTTTTTTTTAAATTGATGATAAACGACAAATATGATGTGAAATAGCTTTGTCAGTAAAGTATTCATGTCAAACACTCTAATTTGAAAGAAAATCACGTGAAATGAAGGAATCTTTGTTGTTTATATATGAGTGAATTCTCTCATTCTCTCATCCTCTCATCCGAACACTCAAAGTGAAAAAACACTCAAACTCATTAGAAATTCTAATATTTTCCAAGTGGTGAAGCTATTATTTGTGAATTCTCTCATCCGAACGTTTAAAGGTATGTCATTTTACGTTTGAAATGTAATTTAAGTTGGTTATTGTTTATTTTCAATGTTTTGTTTGATCCTATATGCTTATGTGAATTATTAGCATATTATAGCATACTATGATTTAAAGCCACGTTTGAAGGAAATACATGTGAATTAGAGCAAATTCTATCATGTTTTAAAGTATTAATTAGTAATTATTAGTTGCATTTTAGTTCTATACATATATATTGCTACATAACTCATGTTATTATGCTCGAAAATTATGTATCCGCCCGGACAAGTGTCCTTGATAATGTGTCCGGCCGTGTGTAATTATATATCATGTAATACACGGCCGGACACATTTCCTCGGCTACTTCCCCGGGCGGATAGATGTTTTTCGAGTGTATTAACATGTTATATGTTGTATTTTAACATTGTATTCCATTTACATCATATATTTATTTATTTATTATTTTTTCTGTAGATGAATGAATATGGGAGATACTTTGTGGTTAATTATGGAGGTGCCTTCAATGGTTATGAGTACATCGGCGGCTCTTCTAAGAATTTGCATATTTTCGGAGACACAATGGCCAGTACGGTGTACATGATAAATTACCTGATGATGGAGAATTCATTGAGCACTAATTACAGCTTGTATTATTTGACGAAGAGATTAAATGGCAGGGTATACAGTAAAAATATTATTGCCGATGACAATGATTTGCTTCAGTTGCTGGCGTCGCAGCCACATTTTCCTGAGATTTATGTTGTTGAAGACGATTACAGTGGAGGAGTGTATGTTCCTTCGTTCGATCTCCCTCAATCTTCCGGGTATGGAGGTGAATCCAGTGCAACATTCGAAAGTGGGGACGGATTGGAAGCAATCCAAAGATATGCTTATTTAGACCTATCAGCCGGAGATTCACCGGCGCAACAAAGTGTTGAACCGTCGGTCACTTGGGGTAATGATCAGTCAACGGGTTGGCCTTCATGGGATGAGCCAAATCCGTACCAGTACGATCGCCTAATAACTGATCGTTGTTGGGGTCCAGCTGATGATCAATATACGTACGAGCCTCAGTTCGTGGAGGATGCTGGTAATGTAGATGAAGATTATGTTCCATCGTCTGAAGCCGAGACTGATACAAGCGCCTCTGAAGACTTGTCGGAGCCAGAGAACGTGAGAAGGGCGGGGATTGAATATGCAGGTTGGCAGAATTTGCAGATCGACGAGGATGATGACGAACAGGTTCCTGGAGCAGATGAACTAACTAATTGGTTAGTTCCGGTTATCCCGTTGGACGCCGCAGCGGCAGTTGTGGATATTGAAGATTATCAGCTATTGCCTCGGGAGTTGTCAAAGAATATGTATTTCAATAGCAAAGATGATCTGATCGTTGCAATCGGTCTGTGGAACATGAAGCAGGGCAAGGAATTTTCTGTCAGCAAATCAGACAGCAGACGAGTCTATGTCAAATGCAAGCATTCAGATACGTGCCCCTTCAAGCTCCATGCATCGTCACAAGATGGAGTCATTTGGGGAGTGTATAAGTTCACCAATGAGCACTCATGCGACGGTGAGCTAGGGCGCGTAGCGCGAATAAAGGCCCCCGCAAAAGTCGTCGCAGCATATTTAGCACAGAAGATACACGACGATTGCGAGATCTTGAAGCCGAAGGCCATCCAGCTGGAGCTGCGACGTGAGTTTGGCGTACAGATCAAGTACGATGTTGCATTGCGAGCCCGTAATCGAGCCACTGAGATGGTTTATGGTCGACATGATCAGTCCTTCGAGATGCTGCCCAAGTACTTATACATGTTGAGACAATCCAATCCCGGTTCGAGGGTGGAGTGGGAAGTTGACGATGATGGCCGATTCAAACACTTATTTGTTGCTCTTGCAGCTTCGGCTACCCCTTTCATGTTCAGCTTACGGCCAGTGATTGTCGTCGATGGCACACACTTGAAGGGCAAGAATAGGGGTATTTTGTTTGTTGCAGTGACGAAGGATGGCAACGAGAGTTTGTTCCCACTCGCGTATGGTGTTGGCCCGAAAGAAAACGATGAATCGTGGAGTTATTTCATGTCACGCATTCGACGTGTTTATGGCCAAGCCGATCCACTTTTGATTGTCTCTGATCAGCATATCTCCATTGCCAATGCTATCAGAAATGAGTTACCAAATGCAACCCACGGCCTATGCTACTACCATTTGCAAAATAACCTGAAGCATTACGGTAAGGCAGTGGTCGAGGTGTATCGACAAGCTGCATTTGCGTACGAGAAGTCCGACTTCAATAGGGCTATGAACGCCCTGAAGGTTATGAAGAGAGCCGCGTACGATAAACTAATGGGGATTGGGCCGGAGAAGTGGGCTCGTTCGATGTGTCCTATGCCTGTGCGACGCTACAGTTTTATGACATCAAATGCTGCTGAAGCTTTTAATTCCAGATTGTTGTGGGCAAGAAGACTTCCTATATGCTCGATGTTAGAGGCAATCAGAATTGTTATTGAGAAATGGTTCAGCGAGCGACTAAGGGCTGCACAACAAATCGAGCAAGGCTTGACTGTTGAGGCTGGTAAAAGGGTAGCTATTGAAGTCCAAAAAAGTCGTCGATACACTGCACAAAGGTTGAGTGGCATGAAGTATAAGGTGCAAACTGCTGACAGAAGCTTCAAGGTGGATCTAGAGAAGAAAAAATGCGAATGTCGAGTATTTCAGCTAGACCAACTGCCCTGTTCTCATTCAATCGCTGCAATAAGGTACGATCATGAAATGATTACTGTCGGGTTCATTGAAATGTAAATATGTTCTAATGTTCGTTATATTGATTACTTGTCGAGTTTGTTTGTTTTTATAGTGAAGCCGGTGATACGATCGCGGAGTATGTAGACTCGTACTACACGAATGACTTTCTTATCGATACTTACTCTCGCGAAGTTAATAATCTCCCGCCGAGACGCCAGTGGTTAGTTCCCGAGCACATCGCTGAGCAGGTTGTATTACCTCTGATTGTAAAAGGTCAAGCGGGGCGCCCAAAAGAAGGTAGACATCGAGGTGGTGGTGAAGGCACCAGCACACAAGCCGATGAGTCTTCTAGTATCAGGCGTCGTAAACCAAAGAAGTGCAGCATCTGCCATGAAGAAGGACACAGCAAGAGAACGTGCGCTGGCAGGGCGACTGAGCCCAGGGAGTAGTGGGATGTATTTGTGTGCTGTAACAGTTAATGATATTGATTAAATTATCTTATTATTCGATAAGCTGGAATGATTTACAGGAAATAATGCTCGTTGAATAACCAAATAGAAGCACACATTAATGTAACAATATACAAAACTATGCAAAACCAAGTCTAGTGATACGATGTGTCCTAGTTTCACACAACGAAAATATAGATCTAGCAACCTTGGCCCTGTATGCCGCCACGTTGTGGTTACCCCACTCAATGGATGGAGAGCCAGATATCAGTCGTTCTGCATACATGCAGACGAAAGGCCCGCAGCTGACAGAGTCCTGCTGGTGAAACTGAACCTCCGCTGGAGCAAACACCGCCGTCATAAGTGGGTACTTCTCCTTTGCCACTGTCGAATCAATGGATGTGTCGTCTAGCCACCTCGCCAACTGAAGGACAATTGGCAACAATCTCAGTAAAGGCAGTAGTTCACCAACTCGACCATCCTGCTGGCGAGGTGATAGCTTGTGGAATACTGGGTCATAGACCTCGCAAACCAATTCTCCTAACCGGATCCGACATAGGACAAAATGGTGGCCAATTATGACTGGCATGAGAACCTATGACAAACCACAATGAATTGATAAGAAACAACATATAAAGCACAAATGACTAATGACAAATAATTGTTTAACTGATTACCTGTGTGGCATCCATCCATCCTATATGACCAGGAGGAAGTTCTTGGCCCTTAACGGCTTTTCCACGTATTTGGCAGAGCCAGTCTATCCGGGGCTGCCAACCATCAGCTATTGCTCCATGCGTCAATATATGATACTCCTCTGGAGTAAACTCACTGGCTGCCCACTTCTCCAATAGAGCGTCCCACTCGCCCTTGAGGTATATCTACAGATCGATAGAAGTAATTAATAATTTATATTCGCACCAATGAAAACATACAAATAATGAAAGTTTACTTACAAACCAATCCGTGTCTAATATGATTGTGTTATTCATATCTACGTCATCCAGTAAATCTGCTGAAGCTCGAAGTCTATTTCTCAAGCTTAAGAAATACAAGTCAATATCCTGCAACAAAGTTAAAATCAATAAGTTAGTAGAAAGTAATTTAACAATGTTAAAATCAATAGATTATTTACCCCAGTTGTGAATTCCTGGCTGACATTATCCACCCGCGCGAAGTCGTCGTACTCCCGCAAACCACCACTTGCCTTGACATAAATCTCACGACCCCTACCCTCTCGACACCTAGCCATCCACTTCTCATAATGGTCACTGCAGACTTGTGTCACTGGACGTGGCATTTGGCTATTAACCCAAGGCGATCGCTGATAGTTAGACGGACGCCTCACCCTCTGACTGCGACGCGGGAGCTCTGCCGGCGGCTGCTCTGCCGGCGGCTGCTCTGCTGGCGGCTGCTCTGCCTGTGGCTCAGGCTCTAGGTGCTGCAGCAGCAGTACCTGTGGCTGCTCTGCCTGTGGCTCAGGCTCCTCCGTCTGAGCCTGTCCTGCCGAACTGGACTGTCCCCACTCATGTGGTGCAATAGAAGTGAGCGGTTCAGCAAAGAATATCGGGGTCTCTGTTCTATACTGCGGCTTCAGGAATGGGGAAGACCAATGAGGGTAGACCTGGGTCGACCAGTCAAAAGTCTGCTCCGCCGGTGTGTAGTCGCCCTGAACAGACTGATTCATGGCCCGCCACTGCTCGTCGTAATCCTGGGTCTCTGGATGGCGTGGTTCCTCACCGCGGGGGTCGTCGTCGCAGGAACGTGAAACGCTTGGCCCTGAAGCGTCGGGCCCTGAAGCACTGGGTGGAGGAGACCGTGGCTGTGGAGGAGACCGTGGCTGTGGAGGATCAGGGGACCGTCGCTGGTCATCATCATCAGGGGAGTCGGGCACTCGGAAATGTTTGCTCTTCTTGCACCTATCCTTTTTACCCTTGCTCTTCAGTTTCTCCACGAATTTGCCGAAGGCCTTCTTAATCTCCTGACGGATCGTCTTCTTCACCCACTTACGATCCACCTCACCCTCGCTGGGACTGGAAACAGTCCGAGATCCGCTCGACGATGAAGAAGTATGCGGCGCTGGGCGCTTGCCCGGATCTACTGAATGACGAGCCGGCTCGTGGGGTCGAGCATCCCTCACAGGGCGCGAGCCCGGATCTACTGAATGACGAGCCGGCTCGTGCTGTCGAGCATCCCTCACAGGGCCCCGGACACTGTGACTGCGAGTCGTACGAGGCTGTCTAGGTACATCCTCCTCGTCCCCGCGCTCCTCCACAACACGGGCTCCGGTGCCCTGTGGAAATTGGACACCCCGAGCTAATGGGTTGTCGGGGGGCCTGAAGCTCACCGAGAGTTCGCCCGGTGTCAGCGCTGATATGAAGTAGTGACTCGACAGATCGTCAGCATCGGGGTCCAGGGGCATGACACCACCCTAGAAAGCAACAAAGATAATATATTAGAACATAAGTAAAACCAGTAACGGTGTGGAGGATAATCTTAAATAACTGATTACCTGTCCCTCGAATAGATCGCGCAGACCGTGAAGCTTCGGCTTACCCCTGAAAGTCCATCTCAAACACCGAGGGTGCGCTGTCGGATCACCGCTAGATGCTGCGACCATGTGTCCGAAGCCCGGGACGCGCTCCAATGCCCAGACATATAAAGCCCACGAAGGACCGTAGAAGTGATACTTCTCGCCCTTTCCTGTCTCTCTCGTATAATGGCATAACATCTTATACGAATACGCGCCCCAGGGGAATCTATCAAATGCAGCCAGATCATCCACCAACACCCAAAGCCACGGCTGTACCCGCGCATCCAACCCAAGAACAAGGGTGTGAGCCACACACAAGAGGACAGCACGAAGGTACAGGCTCCCATCCTCATCATCCACTAGACGATCCAAATCGCACACGCGTTTGATGAGCGACTGTATGGTCATGCTTCGCGCACCGCAGAATCGTCGGTATGCCTCCACGCGACTGCAGTCGTGCTGTAATGTCGCATCGAACCTCGATCCCCCGAAATTGAGCCCAGTCACTAATGCGTAGTCCGCAGGGGAAAATCTGACTCGTGCTCCGCACAGAAAGAAGCACATCTCATTTTCTTCTGACACAATCTGCCTCGATACAATCTGGTGTAATGCTTTATTGCTCTTCGCGCCGGGCCTCCAATCAGTGAAATGCCCAAAACATGATGCTCTAAATCTTCCCAATAAATCTGAATTGCACTGTTCGCCGACCACATTTAAAGTTTCAACCAGCTCCGGAAAATGTGAATCCCTATAGTAGGTGCTGATAGCAATCTCCATCTGGTCTATAGTGCCGCGACGAAGATATGGGACATTCGCCTATTCATTTACAAAATGAATACCATATTAAATTCAGTAAAAAAATTAAAAAATAATACAAATAGGCATAATTAAATAACTACAATTTAATCAATACCAACCAATTTAATTAAACTGCAATTTAATACTAAATTCAGTAAAATTCAGTAATATTAAACTGCAATTAAATTCCGCAAAATATTAAAATTCAATAATTCAGTAAAATACTAAAATTCGAGAAAAATAGTCAAATTCAGTAAAATATTAAAATAGTAATTCAGTAAATTCAGTAATATTAAACTGCAATTAAATTCAGTAAAATTCAGCAATTTAATATTAAATTCAGTAAAATTAGTAATTCAGCAATTTAATATTAAATTCAGTAAAAATTCAGTAAAATATTAAACTGCAATTAATACCAAGCAATTTAATTAAATTCAGTAAAATATTAAAAAACGGCAATTTAATTAATACCAAAAAATAACAGTTTCATTAATTAATAATTCAACAATTATAATTAAATTAAATTCAGTAAAATAGTAATAATTAACGTAAACATACAGATACATGGAAAAAAGTATTTTATACCTAAATAACAACTATCCGGCCGGCGAAGTGTCCGGTAAAATGAATCCGGCCGGGTACATTTCAGATTGAAACTGTCCCGGCCGGACTCATTATTCCGGGCATAGTGCCGGCCGGGTAGTTGTTCTATCGGCATAAAATACTTTAATTTATCAAATTGCACAAAGCCCACATACACAATGCAATTATAATTACTTAAACAAATATTTCAGATTGAAACAAATTCAGTAATACCCAGCAAAACTCGCAATAATAATTACTTAACCAAATATAATTAAATTAAATTCAGTAAATTACTAACTGATTAATATAAACATACAACTAATTAAAATGGAATAATTTATGCTAAAACACGATCGGTCCGGCTGGTGAAGTGGCCGGATAAATCGATCCGGCCGTATGTTTCATTTAAATAATGTTCTCGGCCGGATCGATTTATCCGGCCACTTCACCGGCCGGACCGATCGTGTTTTAGCATACATTATTCTATTCAATTTCATGAAAATTAAAAATAAATACCTGTGAAGAAGATGCCATGGATGAGTCCGAGTGTGCTTCAATCTTTTGAACTCTCTGTGCTTCAATCTTTTGAACTCTCTCTCTCGGTGGGTAAAAGTGAAGAAGCCGATAGAGGTGTGTGGTGGAGTAAAAAAACCCTAGTATTTTAAAGTAAGTAGGTAAAAGTGAAGAAGCCGATTGTATCGGCTTTATGTCTATCAAAAGGGAATCAAATTTTGAAGAAAGATATTTTTACCTTTATGTATCGGTAACATGCATGATTTTTTTGGGTAACAAGCATGCATTTATTTGGGACGGATATTGAGTATATTTTAAATTTAAAGATATCAATTGATTTACACGATATATATAGTGTTATATAGTACTATATATCAACATTCAAGAATAACACAATATATATATATATAAATATATATATATATACAAATAATTTCAAAGAATATATGTATTGAAATTAATATATTAAAGGGAAAAAAATAAAAAATTTAAGATAGATACGCATGGATATATATTATTAGCGTCTTGATTTTTTTTTTTTTTATGAAATTGAATAAAATAGAATATTTTATGCCTAAATATCATCGATCCGGCCGGTAATTGTCAAGGAAAAATGTATCCGGCCGGGTCATTTGTAAATTGAAATGTACCCGGTCGGATACATTTCTCTGGCCATTTTACCGGCCGGATCGATGATATATCGACATAAAAGTTTGTATTCTATCTATTTGTATCTTTATATTAATTTTTACTATTTTGTTGAATTTAATTTAATATATTGTTTAAGTGTTAATTAGTGTCCGGTCGATATATTTACAATTTAAAGATATGAACACTATATATATATACAGTGACTTACAAAATCATTGCATGCACAGATTGAAATCATTTCGGTCATTATTGTAAAGAAATGCATTGAAACTCAAAAATGTGTAAGATTGTGTAAGAGAACCGAAATCATTACATTTGATGTTGACCCACTTAAGGGTTAATTAGTAATTTAGGGCATGGGTAGCTTTGCATGATAAGGGAGGGCATTTTTCAAAATATGAATAAGGAATGGGGCACTTTTGCCTATTAACACATATTATAATGTCATTTACAATCTTATAGTGTCAATTACAGACAATGTCATTTATATTTCTGAATAGTATCAATTATACACAGTGTCATTTACAATGTTATAGTGTCACTTATACGTAGTGTCATTTGTATAGCATAATAGTGTCAATTACAGGCGTGTCATTTGTATAACTGAATAATACCATTTACACGATTTGAATTAGAATGTGAGTTTGAGTCATGATGCGGGTCGGAATTTGAATACGGGTCAACCCAAGTGTACATCTGAATGTACCCAAGACCACCTCAAAATAAAAATCTAACTAATACACTTCAGTTTTTTAATTTCAGAAAATTATACCATACCGATGAATTAATTCGATTATCACATTTTCAATAGGTTAAATCATATTTTCAAAACAATTCGGTTAGATCTTTTCGAATATTTTTCTCAGCATTTCCATGAAAATTCAAATTTGAAAATTAAATTTAAATAAGAAACTGACATATAGCAATCTGGATTATTTTTGCAAAAGTGAAAATGGTAATCTGAATTATTTTTGCAAAACTGAAATAGAGCAGTAGGAATGTAGGATAGAGGATTCCATCCGTTATTATTATTCCCTACACACAGACGCAGAAGCAGAAGCAGAATACATCTCATCAAGCAGAAGCAACAACGCTTCTTCTACCCGAAGACCTACTTCCCCTAAAGAAGAGCGTCTCCTCCCGCGAAAACTTAATCCTCTCCGCCTCCTCTCTGGAGATCTGGTACGAGTTGGCGACGACGTCGACGGGCAGCCCCCTGAGGGCGGAGGTGCGGCCGCTGAGTGTGTTCAACATGGCGTTGGCGTTGGTATTGAACTGCACCCACTCGCAACCCTGCTCGCCCGCCTGCTTCACCACCGCGAAGTTCTGCGGCACCACCAACACCTGCCCTTCTCTCACCTGCCCGTCGAACACGGCCTGCCCGTGCTGGTTCACCACCTGAATCCGGTTCTCCCCGCGGGTGATGTACAATATGCTGTGCGCGTTTGTGAACCAGTATGGCGCCATTATCGCATTCTGAAATGTATATTCCTCATTTACTTCAATAATTCATCACATTAATTTATTTCCAAATAAAATATATAATGGAGTGATACCTTGTAGAGAACGGCCTTGGCGAAGCTGAGCTGAAGGTAGTTGAGCAGCGGGAAGGTGAAGCCGTTGACGGTGGACAAACGCCCCGCCTGCGGGTTGTAGATGTCGGCGCGCGACGGGCTGTCGATGTTTTCTCTGATCTTGGCGCTGCAAGCGGTCTCCTCGAGGCCGTTGTGGCGGCGGACTGGTGGCTTGATCACCTGCAGCTCTTTCTCCACAATCACTATGGGCCCTCTCTCATCATTCTCGCTCTTGAGCTTCCTCGCCGTCTCCTCGTCCACCTCGAACACCTCCGCCAGGAGCTCCGTTCTGAATCCACGGAAAACGTTGCCCAGCTGGTGCTGCTGCTCTTGGCCTCTGAAGCGTTGCTGATGCTGCATCTGCTGCTGCCTCTCTGGGTTTCCGGCGAGCAGGAAGGATCTGGGGTTTTGGTCGAGTTGGTTGGCGTTGTTGGAGTTGTCTTGCAGAACAACCACCACAAGCTCTTCATCGCCGTTGTTGTAAGCCCAGTGAGCGTCTCCGGCTCTGATGGCGATCACATCGCCCTGTTTCAAGTACTCGATTTGCTGGTGGCGATCCGTGAACTTCTCTCCCCTCTGCCTCTCCGCTGATTGCTGCTGCGGCGACTCGAATGTCTCCGGGCACCCGGAAATCAACACTCCGAAAATACCCCTACCTGCAATGCATGTACAAATATTACTACTATCTTTAATACTATAAATAAATTAAGCAGAGCAGGAGATGAGACCTTGAATAACGTAGGCTAGAACTGGAGCATTGTGATATGCGGGCAGCATGAGGCCTCTGCTGCGGATGGTGTGACGGTGGAACGATACACCGGCGCACCGGAACTCGTCGGCGTTGTGGTCCCAGAACTCCGAAACTCCGCCTTCGGATTCCAGGCGGGACGACGGCTCCTGGGTGTTGATCCTAGAGATATCGCACTCCCCGCGCTGCCAGCTTCCGGCGCTGCCTTTGTAGGCGGAGGCGGAGCTGAGGAGCAGAACAAGGCCGAGAGCTGAGAGGAAGGTTCTACCCATGGCTGAAATTACTGGAAGAGTATAGTGAGGAGATGAATTTTGAGTGAAAAGGTGATGGAGATTTATAGAGGAGAAGAAGAGTGTATGAGATTGACACATAATGAGATGGAGTTTGCCATTTTGCAATGTGCATGTGTACACAGCTTTAATGACTTCCACATATGATATTGTCTCAACTCTCAAGGCAGGTGGCTTTCTTTATATAAGAATGTTAGATTTTTGAAATAAAGTTTTCTGTTTGTTTGTGGTTTGATCATATAGAATGATTGACGAATATTAAGTTGGAAGCTAGATGGGAGGGCGTTGAGTGCCATTAAACTATTTAAATGTTTTGATTTTGTGAGATAGTGTTATTGCATAATAAATCTCATGTCAAATGGTTCAACGGCCTCCGCACACCACTAAATATTAATAAGATTATAAATATATTTCAATTGATATAAGTTTAAAGCTGTATAAGGTACAGGGTATTCACCCCGTCGAGAGTCAGGCCATAAATATACGTGATTTTATTGTATAGAAATGACAGGTATATACTTAAATTAGTATTATATGGCTACAAAGCTTATTTTGATTTTCCTTTGATCCACTGAAAATGATGCGTCGTAATTTTCTGAGTGTTACGCGCCGAATTGCTGTAATGAATAATTAAAAATATAAGGCATTTCCTATGTTAATTGTTGTGACATTTGAATATTACGCGCCTCCTAAAACAAGTGGTTTCTCATATGTTTAAAATGTATTTCTGAAATTTTCAATGCGACTACACGTCGAAAAAAATATTATTCGACAAAAGGTATAGAGAGCACTAGTTGAAACTAAATTGACAAACATGAAGAATATACACGTCAACAAATGAAATAACACGTTACAAACCTAAGAAAAGTTCCCAATTATTAAAAGATCAAATCAATTTCAGAAACGGTAACAGTGGTAATACATACCAATTAACAACTACGAGCATCCTGATCATGTACATTCTCTATTACATACTTCTTCAACATCGTGTAGACTTCACAAAGAGCTGCAGGGCAGCAGCAGTGTTGAGTTCCTCTCAAGATTCGCGGTATTTAGTTAAATCGAACGTCAAGGTTCGTGAGCACCTGGAAAATAAGCATAAAGTTCAGAGTTTGCATATCCTGTAGAGAAAGCGGTAGCTCAAGATGCAAACGATGATGTTCTTACCCTCGGTCAGAATCACGATATACACCAACCAAAGCTTCAGCTTTGTCGTAAAAATTATCCTTAAGAGATATCACGATGCTCTGGAAACTAGATCCAAAGTCGACATCACAATCTAATCGTGCTCCTCCACAAGATTTTGCTCGAATGAAGCTAGCAACCTTGGCGACATTTAGATTGTCTAACGCAGCATCCACTTCATCCAATATGAAAAAGGGTGAAGGTTTGAAACTGCAAATCCCAGGATATGATTAGTGAGCAAATTCCTTGATGTGGAACAATATCAGAACTCAGAAATAGAAATAGATGATAAGCAACAGCACTGCTGTATAGATATGCCTATCTGTACAACTGATGATATAATTGTACCAAAGTAAATGAATAAATCAAAGGTGATGAGAAAAAATTGTTTTATATAGTAAGTCTACCATCATATCAACATATAGGAAATTGAAAAGCATAATAATGTACGCACATTAAGTTTACAGCTACGAGGAGTTTGAGAATTGCAAAAGGAATTAGAAGAGATTAAGATGGAACAAAAACTGACAATCTGACATCACAGGATTGAAGTAAGGAATTCATATGGGCACGACTAAACAGGAATATTTCTTGGATTGCAAAGCATCGAATGAAACGATAAAAATACGACAGAAATCAACAGCAGTACTGCAGTAAAAAATTCATTGGGCACAGCTAAAAAGGTATTCCAAATGCAGAAATTTTTTGCTTTCATTTGCGAATACCTGTGGATGGCAAAGAGCAAAGCAAGTGCAGCGAACCGTCTTCTCGCCACCAGATAGTTGTGACATATCCCGATATCGCTTTGTTGGTGGCATAGCACTGTATTTTATGCCATAAAGGTATGGCTCATCAGGGTTCTCCAAGTTCAGATATGCTGTTCCACCCACCGCATGGGAGCTGCTCACCCCACCCACTGAGTGTGTGTTGCTCTTTGTGAGTTCATTGTATATCTTGTCAATGTTATTTGAGATGTGATTAAAAGCTGCCATGAAGCATTCATGCCTGGATTCAACTTGAAAATCAGTGGTCATGACTTGACAAACTACGTAGATAACAATACAGATGGAGCAAAATCAAGAGAATGATGATAAAGAGCATCAGTTCTAAGGTTAGGATTTATATAAAATGGAGATACAGAAAATTCTAGAGCAGAGGAAAACGAGCAATGACATGTAAAACAAGCACTATGATATGATACACAAAACTTAAACAATAAGCAAAAGGTTGTTCTTAGTTATCTTTGAGTATTCACTATTTAGAGAAAGACTACCGGTTAAAGGCGGCAAACGTCATACATGAATATATACAAAGGCAGCTTGGGGAGAAGGCACGAACAAGAAAAGCACACATGTTGGCATATTTTCAATTAATAATTTATTAGCTAAAAGGTAGAACCAAAACCATATCACCTTGAGATTTTAGTATGAATGCATAAATCAGCAGAGGTTCTATTTTCAGTGTATGGTACCGTGTCAACAGGTATAATCAAATGGAGCTCAATGTAGGGAGGATAGCCACTTCAGAAATGAATTGAAAGGAACCTACAGATTGGTTGCTTCAATACTAGAAAAGAAGGGTGTCTGTATAAACCTTTCCTCATTAATTTATAGAAACAAAACAAATCAAAAGAGAGTATCTGATTTGATAAAAAGATGCAGGTCAAAAGTTTATAGTACTTGCTATACTATGCAGAATCTGCAGTACCTCATTTGCTTAACTTTGTTGTAGTCAGAAGTTATTTTATTCTGTTCATCTCTGGCTGCTTCCCACTCTTTTGATGCAGCTCTTTCCTTCTCTAAGACAGCCTCATACTGATCCAATGCCTTCAAATTTGGGGCGGTTTTTTCAATTTCAGACACCAATGCAGCAATTTTCTGTGCGAAATCTGCTTCAATCTTCTCCCTTTCTGATGGTTTTGCCTTTTGCTGAAGTGATCTACTCAGTGTACTGAAATCAATAACGGGCCCTGGCCCTGATGACCCAGTATCCATAGGGTCAGAGATTATTGGAATGTCTATGTGTTCTAGTTCACACTTCTCCAGTATCTCTTGTTTACGCAAACTCAATTGATCAATCAGACTCTCCTGTAAGTTCCAAAGCAAGGTAAACTTAATTTTTTAGTTTCGAATTGTAATTTGGAATATTTTAACATTGCAACTGCCAGATTAACACTCAGTGCTGAATTATACATGGCTGAGAAGAGATTGTTTCTGAAGGAAATCAGCCATTAAAACAAACCTTAAGACTTTTTTTTAGATCAAACAAACCTTAGACTTAATCTGACGATTATGCTTTGAAATATTTGATGTAGCAGCAGAGATCTTTTTCTTCCATCCCTGAATATCCTTTTCGCACTCCTCTGCTTTCAAATTCAAACCTAAGATAAAGAGAAAGGGGTATGAGTAGTTTTCACGATGAGCGCAATAATTTTTTGAAAAAATGGTCTCAGACGAAAGAGACTACAGATATCAAAATCATGAACAGGCACAACGCAACCGATACACAGGAAAACTAGCAGAACAATAGAATTGAATGAAACACAGAATTCTAATCTGCTTTCTGCAGAAATAATTGAAAACAGAAACCATATCTACTTGATTAGTCAACAAACACAAAAGAATTGATCCAGTTAAGTAAAACACCAAGTACATACTCCCTCCATCTCCAAAAAACATGCTGCACTTTTGGTGGCATGAGTTTTAAGAAATATTAGGTGAATGTGTGTGAGTGGAAAATGGGTCTCACTTTGTTGTGAGTGGAGTGGTGTCCAAAAATGGAAAGTAGATGTTTTTGGGAGACGTCCCAAAACGGCAAATTGTGCATGTTTTTCGGAGACGGATGGAGTATAATAATAGTGAGATTGATTCCATGACTAGAACAAAATCTTGAATTACCTTGCACTTGTTCATTTAAAACTTCAATCTCAGTATTTGCGGTCTCCGCCGCTGACTCCAGTTCTTTCTGCTTTTCCTTTACATCTCTCAACGAATTTTCTAAGTTAGCAATCGTTGATTCCAGCTTGGCAATACGCGAACCAACA
Organism: Salvia miltiorrhiza; assembly: GCF_028751815.1. Lineage (NCBI taxonomy): Eukaryota > Viridiplantae > Streptophyta > Magnoliopsida > Lamiales > Lamiaceae > Salvia > Salvia miltiorrhiza. Next base: position 59,903,499 of record NC_080387.1, read on the forward strand.
TCCCGTTTCTTCTCATACTCCAATCTAGCCACATGGGGAGTAAAATAACAATAAATTACAACATTATAAGATTGTACTATGCTTCAGAATCAGGAGAGCACCCCATGCATTCAATGCCATGAGATGTGATGCAACTTTTGGTTCTGAACTTTAGAGTTTGGGGCATAAATATGGAATTTGTGCATCAATATTATGATATTATCTGAATAAAACCTAGTTAGTCAAACACTGGTTTGAACAGATTAGTGGTGCCATAGACTTCTTTTTTCTCCCACTTAGTCCTAAGTCAATCCACAATCTTTCAATTATCCTGAAGAAAAGCATCAGATGATCATACTCCAGGTACGATAAGCTCTTTATTAGTCTGGACTAGGCCTTTCCATGCAAACACTCCCACCATCTAGTGGAAACAGATCACAATAGAGGCTGCAGTTGTGAGGAACTAAAACTCATCTAAGAAGAATACATAGGTCAATCTGCTGTAAAATATAGATCTATAATAGTTGTATCATATATACTGTTTAATTCTCTTATCTTAAGAGAAGAAATTTAGACATCAACAATTGTAAATTAAATGTTCTTCAAACAAACTTTATTGAGCTAGAACAAACTAGATTGACCTTTTCAGACTCCAAATGTCTGGTTCAAATCCAATTACTTTTATAGGCCAAAGTCCACATTACCAAGCAGTGAAACAAAGCACAGCCAGAAGAACCGGAATCCTCTTGAACAAATACAAAGGATCCTGTTAAAAGTATTGATGAAGTTGCTGGTCTAAGAAAATGTTTAACTCTCAGAAAGACCAAAATTTAAATGGGTTTTTATTATATTGTGAATGGAAACTAACAAGAGTGTCCATCAAAGATTCAGGGAAAATACAAACTTATTTGCAATAACACAAATAGAGGAAGGGTGTGGCAAAAGGGAGAGGGATTTGAATGTTTAGAAATTACAGACTTACGGGTGCAACAAGAAACTTTCAAGAAGGCAAACGAAAATACAGTTAACAGATGAATGTTTATGAAACACTGCAGTTAAGGATGCAACAAACTTTCAGAAGTAGAGTGAGCTGTAAATAAAAGATCATCAGAATTATAAAAAAAAAAAAAATGAAATGGCATAAAACTAATTAATAGAGTTCATACTGGTATTTGAGCTTCGATTGCTGGTTATGCAAGTTGAATCTATCTGCAGCCATCTGCTCAATAGCCTTAAGATGGTTTTCTTCATATTCGCGTATGTTCTTTACACCAACAGACTCACTGAATTTCTTGTAGATAAGGTCAACAATATCATTGATCCTTTTTTCCAGCGATTGGATCTTAGATGCCCTAGTGGCAATAACTTTTTTCCAATCTGCAGAAGAAAAATCAGAAGATTGAATTCATCATTATATATACATATGTATAAAAGATTGAAGAGCTTCATGACCAGGAATATATACTAAGAATCAAAAAGAACCTTTCCGAGTTCAGGCTTCAAGGGGCCTATCTCCTTTTCAATATTGTGTTTCTCCGCCTTCAGTTTGTTCAGTTTGTCTTCGATACTTTTCTGCAGAACATTGTCTTTTAAGTAATAGTATCATATGCCAATCACATAGAGCATGATGTCACACTAAGCAATGTAAATCAATGTCCCCTGAGTTTAGAGCACTAACTATGCATACTATTTTACTACAGAAATGCAGATTAATAGAAGAAATTCTGCATATAAAATATACTTCTTATCATATATATCTTCCATTCCATGATCACATTTCTGAAACTGAAAGAATTTCCACAGAGATCAAGCATCTAGTTTGAACTTCAAGTTCAAGCCCTCTAAGTGTTGCTCTACAAAGACAAAGACCAGAGCCAGCTAAAGTTTCCAGTTTTAACTGTTTTCCATTCTTTACAATTTTATCTGGATATATTGTGGTTAACCTGATATCTAATGTATGAGCATGTAGACCTGTTATAGAATATTTTTGTATCTAGGTTTTCCTTATTTATCTGTTGCTATTTAGGAATAGATTTAACCTAGTAGTAACCCTAGCTTTCTACTCCCCACAATGTTGTGAAAAGCTTAAGGCGGGATTGAGGCGTTTTGCCTCGTTGAGGCGAGGCGGTAAGCCTTGAGGCGGGTTGAGGCGTAAGCCTCACACCAAGAAAAAAAAATCATAATAAAATATATAAATCATGAGTTCATAAGTTTTAAAATAATCAAAATAAAAGCTGAAAAGAGTTCATAAGTTTATGTCTTAAATTTTGGAACTGAACCAAGAGAGGTTGAGAAAGCTACTGTGAAAATGAGGAGATGGGCGTTGGCTGCTGCTCATTTCTCTTGACTTGTCATGCAAAGTTATTATTTATATTTACTGATACTTGAATATATAATTAAGGTTATATTATAGTGGGTTTGAGTGGGCCCATTTTGATAGCAAAATTGCGGCTGACTTTAATAAAATTGCGGCTGACAACAAATTGCAATCTAAAAAAAAGGATAGTTTAATACAAATATCATCACCGCCTCATACTAGCCTCTCTAACCGCCTTACTGCCTCAGAGCCTTGAGGCGGCGCCTCAATAAGAAAAGGCGCTCAGTATTGAAAAATCAATAAAAGCGCAATTTTGAAGCGGATTGTGTGACGCCTCGCCTTGAGGCGCGCCTCAAGGCGGCCGCCTCAAGCGATTTTCACAACATTGACTCCCCATATATATGGGAGACTCTCTTGCTGTGGATATACAGTTCATTCTTTTCTCCTATATGTAATGTCTTATGTCTCTATACTTTACTACTTCAGAAGACCAATTTTACAGTTTCAAGTTGGACACTCAAACTAGCTGGTCAGGTTGGTTTAAAACAATGGTTCTGACTTCAAATTTCAAGTTCATGAAGGGGTCACTAAATGCATGTGTACTAAACTGTAAATCTGTGATAGGGAATTTACTAAATGTAAGTGTACTAAACTGTGATAGCCTGATAGGGACTTCAAATTTCAAGTTCATGAGGGGTCACTAACTGTACGTGTACTTTGTAAATAATCTTTTCAGTTGTTCCTATTATTTTACTTAAATAGGGAATTTATTCAGCAGGCAGTAATTAAGACTGCCAAACAAAACGACTAGAAGGACCAATGTACTAAAGAGTGTTACTGTTAGTACTTTAAAAGTAGAAATACCTTTTGATGATGAATTTCAAAAAATTAGAAAGAAAGAATGAAAGAAAGAAAAGAGTAGGAAAATGGATAAACCTTCTCAATTTCTGTATACTGAATCTTCTTTTCAAGGCCACTTATCTTGCCTGATGCTTCAGACTCCTTTAGCTGCATTTCTCTTATTGACCCAAGCTTATCCAATTCAGACTCCAGGTCTTCTTTTTTCTTCTTAAGCCCTGCAAAGGGAAAAGTTTTTAGCACTGAAACAATTGAATTAACAGATACAGAACGCAACAAGTGGTACTCAGAGTTGAATTCCCACTGACCCTCAATTTTCTTGTCATCCCATTTATGTGAGCGTGCTTCCATTCCACCACTTGTGCCACCAGTCATTGTACCCGATTTGGTCAATAAGATGCCATTAGTAGTGACAACTGTAACAAAATAACAGGAAAAAAGAATAAATTGCATTGACAACTGTAATTTAATACAGGAAAAACTAATAAAATTGCACAAGTCAACTAGCATCTGGAGAGACAAGTCAACTATAATACCTTTGAATCTCTGTCCGGTCCAGCTCAGATGCTTAGCTTCATCAAGATCATCACACACTAAGGTATTTCCAACAGCAAATATAATAGCTTTTTCCAGCACAGGATCGAATCTGTGACTATCAAGGAATTACAAGTAATACCAAAGAAAAAGACCAACAGTGAAGTGAGAGTTTCCTTTGATTGATGGAAGCCAGACATTGAAATAAGAATTGGTAGGCAAAAGCTTAGCTAAATAAGAATTGGTATTTGAAATATCACAAATCAATATTTATAGAGTAAAACTCGTGGCGTTGAGATTACTAAAGAAATAAGTACCAACAAGAAAACCTCCGGGCACATGTGTCAAATGTATCCATAATATAAACTGAACTACTGTCACTAGATAAAGAATTACTAAAATATACAGAAACATAGTGTATGCTGAGTGTCATGCGACTGCAGCTAAAGAAAGTTCTTGTGTAAGATTCACTGTGATAAATATGAAAGGAGAACAATTCAATGACTTCATAATTACAGTTTCTTATTGATTCATGTAAATACGTCAAACAATCAAACGGGAAGGCTTTAGTTAAGGATACTGTATCACGTCAAAAGCCAGCTTTGCAGTTCCACCCAAAGTGCGCAACTTCTCTATGACTGGCTTCACACGCACTGAGAGAAGAGGAATAAATGTTTGTGGCGGAAGCCTCTGTTCTTTCAGATACTGCAGGCAAGGAAAATAACAGGTCAAGAAGAAGTTACTTATTCCAAACATAAACAGGAAGAAGTCCAAACAATGCAAGCAAAAAATCTTCAGCTGAAAAAATTGCGAAAGCTTATTAAGCTAAAGTTGTATAGTAAATTTTTTACTAAGGTTTAGGAAGAACATGTTCAAATAAAGAAATTATTGAGGAACAACAACAAAAAAATTAAACGGGCTAGCACAATGTGTAAAGCAGAAACAGCACTTTGTAGATGGGTTGGCATGTCGTAGAATGATAAGAGGCAATAAAAGAAGAGGAAAGTCAAGAAAACGAGAAAGTGGCACACAGAGACTCTTCAAAAATTCATTCTTAATGGAGTAACACAACTTGAATATTCCCAGTATATGGCATTACCTTGATGCATTCTTTTCCTGTATGTTCATCCTCAACCACTACAGCATCCATGAATCTTCCCATAGCAACAGTAACAGCAAGGTTATACTTCTTTTGTGTTGGCCTACAAAGATCAGTCATGCGACCATGCACGCCAGGAAAGAGGCGTTTAAGGGTTTCAACTGCCTCAGACATCCTGGCATCTCTATCATTTTCATGCCTGTCAGCTTTCAACTCCCGTAGCTGAAGATCTAAATCGTTAATCTTTAACTTCAACATATCATGTTTGTGCCTGAAACAATTAAATGAGCAAGTAGGTAAGATTACTCAAATACATCATTTTCAGCATGACTAAAAGTAGAGGTTCAGGGTAAGGTCTGACTTAGATTCTCCAAGCTTATCCTTCATCTCACGTTGTTCTTTGCGCACTCTGATGAGTTCTTCTTTGTGTTTCCCAACAGCATCAAGAATTTTCTTGAGCCTAGTTTGCATTTGTTTCTCTTGCAACTCCAGTTCCTGTTTTCGATTTTCCAGTTGTTGAACATTCTCTTCCAAGTTCTTTTGTGCTTCCATATCAGCATTTTGTTGCCTGTCTAAAACCTCTTTTTCACCTTTTAACTTCGTAGTTTTCATCCCGGCCTCCTCTTTACTGCAAAAGAATTACTGGATAAACATCTATTCTTTCTTAAAGAACCCATTAGATTAGACGGAGCAATAAGTCATCAAAAGTTTGAGAAAACAGAAGTATGTAAACTCACATCTGGTGATATGTCTCCAATTCACTGTCAACTAGTTGAAGCTTTCCACCAGCATCCTGGCTTTTCTCACGCAAGTCTTCAAGTTGCCTCGTCACATCCCTCAAGTCATTTTCAAGTTTAGCAATCTCCTCCACATGTCTCCTTTTCTCTTCTCTCCTCTTATTCAGTTCCTTATTAGTAGATTTTATCTTTGAATTTATACGAGTTGTCTCCTCCTTTAACTTAACAAGCTCAGATTGCTGCAGCATCAAAAGAAAATAATTATTAGTTGATACAGACCTCTATCTGTAACATAAACCAAACAAAGTATCTGTAACAAAGAGAAGATATTACTATTCTCTTGATACCTTTAGTTTGGTTCTACCTAGCATCGCAAAAATGAATCCAAAAACTCAATCTGATAAGAGGTCATGCAAAAATGTCTCTGAAAAAAAAAAAAAAAAAAAAAAAAAACTGTCTTACTTTATCGAGTCTACTCTGTTTCTCTGCAATCTTCCTCCGACGTAATTGAATCTCTTTCAAATATCCAGCTTGCTCTTTACTCTTTTTCTTCGATTCAGCTTCATAAGTTTCCAATTCATGCACAATTTCTTTTAGACTATTCTCTTCAACAGAAAGGTCCTCATTAGCTTTTTCAATGTCCTTCTCTATGTTTGATAGTTGCCAAAGGTAATTATCCTGCTTCAAAGATTTCTGCATGCGAGTTACGAAAATTAGAGAAAATTGTCAGAGTAAAGAAAAAAGGAGATGTTAAGTACTGTAAAAATATTTTTGAGGTCAACACAGTTAAGCCCATTAACAAGAAAAAGAAATTGGTGTTCTGGAATTGCATAGGTCGACAATATGCTTGACACGCAAAGTAAGTCTATAATGAAAGTTATATCAATAGTTAATTATATATCTCAAGCTTAGCATAGATCATTATAAAGCTTGATTATACAATTAAGCATTAGTATACTACATGTTGAAGTATGAATCATGAGAGGCTCGGTAAAGAAGACAAAATTAAAATTTAAAAATAATATGAACCAGTTGCTCTTGCAATTTGAGATGCCTTTCAGCCTCCTCCTTCTGCAGCTTCTTCTGCTTTTTCTCCGCTGAAATGGTTTTCTTTTTCTGATGAGCAAGGACAGCCTTTTCATCAGCTTCGGCCTTTTGGACTTCTAGTTCTTCATATGATCTCTTGTATTCTTCAGAGCCAGATATTTGTTCTATTAAGGCTGTTAGCTCCTTAGGGTTTTTCGAAGCAATAGACTCCACATCTCCCTGAGTCATAAAAACATTTCACAATATGTAGAAGAACATAACCAAATCCATTATTCAAATCAGTTTGCAGAATTTTCACAGTCTTTGTCTCACTTCAAGAAAATTTTAGAATTTCTTCCCCAAATTTCATTAGTAAACAAATGTATACAACCTCGCTGTACTATTGGAAGGAAATAAGTACAACAAAACAATAAATCTTCTTTCAGTTATTTTCTCCCACTATTACTGCCTTTGTCATTTGTCATTTGTCAATTATGAATTTCTAAAGTTGTTACCGAAAAATCTTAAAGTTTCCATAGCACAATTGTCTACTACACCTGCGCTATCCCTATTCCCTAGATAACAACTCTCTTCATACTCCAACTCACTATTGAGCAATTCAGTCCAACTCTTTTCTTCAAGCCTTTCCTTTCCCTATAGTAATACTAAGCATTTCTAAGTTCCAATCTCCGGAATTGCCTCTCGCAACTATAGTCAACTAATGAACTCTGCTACTGAACAACAAATGTAAAAAATAACCAACGATTATATATACAGAACAAGTGATCACCTGAAAAACAAGGAAATTCCGAGCTTTAACAAGGATACCAAGATTCTTCAACTCCCCATTGTACTCGTCCCAGTTCACCATACGGTCATTAATCCTGTACTCGCTACTACCAGCAGGCGTGATTGACCGAGTGAACTCGATCTCCGACCCGTCCGCACGCTGGTAAACGAGCATGACGAACGCCCTACGCCCCCTCTGCTGTTTCTCGCGGTCATCGAACGCATAAATAAGGTCGCGCAGCTGAGCACCACGGAGCTGCCCGGTACGGACGCCGAGGACGAAGCTTATGGCGTCCATTAAATTAGACTTTCCGGCGCCGTTGGGCCCGATTATAGCCGTGAAGTCGTAGAACGGGCCGATGATTTGGTGGCCTTTGTAGGATTTGAAATTCTCGAGCTCCAGCCGGATTATTTTCCCTGTAACTTGGAGAGACGGCATTGTTGAAAATTCCGGTGGGAATGGAAGCCCTAGAATTTGAAAGATTGGGAGTTTTGTTCGGAGTAAGAATTAGGGCCTTTTTAGGGGAGAATTGCGGAAGTTTCGGCGGTGAGTATTTCCGACTACGGCGGAGGTGGGGATTTAGAGAGATAAAACTGCTTAGTGAGAGTGAGGGATTCCCATGCGCGAAGTGCAAGAAGCGCGAAAGAGGAAAAATGAAAGAGGGATAATACGGTGATTTTTTGCTCAAAATTTCGCGACAAAGGAAATTGTAAATACTACTTATGACCTAATCATAAATAGAGACATTTAGTCATTATTTATTCTCTTTATGCTTTTTATTTATATGTTATTGTCTTCTGGGTTAATTGCATAGAATATTACCGAACTTTGTTTATAATCCATTTTCCCCATGAACTTTAGAAAATCCAAATTATATCAAATACTTTGATATATGTTCAAATTGCCCATGATTTAATTTTGATTATTCAAAAACATACCCCATTAAATCTAGAATTTTAAGAATTGACCCCTTCACAAAATTAATTACACAACAACTCCGAACTTTTTATCAAAATACCCTAATTATAAAACATGCATACCCGCGCCTCGCCTAAAATGGTATCAGAGCGAGTTTTTATTAAGGAATTATTTTAGATTTAATTTATTTTGTAATTAACCTATGTGGGAGAAGACTTCATTAAAAAATTATGGATCCGGACAATTGTCCGAGATGTATGGTATACATGGATTCTCTCCAACATTTGGAGAGATAAACTACTCGTCTACTAGACAAACTCAACTGGAACAATCGAGTCGTCGTAACAAATATCCGTCGAGGAGAAGATGGAGAAATTATTCGTGATATTATCACGAGTATTAGGTTCTATCATGATCACCTACTGAAAATCGCCGAGACCAGAGCGGCGATTGAACGAGCCAGAACCGAGATCCATCCGTCTCACAACTGATGGAGCAGAAGGACAAGGCTTATCCAGCTTACCAAAAAATCGAGCCAAATTGTTCCGACAACGTCAACCTGCGGGAGATTCAAAGAACGGTGGAATATTATGGCAACAAGCTATATGATCTACCGATAGAGATGAGCCAAATATCACTCAAACAAGAGGAAATCTTAAAACTCTTGCGTGATATTCAAAAAAAGGTGGAGGACATCGAAAGGCGAAAATCATGTTTCAAAAAAATTCGGAATACATGGTCCAAAGACCCAACGTATCCGCTACCACTTAATGCAGCTCCCAAGGAACTGCAACCGGAGGACATAATTCGAATCATGAAGGGAAAAAATCATGAATAACCTTGATCGAATCGGATTAGAGGATCCACAAGAGTTAGCAGAATCATTTGCTAACCTAAATATGGTTGATCTAAAGATGAACCATGGAGGTGAGGTGCCCAAAGCAGAGTACCCACAAGAAGAATCATCCAGGAGATGTGAGGCTCGTGAGGAATCGAGTCATTATCAACGAACCAGAAGACGCCGGCCCAAGATGCAGGACACTCCTGTAGGGAAGGCCACACTTGAACCAATCCACCCACACAGATTGATTCTCAACCTCGATCAAGCAACTAAATTATCGTAATATTGAGATTATGAAACAACTAGACCAAATATTATGGGAAATGGTGAAAATTTGGTTATACTAAAGTTGTCATGAACTTTGTGAATACGTGAGAATCGTATAATAGAAAAATTATAGTTGTCAACAACAACTTTTGCCTCCACAAATTGCTAGTTCAACTTAAAGATTATTTGGATCCAAAACAAATTATATTAGTGTGCCAGAAGCATTGATAAATATAGAAATAAGCAATGAGGCAAAACCTGACTCACTAAATGGATGAAAACACTAAGATGTTAAGCGAGATTAGTAGCTCAAGGGTTTGAGAAACCCACAATCGATCAAATATATTCTCATGTTATGAATGGCATTATGTTTCGTTATTTATATAACATTTTATGACAGTAATCATTGATATAAATACCAAATTTATGGCCGTTATGGTTGTATTATTATATAGGTTATTAAACATAAATATATACATATATATATATATATATATATGAAAGTCCATAACCAATTAAGGAAGTTCTTCCGAAGAAAGAACATTTATGAATACTCAAAACTTATGAGAACGTGAACAAATGTCTGACGGTGAAGTTCCAATAGAAATGCTTAGTTAAAACTAAGCATTGTCTCGACCTGAAGATCGAGAATCACCCCATTGGTGTATTTCAATCCAATTGACTGTATTTTATATGAAATAGTCGACCTACCCGAAGAAGATTTTGAATAATATCACATATGTTTAGCTACCAAATGATTATCCTACAACTTGAAGTGGATAAGGAGACACCTAGACCAAAACAATATAACGAAGTTATTTAGGACCCGAAGTTCCTTATTTGTGTGCTATTGGAGCACCATTTTTATCATGCATGATATGTATTACAATTGAAAATTAACTTGCTAGCAAGATTTAATGTTTCTCCAAGAATGAGAATTTTAAATGATATTAACCATGTTATTGGCTATATTCAAAGCAAATTAAAATTGGTCTATGTTATGAAAGAAATCGAAATTCAAAATTGGTGGATGATGTTGATAATTTATGTAATTTCGAAAACTGTATTGAACACTTCCAAGATTGTTATCTTGAGGGGGAGCAGGATCTTTTAAATAGTTTTGAAAATTAGACTTTGAATGTCAATGGCCCTGAAGGCCGAATGATTGTACTATTTTTCCCTTGCTAAGTTTTTTCTACGAGGTTTTCTTAGTTAAGGTTTTTAACGAGACAACTAGTGTAATATATGAGTAAATTTATGTCTTGTACTCTTTTTCTCTACCGAGTTTTTTCCATAGGATTTTTACGGAGAGGTTTTTAACAAGGCATAAACATGATCTAAACTATAACATCAAATGAGGAGTTTATTTGGAGTCAAATTGCACGCAACTCAAGTTATACATGAAGATTCGATCACGCGATAATGTGGCAGACTTTTTATCAAATGCGTTATCAACATCGACTTTCAGAACTAGTACACAAGATCAGCATGCATCGACTCAAAGATATACAATGATTATTTTCAGGGGAAGCAGCTCATGTACTCTTTTTCCTTAGACTAGATTTTTGTTCTATTGAATTTTTCCTGGCAAGATTTTAACGGGGCAACATATTTTTAGGATTAGTCATTTAAGGGGGAGTGTTGTAAATATATATAATATATATATATTTCCCTACTTAATGACCTAACCCTAAACCGTAACCATATCTTTGTATCTCCTATAAATAGAGGCATTTAGTCCTCATAGTAAGACGCTCCTGTAGATTTATTCTCTTTACGCTCTCTACGCTATTATCTTCTCTTCTATTTTTCTCTCTACTTTCAACAGAAATGACATTTTTATTGCCAAAATAATTTTACAAAACATTTTTATCAATATTCATATTTTTCAAAAAAAATTAGAAAAGCATATTTTTCAATTTTCTATAAACATTAAGTACAATTTTAATAATCCATCTGTCCCCGTACTTAAATATACATAAGTGTTTTCGACACGAATTTTAATGATTTTTTTTAAAATATTAATAGTGGAGAAAATGTCTTACATTAAGGGGGCTCGTTTGGTACAAGTGATTATGGCATATCTATAACACTCTAATATTTTTGATAAAAAGTACGAAACACACTGTAATTTATAAATTAAAAGTTCGAAAATATTATACTGATTTCAGTGATTCTGTATACCACCTAGAGAGGTGTATACATAATACAAATCATAATTATAACTATTATTAACTTTATATAATTTTAATACAACGCACCAAACAATATATTACAGATATTTTAATGCATTCAACTAAGAGCACCCACATCCGGCTACTCGATGGGGCTTACTCAAATAAGCCCCTCGACGAATAAGCCGATGTGGGCATGCATTTACTCGAGCCTTACTCGAAAATATGAGTAAGACTCATCCGGCTTTTTAAATGGCGCGTGCAATTTTTTTTTAAATCTCATTCAATCGTCGCTTCCTTCTTTTTCTTTTTCTTCCTTTTTTCTATTCGACCATTTGAATTAATTTTTTTTTAATTCCAAAGGAACTCTTGCTTTAAAAAAAAATTCCTTCTATTTTAATCATTTAATCCTTGCTTTTAGGAAAGTCGAAAGGCTCCACCTGAATGCAAAGAGTACATGGCGAACATCGACGCCAAGCCAGTAGAATGATCAATGAGTACGCCACAAAAATGCCCTCAAGAGGGATATCCACAACGATCGGATCTTGTTCTTGAATACCGCCAACATGACGCCAGAGCAAAAAGAAATCCATGCTTAACGGGTGGCGAATATTCTAAAACGACAAACGGATGACAATTAGCTAGTTTTAAATTTATGTATTTTTTTGTAATTTTTAAGTTTTTTAAATTAATGCAATTTTAATTTCAAGTAATTGTGTTATTTAAGTCAGTGCAATTTAAAATGAAAAATACAAAAATTAAAACTAATGGATATGAGTAAGTGGATGAGTCTCTCCAATGTGGGGTGCTTACTCATAAATGGTCTTCCACTCAATTGAGTAAGCTCCTTACTCAATATTGATATGACATATAGTAAGAGACATCTCGGTCAAACATATCACACTTTGTCTCATACGGCATACCAAACGAGCCGCCCCCCACCCTCAAATTCTAAATACATAAATTGAGATAATTAAGGGATGATAAATAAAATCTAGATAAATAATATAGATTAGGTGCGATTGTTAATATTTTATAGGTGTTTGGTAAATAAAATATAAATACTAAGATAAATAGTATTATTGTTTGATACAAAGGATACAATTATAGATTAAAGAATAAATTACAATTTTAACCTTATATTTAAATAAATAAACTAAACATAAGAAAAATCATAAAATAATTATTTAATCCCAACCCCCCACCAGCCGGTCCCACCCTCAAATTCTTCCTCTTCCATAATACTCCAAGAAAAAAAAAAAAAACACAACCTCACACTCTCTCTCCCCCACCTCCATGCCAACTCCCCTCACACTAGATCTCCTCTCTCTCTCTTTACCCCAACAGAATCACCGCCCATCCTCCCCAAAATTCTTTCACCTTCCCCCCTTTCTTGCCTCCAAATTTGTTGCAGACCAAATCTCCTTCCCCCACCCTCCGACGGCCCAAATTTCTTGCTGCACCCCCTCTCCACCTTGGAACATCGTTGCTCTGCCACCGCCTCAAAAAGGGATCGGCGACCCTTCCCCCAAATTTCTTGCTGCGCCGACACCCCTCTCAAAATCTTTTCCCTCCGTTAAAAAAACCCAGCAACCCCCAAGTCCATTGAAATCAGAGGCGTGTTTCAATCAACACCTTGCAATTTAATCTGCGTAAATGGGCTGCCTTTTCCAAAAATTCACGTATTTGAAAGAGAAATTTGAGGGAGAAAATTGGAAACACAAAACCTAATCTCAATTGCTGTTCAAAGTGAGAAAAACCGATCAGGGGGTTGGGGCGGATGTATTATCTAAATGCTACAGTGTTTTGGTGCGGGCTTCACCTCTTTTGCGGGCCTGGAAGATTATTGAGATAGCCTATCAAACTGATAAAAATGGTGAGAAATATTATCATCTCACCTAATAAACCCTATCAAACACACCCTTAGTATTAATTAGATTGTGGGTAAATAAGTGTAAGTTACACGGATAAAATTGTTTAAAGTATGTGTGAGATAATGTCAAATTTGGGGACGTACCAAAAAGAAGTATATGCATAAATATGGGAGACATGTGGAGTATATAATTAATTTAAACCTAAATAAGACTTTTATTTAGAACAAATAAGAATTTAAGATTTTTTATTTGTAAATGAGATTTTGTTTAAATGTAAATTTGACTATTTAAGAACAAATAAGACTTTTTTGTTTAAATGTAAGTTTTTAATAAATAAGACTTAAGACTTTTTAATTGTAGATGAGACTTTACCTATATAAAAATAAGACTTTTTATTTTTTGAATAAATAAACCTTTTTCAAGAACAAATAAAATTTTTTCTATTTTTTTTATAGACGAGCAGCCCAGACACCCGGCAATGCCATTGGCCCAATCTGACCCGACGACTGCATGTACGCAACCAAGTGTGTTCCATACATCATACTTCCCCGTCACATTTATAACGCCCCACAAAAATGGGATGCATAAATTAAAAAAATGTAGACAAAGTAAATGAGGATAGAGGTAATGATAATAGTGAAAAAGTAAATGAAGATAAATGAAATGAAATAAAAATAAAGTAAATGGGGAGAGAAGTAAAGATAATAAACAAAATACTATATTTTTTTTTTTTGGATTGAGACGTTATAAATGAGACAATCCAATAAAGAATTTGGGATATTATTAATGAGACGGAGGGAGTACAAAATTACTCCATATTATATATTTTATAAATATTATACTATATTTTATGAAATATATGATATTAATATGACATGAGTACTATATTTTATCAAATCTTTAAATGTACACTTCGACTTTTTCACAAATCTAGGCAAAGGAAAGAAAAGTCGACAGTTTCTATCGACATTATGGATCTGTATCACGTGGTTGCTGTGGAAATGACGAAACGAGAGCAGATTTGAGGGCAAGACTTGGGATATTAAAGACCTGATCGAAGAAGTGAAAGTGAGGATGTAGAGTTGGAACAAGATCTTTGGGTTACTTGATAAGGAGCTTAGTTCTCTAGCGAAATTCCTTCTGTATTTGTGTAATCTTGTGGTACCTCTGGTAAGTTTTTAAATAAAATTATTTTTTTGATTAAAAAAAAAATATATATAGCACACATTACACTATATTACTCTATATTACGTATCAAACGAGTGCTTAATATTTTTTTAGTTGATAACGTGTTATCTTAGGAGCTACAATCTATCTATTAATATATGAAAACACAGTTTTCTACAATTTCTTTTTCCCGGCAAAATTAGCGGTTACTCTATTTCCTACTTTTCTGCCATATACCCATTTCCTCAATTTTATAATCACACGACTATAATTACTCGATTTCCTACTTTTATGCCATATACCCATTTCCTCAGTTTTGTAATCCCACGACTATAGTCCGTTGGAAAATATTTTCGCATATCACATTAAAAAAATCATTAACATCATAATCCCACGACTATAAGGGCGTGTTTGGTTTTGGGTTTTACAGCATATTAGTTAAGTTAATACAGAGTAGTAAAGAGTTTGGTATTCTATAACACTTATGCGGACGGCCCTGCGATATGTGAAGGCCCTGGTTAAAAATCTGGATTACGCAGGATAATTAATACCACCTCCCCCCTCGGATTACGCAGGATAATTAATACGGCCCTGCAATTGTGTCTATTTTTAAGCTTATCTAACCTAGAAATATGGATACCAAACGAAAATCATGATTAATTAACCATAATAGCAAACAACCAACCAATATTAGTAATACATATTTATCCACGCTAATAATCTAGTTTACTAACTATACTGACTAATCCCTTACCCAAAACCAAACACGCCCTAAGCTTATTTATCTCCCCAACTATTCTTAGCAACCTAATTGCAGAAGAAAATCCCCTAAGTTTGAACCCTTTCTCTCACCCAAATCTCCTCTTTTGCCAATTCCACCACCATATCAGCGAGCTGTTCTCTGGTAGAGATTCAACCGCCATTTTCTCATCAAACTCTGATGGAGACGAAACTGTCACCCAAAACTCAGTCTGGTCTGCGGCCTCACGACCAGTGGCGGATCCAGGGGGGGCTAGGGGGGGCTTCAGCCCCCTCCCAATTTTTAAGTTTTTTTTTTTTTTTTTAATATAGATATATATATATATATATATATTCTTATTATTTTGTTTTATATCTATATATGTGTATATAAATAGAAAAATACAAGAAAAAATATAGTAATACATTATTTATAGTATCCAACTATCCATATTAATTGCTCAACACATTGAGTTATTTATAGTATCCAACTATCCATATTATTTTTATCATTTTTTCTTTCTTAGTTAATTTTTAATGTTAAATTTGAGTCAATTCTAAAGGTAAAAGTAAAATTACTAATTACTAACAATGAAAATTAGTTTATTTGTTTAGAAGATGAAACAATTTTTTTTTAAGAAAAATGAATAAAAGTACGTCTTTATATGCTTTCAATCTACTTGATGTTGAATTAATTGAATTGCGAACAATTATCTTATTATATTAAGTGATTGTTGAAAAAATGCATGAAAATGAAGTGTACGGAATGCTCAAAAAAATTTGCTTCGGGGGCTCCCGCCCCCGAACCCCCGTGTAAATATTTCCAAACACCATAGTCCAATAAATTCAGCCCCCCCTAACATTGAATCCTGGATCCGCCCCTGCTCACGACGCCTCCAAGCGCAAAAGCAAGTTTCCTTCTCTCTATTTCTATTTCTATTTCTATTTCTATTTCTATTTCTTTTTTCTATTTCTTATTCAGCTGATTTGAATTTGTATTTTTTCTGTTCTTATTGATTAACAGCCTGTAGCAATTCTCTCTCAGAAATGGTGATGGTTCCTAGGTAGCTGATATTGATGCCTACAAGGTCTTGGGCTTCCATTGTGTTTAGTTTATTCAGTGGCTGAGTCACTACATATTAAAGGATATAGTATGACTGCATGAAAGTGGTTGGAGCGAACTTATGTAATCTTGAAACATATTTACTTGTGGTTGCAGTTGTTGGATAGAGAGAAGTAGGGATTCTGATTATTATTTTAAAAAATTATCGATTTTGTTTATTTTTGTGGTACATTTGTTGTTTGAAAAAGTTTTCTTAAATTGTTATCGGTTGGATATCTATTGAAAATTGACTATGCATGCAATATGCACTACAAGAAAACGCCAGATTAGCTACGGAATTTAACTACGGAATTTATTCCGTAGTTAATTAACTACGGATTACCAACGGAAACATATTAATTTTGATTTTTTAATTAATTTTAAATATTTAGTTATTAAACCGTAGCTAAATAGTCGTTAAAATATATTTAATTTTTTATTTTATTTATTCAATTAATTATCCGTAGTTAAATAGTCGTTAAAATATACTGAATTTTTTATTTTATTTATGAAAATTAATATTCCGTTGTTAAATAGTCGTTAAAATATACTGATTTTTTCATTTTATTTATTAAATTAATAATCCGTAGCTAAATAGTCGTTAAAATATACTGATTTTTTCATTTTATTTATTAAAATTAATATTCCGTAGCTAAATAGTCGTTAAAATATACTGAATTTTTAATTTTATTTATGAAAATTAATATTCCGTAGCTAAATAGTAGTTAAAATATACTGAATTTTTAATTTTATTTATGAAAATTAATATTCCGTAGCTAAATAGTAGTTAAAATATACTGAATTTTTAATTTTATTTATGAAAATTAATATTCCGTAGCTAAATAGTAGTCAAAATATACTGAATTTTTAATTTTATTTTTGAAAATTAATATTCCGTAGCTAAATAGTAGTTAAAATATGTTGAATTTTTTGTTTTATTTTCTAAATTAGATTTCCGTTGTTAAAGAGTCGTTAATATTTATCTAAATAGTTCTCTGCATCTTCTCACGCCCCCTTTGCCGTCTATCTCTGAAATAAGCTCCCGCGCAGTCGTTCTCCCCGCCGCGCGCTTCGATCTCCGCCGTCTTCCCCGCCGCCCGCTCCGATATCCGTCGTCTATCTCTGCATCTTCTCCCCATCGTCGCCTTCAGTTGCCGCTGAAGGTCTGGATTTCCTCATTTCAATTTCAATTTCAATTTCAATCTGTATCTGATCAAACAGATGCGCCGTCTATCCCCGTCGTTTCATCTGTAATCAACTAGCCCTACAATAAGTTCCAAGCTGATCTATCTCTAAACACAGGAGCATAAATTAGTCCTTCATTATGAAATTGTGTGCGACTTTTATGCTCCTGTATCTCCAATTGATTCTATAATGATTATAACTTAAATGAGAATCTCACCATAATGGGGATTAGTTAGGGTTCAGGGCAAGCTGTGGCGCTTAGAGTGACGGCTGATCGTTGTGCATTCTATAATTGCAGATTTCTTGGTTGGCAGGTATATTCTTTCTCTCTCTCCCCCTCCAATATTCATTATAAATCTAGATTGAGGCATAGGAGAAGAAATCTGTATCTGTTAACAGAAAGTTATAAAGTTTCCTGAATTGTTTGATTTTGTGTCATTGGCTCTGAATTTGAGGAATTTAGATTGATAGATTGTTCGTATACAAACCACGAATGAGATTTGATGACACAGAGCAAGAGCTAAGTAGGTGGTAGTTCAGTTACAATGGATGAACATAGTAAGAGTAGATATATGGCTTTTGTCTTGATCGAATGCCTTCTTCGTGTAAAATAGCATAGCGTTTTCTCTTCGTGGTTTGGTTTATGTAACAAGAGGTCTCGCCTGAGGTGTAGTTTAATCTCTTGGACTTGTATTATATAGATTAGGCGACTAATACAGGCAGTAGTGTTGCTACATGAAGCTTTCTGCTTTTGTGTTTGGCTTAATTATGAATGTTAAGAATTTCAGATTAGTCGAAGAACAGTAAAAATGTAAATGATACTGGAATTAAAAATTACGGTCTAACTCTCAGGTCATGCCATTTTGGAGGTTATAAGCAACTGACTAATTCATTTTGGAGGTGAATGAAATTATCGGTTATTATCATTGTTGAAAATATACACATTGAACTCAGATGAGACTTTAGAGTATAAATGAGAAGGGAAGCCGCAAAACTCAGATGTACTTTCGAATTTGGAACAGAAATACTTGGGGTTACAAAAATGAAGTTGAGAAGGGAGAAGAACTTAAAGTAGTATTGTACTGCCATGATACATATTCTGCTATTGTGTTCCTTTTTCCCACAATTCTTTAACCTGTTAATACACAAGTTATGTTATAATTATCAACCTCTGCCACCATGATCACCACTTTTCACTTTTTGAAACATTAATACTTGAGACAATCATGTTTGCTTGAGTTGATGCATCTGTTTCTTCCCAACTTCTCTCTCATTTTCCCTTTTCTATTTCGACATAGAGCCTACTTTCTGAGGATTGAATGCCAACTTTTTGCAGGTTCGAGGACCCAAATGTGCTCGAAGGTTTGCTGAGTATGGCTGTCTAGATTCTACCTCGGTTTTGAGCTCAGAAAAATCTATAGAGGAACTTATTCAACAGCCTCCTCTCCAAGGAATCGAAGATAATCTGATTGAGTTCTCTGAGGCTTTGAGAAGTGAGTCTTTAGATTAATCATTTGTTATCTATATGCTACTATTGGAGCAATATGTTGATACTAATTTGATTAAATATGGTTTTAGCCGTTGCCAAGGCACTGAGACGGGTGACAGAAGGTAAGGCTTCTGCTCAAGCCGAAGCTGCTGAATGGATCTGAATTTGCTGCAGGGATCTGAATTTCCTTGAGCATACTAGTGACTTTGGTTGGAAAGAGTGAGCACTGGACTTATGCCCTTAACTTGTCTCCATCGGCCTTACATTTGCTGAAATGGCTTTCCAATTCAACTGTATTTGGTCTTTGTTTGTTATTTGCAGATACCAAAGAACTAGGCCTATAATTATTGATCCTGGACTTTATCACTCAAAGAAATCTGGTGTTTTCTGGGCCAAAGAGAAAAGATCGTTGCCTGCTTCTTTCAAGTTATTCACTGGTACTCCAGAAATCTTTTAGACCTATGTACTGATTTTCTCACTTCATATATATAAAGCCCAAGTCTAATAACTTCCATATATTAGCTACTGACGGTAGGCGGATCTGTTGGTTGGAAAATGGGTATGTATATATGTTTGTCGAATTAAGTAAAATGTTATGATATATTTAATTTGAGTTACTAATATTGAATTCAATACTTTATAATTCAGCATTTTGAGGCCGACTGAGAAGATTCGACGTACAACTACTTCAAGCTTTCAAGGCTTCATAGATCCTGAAGGCGTCAATTGGAAGAGTTTGTCGCCCAGCACCATAGACATATATTATGATGAGTTTAAGGTATATTATAGTAATGATTTAGTTTAGATATCATTAAATTTATACTAACTTTAAATTCAAATGTTGTAGAAATCTTTTACATGGGATGGGGAAGTTTACAGCTCGGACGTCATTCGTAAGACATGGATCTCACAAGCTAGGCATGCTTATAAAGATTTTGTCCATGGATGTAAGGTTATTATCGATGAAGGGAGCAGACCTCAATTTCTTCATAAAGACATTGTTACAAAGTGGAAGGAATATTGGGCGACACCTGTATTCCAAGTTAAGTCGCAGCAGGCGAGCAAGAATCGTCGATCTGAGCCTGCTGGTCCAGGTACAGGATTATCTATCCACTATGGAGGCTCTCGCAGTGCTATTAGTCATGCTGAGCATGTGGTAAGTTATTGCAAACGTGTTTTTATCTTTGTAAAAAATTCAATAATTCAATAATTTAATTTTGAATCATTTTTCTTTATTACAGGCTCGAGAGAAGAACATTTCTATCGCAGATGCACATTATGATACTTTCATGAGGATGCACTTTAAGAAAGGACAGTTCGATGGACGGGCACAGACTCAGGGTGTAAGTAATATGAACATTTTAATTATTCTAAGCATTTAATTCTATTTTATCACATTTTAAGTTGTTTGTAATGCATCTAAATGTAGCTTGAGATACATAGTCGAGTCGAGGAGTTACGCTCTACTCTTGGACGAGATGTCACTCCAGATGAGGTCAGTCAGATCTATAGGGAGGTGGTGACGCCAGATCCGAAGGGGCGTAGACTCGGATTGGGCATTATGTCTCAGATGCGTTCCACTGGTTCGACGAGCACTCATTCGACGTGCTCGTCTCAATTTCCTTCAGCAGCAGTCTCAGCTCAGATTGCACAGCTCCAGACAGAGTTAGAGCAGACACAACAGAGAGAGGCTACTCTACAAGCTACTCTACAGGCTGAGGTGCAGGAGCGACGACGAAAAGAAGCAGAAATGGAGGCTGAGGTGCAGGAGCGACGACGAAAAGAAGCAGAAATGGAGACTAGGCAATTGGAAATGCAACAACAAATTTCTCAGCTTATGAAATTCTTCCAATCATCCTCCCGTTCCTCGCCTCCACCCTAAATACATGTTTTGTACTTATTATATATTGTTATTAGATTTTTATGTAGATGTTTATGAATTTATTACACTAACAGGTATCCTTTATGATATTTTATTAGTTCGATTTTGAGATGATTATTAATTTAAATATTGCATTGATTTTGTATTTATTAGAAACAGGTTTTACAGTGAAATATTAAAAAAATAAAAATAAAAAGTATATATATTGCTACGGTTTTACTACTGAATACTAAAAACAATGTCGGTATGTAGCTACGGTTTTGCTACGGAATATTAAAAAAAATAAAAAAATACTATATATAGCTACGGTTTTACTACGGAAGGTTAAAAAAAATAAAAAAATACCTATATGTAGCTACGGTTTTGCTACGGATTATTAAAAAAATATAAAAAGAAATCTATATATAGCTACGGTTTTACTACGGAAAGTTAAAAAAAATAAAAATACCTATATATAGCTACGGTTTTGCTACGGATTATTAAAAAAATATAAAAGAAATCTATATATAGCTACGGTTTTACTACGGAAAGTTAAAAAAAAAAAAAATTCCTATATGTAGCTACGGTTTTGCTACGGATTATTAAAAAAATATAAAAGAAATCTATATATAGCTACGGTTTTACTACGGAAGGTTAAAAAAAATAAAAAAAATTCCTATATGTAGCTACGGTTTTGCTACGGATTATTAAAAAAATATAAAAGAAATCTATATATAGCTACGGTTTTACTACGGAAGGTTAAAAAAAATAAAAAAATACCTATATGTAGCTACGGTTTTGCTACGGATTATTAAAAAAATATAAAAGAAATCTATATATAGCTACGGTTTTACTACGGAAGGTTAAAAAAAATAAAAAAATACCTATATGTAGCTACGGAAGGTTTTACTAGCAATTCAGTTGTGAATTCATCAAACTGGTTGTGAATTCTAATTTTAATACTCGAATTCACAACCAAAACAATTAGTTGTGAATTTGAGCTTTAAAATTCAAATTCACAACCAACACTAATAATTCAGTTGTGAATTCATCGAGCTGGTTGTGAATTCGTAGATCTAGTTGTGAATTTAATAACATTAAGTTGTGAATTCACAAATCTGGTTGATAGTACACAACTTCAAATATATAATTAAATCTACAACAATTTTCTCAATCATTTTTTTAAATTGTTGTAATTTTTTTTTTGTTGTGAATATTTAATTGTTGCAGCTTCCACTATACCTTTGTAGCCTCCCTTGCAGCTTCTCATCCCTATATATCCACCAATCACAAAAACATGCCTTCACAAATCTTCTTCGACGAAGAGAAGACGACATCACATCTAATTTTCTTCTCGATAAAACAGTTTTCTTACGATGATCTTCACCGCGCTCAGCCATCTCTGGATCCTCGTCTCCAGAGTCGTCGATTCCATTTTCTTTAGTTGAGCATTGCTTAGGAGAGAGAGAGAAAGGAGAGAGAGAGTGAGAGAAGGAGATAGAGAGAGAGGTGCACAGAAATCTTACTTGAAATTTAAGAGATTCAAATCCAATGCATCGGTCACAAATCAATAAGTTGGAGTAAAATCAATCAATTAATCAATCGCGGAAGAAATCAGAGAAGTGGAAGAACAGAGAGAGAGAGAGAGAACCGATAAAGAGAGATGAGAGAGAGAGAGAGAGAGTGGAGATATGTTGTGATATTTTTTTGAAAATATGTAGTGTGTTTGTAATGATGTATTTGTGGGTAATTTTTTAATTTCAATGTTAGGGGTAGTTTAGTCATTTAACACAATAACTGGCTATTATGTAAAATTTTATTTAAGCAGGTAACTTTTTAATTTACTATAAGAAATAGGCTAGTTTGATATATTAACTCATTTTGAAAGGATAAAGAAAAAAGTTAGAAGAAAAAGAAACAGAAAAATAAAGAAAAAAACCATTAAAAACCCAAATTTTTAAATTTTGGTGGTAAAATATTACCATTAAAAATTGTGTGATATATAGATTTTTACACCAAATTAAAGATTTTGTTATGAAGTTTAATCTAAGATATATATTAGATTTTTTTTTCATGAATCAAATTTAACATTTTTTAGACAAAATAGAAAATATAATCTTGCAACTCTACTTATATATTGTATAGATATATATTTATATTGTATATATTCTTTTATTACCGAAAATATAATCTCCTCTCTCCCTCTCAGCCGATTTTTTAGTTTTTTTTTTTTTTAATTGAGTCGTGGTAATGGCTCATTTTTTAAATTATTCCAAAATTTATTTGTAAATTCTATTTCATTCCTTTCATTTTTTTCAAATTAAATTCAATTCCTACTACTCATTTCACCTCAAAAAATATCTTCTTCTTCTTCTTCCAATTCTTCCTCCGATTCAAATGCTAATGAGGTTTCAGCCGTCCCGGATCTGAACATTTCTCCCGCCCTTCAATTCATGCAACTTGTGAATGAGTTTTTGGAAATTGCGAGTCATGTAGTGCTGAATAGCCCTCCAAAAAAAGGAAGAAGAAAGCATACATTCATCGAGATTGTGAAGCCAGTGGTGAACAACTTTATCGGGATAGAGAGAAGTAGGGATTCTGATTATTATTTTAAAAAATTATCGATTTTGTTTATTTTTGTGGTACATTTGTTGTTTGAAAAAGTTTTCTTAAATTGTTATCGGTTGGATATCTATTGAAAATTGACTATGCATGCAATATGCGTCAAATTGAACTCTGTAATGTCCTATGATTTTTTTTTTTTTTTTTTTTTTGCTCATGGATTGAATTAGTGATTTTCATAGGTTCTGATTAATGTGGTTGGCAAACAAGAAGACCGTGACCATTCTTCCGGGAAAGGATAAGATGTGATGCTTGCAACAACTAAGATCTAGAAATACAACAAGCTTGCAAATTTTCTTAACAAGTCTTTCATGAAGAAAGAATTCAACAGCATGGGGAAGGCTGTTGTCAATCAAGTGATCGATAACTATTACATGCCTGACTTGAAGGCATCCCTTGCAAGATTGAGTGCTATTAACAAAAGCCTAAAGGTTTCCAAGTCTGCGTGAAGAAGAGGAGCATGCAAAGGCTGCTCACTTAGGTCCGGGTTAGAATATGCTTAGAATCAGATGGATAAGCTTGAGTTTATTTTATTGTCTTTTCGTTGCACCTATACGTCAGTTGTTGTTTTTTACTGAAGATTCTGATAATCATCAATCATCAATCATATAATTGAAATGGAGATTATTAATATGCATCATGATGTTTACCTTTTCTTTCTTATACATTGAGATATTCTTTATTTTGATAAATACAAAAAAATTGATACTTTCTCTTGCCAAGGATTTTGTGCAGAATATGCTTTAGTACATAATATGCTTTATTCTTCCTCAAATAAATGTTTGTGTGCATGGTGAAATTATTTGTATTGCTTCTTTTGATAAATTTAAAGAGGTGAAGCTGATGGAAAAGCCATAAAGCCACAGTTTACTATAAGTTGGGAGTAATTTAAGAGATGAGTTACATAAAAATATATTAATTTGTGTTCAGTTTGTTCTTCTACTGTATTAGGCTCATTATGAATTCGTGTGGATGTGTTGGTCAAGCAGTAATATCTTAATGCCTAAGGTCAAAGGTCTTGGGTTCAAGTCTCTTGTGACGTAGCATTTAAATTTCTTTTATTTATTTAATACTGTAATTTATATAAAAAAGGCCCATTTTCTTTTAAATAATTCAATTATAATAGTATAAAAGGAATTTTTATTCTATTATTCTATTAAATTTGCAAACATTGAGTAGATAACATCATCCAACTTTTAATTCATTTTAGTATATTTGGTTAATATTATTTTGTATGTATTTTTAAAAATAAACATATTCATGTGATCTAAATATATAACATAATATATAACTATTTACTTATAGATGATTACATTCACAATTTTCACTTTATACTCCATAAGATAGATGACTGGTTTTCACACGATCAGAATACTCAATTACTCATAAACAAAATTCCCTTTTAATAATGTTGTATTTGTATAATAATATTAATTTAGATGGATAATAATTTTCTCAGGGTGGTCGAATGAGCTATTGACAAATAATTACATCCATGTGTGTATATAGGGGTTAGGCTAAAACCAACTCTTAAAATAAAAAATACGAACCAACTAAAATATATGAATTCTATGTAAAAAGCACGTATAAATTTGCTGTGTAAATGTTTGAATTGCGAAAATCAAAATTTTCACTATTTATGAGATTCAAACTCAAGACCATAAATTCATCCAAGAAGATGATGAATGAATCGTGAATCTTGATGATTTAAGGGTTGAAAATTATTCTTATTTTATATTATAAGATGTCGCTTTATTTTAGCGCCTATATGTGTGTGTGTTACTATATTTAATTCATGTTCAAATAAAAACACAATAAAGATTATAATTAAATTAATGTTTAGAATTTTCAATTATTGTATGTATTAGTTTAAAAATATTATTACTCTCAAATTTGCATATATTGATATAATTTTCTTAAATAAGATTTGAAACGAATAAGTTATAATTATTTAAAATATTATAGTATTTAATTTCGATGTTCGCCGTGCATCGCACGGGCGTACGTACTACTTAATATAAGTTATAAGTTCCTTTTATAAGTTATACAAGTTCCTTTTATTGTTTAATGATCAGAGAGGACATCGTTCATTTTTTGACACTACAAAAGGTATTGATTTATTGATGCATTTTTTGACACTACAAACTTTATAAAATTGCGTATGTCGGGCTAATGATAAATGATTAATATCTCAGGCTAATGATAAATGATTAATATTTAAAATTTAGGTCTCGGATTCAAATTCATTATTGTTTAGTTATTAATTATTTTTATTTACATATAATTTATATATAAAAAAAAAACACTTACAAAGCTTTACGCTCACCACTCATCATAAATTAGTTTGCAAACACAAAAAAAGATAAAATAAAATAAAAATGAAGCTGCTAGTTGGATTGTATGTTAATTTTAACTCCACACCTAGGGGTGAGCATAAACCGACCCGAACCGAAAAAACCGATCGAACCGATCATTTTTGGTTTGGTTCGGTTTTTAGATTTTTGGGTCGGTTTTCGGTTCGATTTTTGAAAGTGTAAACCGATCAAATGTCGGTTCGGTTTCGGTTCTCGTCCCATGGTTCGGTCGGGAACCGAACCGAACCGATGCATACATATTTTTTATTAAATATATTATTTATAATATATTTAATATACGAAAATATAAATACATAATTAACATTTGAAAACCCTAAGTATTGTGAACTATCCGCCGCCCCACTGCCTTAGAAGTCCTGTAACTTTACTCAGCCAACAGCCTCCCTTCGTCCTCCTATCCCTTCCTCCTGCAACTGCGGCGCCGCGCCGGGCGGGCGACACCACTCATCCTCCGCCGACGACTAGCAGTAGGCCAGCGCAGGAGCATACCGGCGACATTGACGCTGACGCAGCAGCAGACCAGCGAGGCGGCGGCTCTGCCCTTCTCCCCCGGCTTTTCCTCCGCCAGCAGCCCGCGTCCGATGACGATGCCCTTCTCCCCCGACTTTTCCTCCTCCGCCAGCCTGCGTCGACGCTGCCCTTTCACCCGGCGTTTCCTCTGCCGCCATCCCGCGTCCGACGACGCTGTTGCTTGTTTATTTTTTTCTGGGTGATGCTGATAGGTGATGCAATTTTTTATTTTATTTTGATTTTGTTTAGAGATGATATAATGTGGCTGAACTTGGTTGAAATTGCATGATTGAAAAGAGAAAAGAAAGATAAATAATTTGGTTTGGTTCGGTTACCGACCGAAACCGATCGGTTTAGACCGGTTCGGTTTTGGTCGGTTTTTGACCTTTCAGCGGTTCGGTTCGGTTTGACCATTTCACAGTTCGGTTCGGTTTCGGTTTTTATAAATTGGGTCGGTTCGGTTCGGTTTTGAACCGATGCACAGCCCTATCCACACCAATGTAATCATCAACTCATCATCAATTGTTTCATGTCATATGTGCTATATTTATTTTGGCCCACTTGCTCTAATCCAAAATAATGCACTTATGATGTTACGACTTAGAGGGTGTTTGGCTGAGCTTATAAGCTCCTTAAAACAGCTTATAAGCTGTTTATGAGTTTATAAGTTTCTTCAAAGTGTTTGGCAAAATAAGCTCTTAAACAGCCTATTAGCTCAAAAAATAAGCTCATCAAAAAATAAGTTCCACTACCCCAACTTATTTTTTTATAATCTTATATGCAACAATCATTTTATAAATATTTTTCAACTATAATTTATTATTTTCATCATTAATCATTTAAGTTCATTTCTCTTCGATTTTCTCTCTCTAAAAAAATATTTTCTCTCTCTAGCAAAAAAATTTCTCTCTAGCTTATAAGCTCAATTATCCAAACACTTTGATAACTTATAAGCTCTTAAAATTACATCTTATAAGCTCTTGAAACATCTTATAAGCTCTAAGAACTTATAAGCTTTTTAAAATAAGCTTAGCCAAACACCCTCTTAATATGTTCAAATTGTGTGTGAGAACAATATTAATGGGCATATTATTTGTTATTTATCCATTTCAAAGTTATATCCCATTACGTGCTCATATTTAATAATCCTGAGGGAAAACTCATTTCAGAAGAATATCAAAATATAACAAGAAAAAGATATTTCAATTTGATTTCTATGGAAATGTAAAAAAAATGTATTTATAGGCAAAAATATTGAGTTGAATTGGGAAAATATTAATTTGGATGATATGTCTTAGTACTAATTTAAACTATTTGCTCAAAAAAAAAAAAAAAAAAAAACACGTAGTCTTTGAAGTAACAACACAATTCCACGTAAATACCAATAAAACCACAAAATTCCCAAAAAAAAGAAAAAATGAAAAAAGTTGGGAGGGTTTAAGGGCTGAGGGCTGGAATCTGAGTTCTCTTCACATAATTGAACTGCAATTGCAATGGCGTCGTCGCTCTCAACTTGGTTGCGCTACGTCACCACCAAAGTCGTGTACTCCTTCTCTCTCTATCAGAAGGTAACGCATTTTTTCTGGGTTCATATGCTTCCGATCACATCTATGTATATATATATTTGAGTGTGTATATTGGGAAATTTCCATTTTTTCTGTTTTGTTCTTTTTAGTTTTCTCCTTTTCTGGACAGCGGTTGAAGGGATTAGCGTATTTCATTGTTCTTGTCTTCCCACTAAATATTGATTTTAATTTCCCTGTCGCTTTAACATCTCATTTGTGCGGAATCGATCATTTTTTCCGGTTGCAGTGGCTAAAAATTTGATTGGATTTGTTAGATGTGTCCGTTTGTGTGCTGTTTTCTTTTCTTTCTTTACTCTCTGTTTTCTTCCATCTTTTAGGATGTTGGTTTGTAGTTATGATCCTTAGGTCAAAAATAAGGATGGTGAAGATAGAAGAATAGTAAGATTAATCTTATCACAGGGAATCCTTGCCCAGATTCGCACCTTATTTTCCTTGAGTTCTTAGCAAGAGAGAAATCTAGTAATCTTTTTCTTATTTTTGGCTTTTTGTTCCTCATTTTCAGCGATTGCCCTCTAGACCTTCAAATTTGGTAGGTAGGTAGATAGCGATGATTAGAATGTTGAATGTGATAAAATTAAAATATAGATCGTATGTTTATTTTGATGCATTAAGAAAAAAGAGATGTGTACATACTACATAGTATATTACCTCTTTAGGTGGATACAACCAAAATAATCAAGAGTTTTGGGTTATCCACTTATTTATAAATCAGGAATAATAAACACCGGACATTGTTGAATAGTTTCTAGTAATCCATCAAAGCAAGGAGGCCTAGTTGTTTGTGGTTAAATCTATCACACTTATTTCAAAAAATTGTTGAATTAATGTGTTTGATAGTTTGTACTCTCAATCGTTTTGTGTGGAGATATTTAACTAAATTATAGCCAGACTCTTCAGCTTGCAATAGATTTTTTGATGATGCAAAGCTTATACTATGATGACTTTTTATCTGTTATTATCCTTGTCTGGGCTGTAGGAATTATGCTTCACCTCAGGAATCTTATGTGTTGCAGACCCATGGACGTGTGGATGCTAAATGCTTTGATACCATAGTGAAAACTATTCTTGTAGGGAAGGTGACTTTTTTGCATCAGAATAAAGCGGAAGAGGTGGCTCCAACAATCGGGACTGAAGCTGGAACTTTTCTTGTTCGGAGAATTCCGTATGCAGATCCCACGTACGTCTTTTGTTTTCCAGATTTGTTTGGTTAGCTCTATTTCTATACCTTTAAGTTAGCTCCTAGGAATATCTTTGTTTTTCTTTTTTCAAGACTTCAAGTAGTTCACATGAAGTGGTGTTCACGAACTTTAGCTATCTCTATTGATGACTTCTTTATCAACCCTTACTTGGAGGGCTAATTGAAAGTTTCTGCCATTGAACGATGGGTGCTAACTATAAATTATACACAACATCTGTTATTTATCATCTGATTCATCTCTATATGTACATGAGAAGAGATATAGACGTTTCAGCAGCAGAAATGATACGACTGGCTGATAGCATGTGTCTTTTGTGTTAGCAATGTTTTTGTTGGAGACTTGGTAGTGCTGAAGGACCCCATGAACTCAGACAAGTATCTTGTTCGGAGGTTAGCTGCCATTGAGGGACACGAGATGGCTTCCACTGATAAAAAAGATGAACCTTTCGTTCTTGAGGATAATGAGTGCTGGGTACTAGCCGACAATGAAGATTCAAAACCCAAGGTATATGCTGCTTATGCTTGAATATTTCTTTCCAGTCTATCCATGTATGTTTCCTAACTAGATTCCATTCATTCCACTTGCTTTTCATTTGTTGAGATATGGTTCTAGAAGAAGTCTTCTGATGAACGAATGGTTCATCTGCTTTTGTTTCCTTAACAGACGTTCTGCTAGCTAAAATAATTTTTATTATGAGCAGTTGTCATTTTTGAACTACTCCGGATAATGATTGCTCTTTGACCTTCATGAGGAAATACATGCTACATTGCAGTGTATAGCTATTCAAATACTTGATTTGAATGTTGATTTTATGAACTGAAACTTTCTGCATTGAGTCAATTAAACATGATAAAGATACTGCATCCTTGAAAATGATCTTGTAACATTTCCAAAATGGATTGAACTTCATTGGTGCTTCACTTTATAACTTTCTTCATCTTCGTTGAAGAGGGTGTAGTTACACATGATTTATTAAATTGTTCAGGGTAAATATATAAATGTTTGGAGGACCCAATTATGCTAGAGATGTGCTTTTTTCTATACCAACAGGCAGAGATTTGTGCTCGCCTTCATTTTTATCCCTTCACTGGATTTTTCTTGGTGTGTTGGCAGGACTCCTATGATAGTCGATCATTTGGTCCAGTTACTCTGAGCGACATAGTTGGTAGAGCTATATATTGCCTAAAGAATGATGTAGATCACGGGCCTGTGAATAATAGGTTAGATTTTTTAATTTATACAAATTCTAACTATGATGGTTTTCTGGTTGTGAATAGTGATTAATGATAATACTTGTTCTCAGTGATCTTAGTGCAATTGTGGATTCTCCGGTGCTGGCGGTGGAACTTGATGTTGACGAGTTGAAGAAGAATAACAGACAGTAGATTCTCCACCAAGTTTTCCCAATTCTTAGGCCTGAAATAAGTGTGGTAAATTAACTGAACATGCGTCTTTTATGGGATGGTAGCCTGCTAAATTCTTTCCTGCGTCTTGTGTATGGGATATTGGAAAATTCTTCAAGCTTTTTTAAGGGCTATACTGTGAAAGCTTTCGGCTTTCATATTGTTTGTCTGAGTTATGGGTAAAATTAGAAGAGCTAATTTGTAAGCTCAACCGTAAATCATTTATGTTTAACTTAATATTCATATTATAAGCTATTTATATTTTTCTTGTACACGATAATTATATACAGATTATGTTAGCATATTTATCGGATCAAACTTATAGTTTATTAACTACTACTATTAGTTTTTATGTAAATATTACTATTATGTAATACTAATAACTTGGTATCTTTTTAGATCCGATGAAGAGGGTGTTTGGCTGATTTTATAAACACTTTAAAACAGCTTATAAATTGTTTATGAGCTTATAAGCATTTTTAAAATGTTTGGTAAAATAAGTTTCTAAATAATTTATAAATTATAAAAATAAGCTTCAAGAAGCTCTCCAAAAAATAAGTTTCTTTAAATCAATTTGTATTTTGATAATCTTATATGCAATAGTTATTTTACTTCAACCATGATTTATTATTTCTATCATGTACCTTTTCAAATTCATTCATCTTAATTATTCTCACTAGCATAAAATTCTCTCTCTAATTTATAAGCTTAATTATTCAAATATATTACCAACTAATAAGCTTTTGAAAAATCACATATAAATTGTTGGAGCTTATAAGCTCGTTGAAGTAAATTTGGCCAAACATAAATTCATGTTTGTATGTCAATTTGATGTTTTGTCACATGTTAATTGTAACTGAATATAACAAATAACACAATGATCGCTCTACATGATTTTGTTTGTGAAATTCCAACTCTATATAATAGCCTATCGAAACCACACAGATTAAACAAATCACCAATTTCATCAAACAAATTCTATGCGACGGATTCTCAAGATTCCTAGTATTCAATTTTTAGTAAAACCTCAGAAACTCTCAAGATTTAATCCTTCTGAATCCTTTTCAGACTCCGATGAATTCCAGAAGACAGAAGCTGTACAGCAACAAATGGCATTCTTGTTCTGATCAGAGGATGATGAGATCACTGCAAACAGAATTTAACTTCCCTTTCCTTTACTGTACATTATTCAGCTGCTCCGCAGCTCAAGATCTCGATTCTGGGTAGCACGGGCCAGGCATTGTTTACTGGGAGCTACTCACAACTTGTTCCCTCTAAATGAACCATGAAATGCATCAGATTGTATGTCATTCGACTTTCATCATGCAACGGTCAAGATCAGCATCAGATCAAGTAGTATTGGAGAGAGTTCTCATTGGCCATAGTTTTTCAGGGCAAATAATCTAAGTAGTAATGTTCAAGCTGATCTACCAAAGTGTTCCACTTTGAGCAATTTCTGAGGAATTTCCATAGAAGATATAGCCGAGACAAAAACAAACCAAATTTGCAAACCAAACTTACAGGAAGAGCAGGTTCCCTTGAAGATTTGCAGTGCCTCAACTCAGATACTTGTAACATTTAGCAAATGAAAAGACACCAGTTGCTTTCCACTTTCCTCAGCACTGACTTCTGGCTTGTATGTAGAACGTGGTAGAGAGAGACGAGCATCAAAAACAAATAGATTCCTGACCCATCCAACAGGACCTTCATTCTCGAGATAATTAGATACGCCTCCCTTTAGAGTATACAATATTTTGAAACGTCTGTCGAAGGGAAAGTATTAAGCACTGCAATTCAACAATTGTTTTAATCAAAAGAATATGTAAACACTATCTAGGATCATCACTAAGCAGAAACAACAAAAAATAAAAAATACGCACACAGGGCAATGCCAAGAACATTGTGATCAATCTAGTTTCAGCGAATTCCACCTGTACAGCACATCAATACAACTGTCTTCTTCTCTTTATCAGCATCAGCTAAAGGGTCTGAAGGTCTAAACAGAAGAAAGATAAGTGCTAAACATGTTTACTACTTACCTCGAACAGGAAAAAATTCACCATGTATCACATCTATGATAGGAAAACCATGTTGACACAGTAACCTAATGCATTTCTAACAACCAAAGGCAAGAAAATGAGATATTGTCTTCATGAATGTCAAAGCCATAGTACATGATATTCACAGGATGTGATTTAATAGCAAGTTCCAAATGGCCTTGCATCTGTCTCAGATAAGCCAAACGATAAGAAGTGACTGGCATCCGATAACCTAATTACACAAAAGGCTTAACTAATTGCTGAAAAAAAAAAATTTGAAGTGAAACAATAACTTTTGTACGTGATTTACTTCATAATACCTAGATAATACATAAAACAGTAAAATATTTCAAGGAAACTGAATTTGTGGAATCACATAAATTTATCAAACTGGCAAAAGACAAATGACATACGATGAGAACATATGTTACTGGTATATTCCCAAGTAACTACAGGCTTATAAAATGATTTACATCCACAAATAAGTGAAACCTCAGGATTACAGAATAACTAAAGCACATGTTAGAATTAGACCTCAGGCCGTGCAATCCACGAAACTTAAGGTACACATGAGATAACTTGAGCAGATGGTTGCGTACAGATTTAATTATGACTTAAAGAACCGTACCATTTCTCACATCTAGTAGAGTAAAGTTGGAGTTTGCCATACCCTATAAAGTTTGAATCTTATTTGCTCCTCCATTTAAAATGTGCACCCTGCAATGAAGGATCAAGCAAAGGGAGATTAGATATGCCCTCTTCCAACAATCATGAAAAACAGGTCAAAAGATGCTGATTCTGCAGTATAAATACAATGAAAATTCTAATACTTCAGCTCCTAGGATCTACATAGCAATCATTAAGTTCACTTCAAGTACATTAACACTCAAAGAATGTATGAAGCATGCTACAATTGAAAAAAATAAACACAATGGCTCTGGGGGAACTTGTGTGTGTGTGTGTGTGTGGCGAGAGATTGAGATTGCTTCCATTTGTGGAATTTACTTGAAGAATGATATATTTGGTGTCAAGTGGTATCTCACTCCCAAAGGAAATTTACAACAATGAGGCCTGTACAGGTGATGGCTAGCAACACAATTTCAGTCATGGGAAAGGATGGTCGTTTATAGCCAGAGAGATCTGAACAATATGTCAGAAAACTGTTGTCTTCCTTTACCCATTCAACATATGCTATAGTATCTTTTAGTGGCCCACTGTACCCCATTAGATAGAGTGTCAGGCAACAATAGCTCAACAAAAATGCTGAAAAATAAGCATCTCGGATGAATTAATTCGCATCTAACCCAGCAGTTAACTTCAATTCAATACTTTATGACCAGAGAATCTTGCATTTTGATTGGCAACCAACTACAATTGAAGACAATACATACACGCATGTTGAAACTACAGAGGAAAGATAAATAAAATACCTGTGAGTTAATCCCTCTGCTTCTACTATAGTTTCCAGAAGGAGCACAAACATTATGAGTAACTAGAATCTACCCTGCTATAACCACGTTCCTTTTTAATTTTGTTCTTCTCCATAATTATCCTGATTTCATCCGCATCATTCCATCTTTCAGCATCAGCATACATATTATACAGCAAGACGTAAGGGCCAGAGCTCTCCGGTTCCAGCTTCATCAATGCTTGAGCTGCAATTCTGGCCAGCTCCACATTGTTGTGCACTCTACAAGCACCCATAAGTGCCCCCCAGACAGCTTTGTCCGGCTCAACTGGCAAGCTATTAACGATATCCATCGCCTCCTCAAGCTTCCCATGCCTACCAACTACATCCACAAGGGACGAAAAGTGTTCCACTCTTGGTTTAATTCCAAAATCTTCAACCATTGATTTGAAATATGACCTGCCTTCACCCACTAGACCACCGTGAGCACACGCGCTCAGAACTGATATGAATGTAATATATGTTGGCTTCACTTTAAAGCACTTCATTGATTCAAAAAGTTCCAAGGCCTCTCTTGCAAACCCATGTGAGGCATACCCTCCAATCATAGCATTCCAAGAGATTACATTCTTTTGAGATTCCATCTCATCGA
Source organism: Salvia miltiorrhiza (assembly GCF_028751815.1). Taxonomy (NCBI): domain Eukaryota; kingdom Viridiplantae; phylum Streptophyta; class Magnoliopsida; order Lamiales; family Lamiaceae; genus Salvia; species Salvia miltiorrhiza. The sequence goes on from NC_080387.1 coordinate 59,938,249, forward strand.
AAACTGTCCTGGCTTCGGATATAGCCCCACATTTCGCATACATGGTAATGAGAGAGTTATATACAGGGTTATCCGGTATAACTATCTTTGATACCAACTGATGAATTTGCATGCCCGTATGATGGGCTGCACATTCAGCACAAATGCTAAGAAGGGAAGACAGAGTATGTCTATCCGGTTTCTCTCCTTCCGCCTGCATACAAACAAATAGTTCCACTGCTTCTTTGAAGCCTCCATTCTTTTCATATCCAGCTATCATAGTATTCCAAGAAATCCGATTCTTCTGAGGCATTCTCTGGAAAAAATCAAGAGCAAGTTTCATCTTCCCTGCCCGTGCATACCCTGAGATGATCGAGTTCCATGAAAAAACATCCGGTGTTTTCATATCAAAGAAAAGTTTCACAGCAGCTTCCATATCAGATGCATTAACATAACCGCTAATCATTGTGTTCCACGTAAAAATATCCCGGCTCTCCATCGCATTAAACAACTCACTTGCAGAAGCCATATCCCTAACTTTAACATAGGCCATGATCATTGAATTCCAAGAAACCACATTCCTCTCAAACTTTGATTTTCGGCCATCACTGGACAGGGGTATCTTATCAAAAAGGCGCCGAGCATCCCAAACCCTTCCCTTCCGACCATATCCAGCAATCAAAGTATTATAAGCACGGATTAAGTCATCTCTCCCCTCTCCCACTTCCCCGTATTCCAGCAAAAGCTTTCCAGCCTCATCAAGATAATCATTCTCAATCAGTCCAGACACCATTACACTAAGCGAAGCAGCATCTCTCTCCGGCATTGCTCTAAAAAGATCACAAGCTCTCTTCACGCGACCATCATCCAAGAACCCCGTGATCATTGCATTCCAAGTAACCACATTCTTCTCAGGCATAGTGTCGAACAGCCTGAATGCATCATCCACCCTTCCATTCTTCGCATACCCACTGATCATAGTGTTCCAGGAAACAACTCCCCTCTCAGGCATTTTATCAAACAGGTACCTACCTTCCTCCACATACCTCCTTCCCCGACACGACATATAACCCGAAATAATCAAATTCCACGACACCAAGTCCCTCTTAGGCATTTCGTCGAACAGCAGCCGCGCTTTCGCAATCTCACGGCGTTTGACGTAGCCGCTGAGCATTGAATTCCAAGTGACGGTGTTCCGCTGCCGCAAGCCATCGAAAAATTCCCTTGCGTCATCGAGGCGGCCGCTTCGGATCAACGCTGTGATCTTTTTATTAGCAGAGAGGACTTCGGGAGGGACTTGGGACAAGCTAGTTCTCAGAGTCGAGAATACCCGATTACCATAGAGCTCAAATTCCCGTCTGCTCCAGAGCCTTGGAAGCATCAGTCGTAGATGAGAAAAGGCGACGGAAGAGGCGGTAGTGGGCGCCGGAGACGCCGGAGTTGTGAGTCGTTGCTGATCTGCTAATATTAGAAGACCTTATTTCTTCGTGAATTAAATCATTTATCTTTATAAGCTGCTGCTGAATTGAAATTTTATTAAAAAAAAATGGAACCTAAAAAAACCCAAAGAGAAGACCAGGGCCGGGCCTCATTAAAACCTCAAAACGAGGATAAAGAGTACCCGTCTAGATACAAAGAAAACATGAAAGAAACAAGGTTTTGCGGAAACTGAGTTGAGGAGACTTCAGAAGTTCCGGCCGTACCATCACCCCCAAATCTCCCCGGTTCCCACCAAGCACCGAACAAACAACCCAGGACAAGCTATCGCACCATGCGAACAAAGGAAGAATGTACATCATCGAAAACCAGCTGAGCAATCTCAGGAATAGAATGAAGCCAAAACCCTTCCTGCGAAAGAGAGGAAGCGAGGTAATCGGCAACTTTGTTACCTTCCCGGTAGTTATGAGAGCAACGGAGGTTGTAGTGCTCCACACCTTTAAGCGCCGCCCGCCATCTGCTCCGAAAACGCCACGGGACCGGAACCTCACGATTATTGAAGACATTAACAACGTATGTTGAATCAGATTCAATCCAGAGGTTATACCATTGATGAGCAGCAGCCCTCTCAAGAATGATAATAAAAGCAAAAAGTTCCGCCTCAAAGGCAAAACCGGCTCCTGCCGAAAAGTGAAAGCACGCCACCACCGAATTAAAGGCATTTCTGACCACACCACCCGCATGCATTACCGGAGGATTACCCCTAATGGACCCGTCGATATTGGCTTTGAGCCAAGAAGGAGAAGGAAGGGTCCAGCCCACATCAATTGTGACCGGAGCAGGGCGCGGATTGCCTGCAACAGCAAGGCGACGAAGGATCCCGAGCTCAAACACCGAGTTCGCCATGCTTCCTAATTTAAAATTGGTCGCAGCCTCCAAAAAGGAAATCTTAAGAAGCTTCATCAAAGCATGAGGTGAGGCCACAACATTTTGAAAAATCAATTGGTTACGAGAGTACCAGAGACCCCAAAGAATTGTAACGACGCCCACACGCCAAAGGCTTGTCACCTGCGCACTTGCGTTATAATTCATAGCAAAGATAATGAAACTGCCAATATCATGAAAAAATGGAACCTCCATCTCAAACCATGAGAAAAGAAAACCCCATAAATGTTTAGCAAAGTTGCAACCCCAAAAAAGATGATCTATATTTTCCTCTGCATTGAGACAGAGGCTGCAAATGTTAGGCCCAATGAAAAGATGATCTATATTTTCCTCTGCATTTATCTTTATAAGCTAGTAGTAGTATATTTTTTGAAGAATATCAGATATATATATATATATATATATATATAATAATTAAATAAGTATGAAGAGTAATCGCACCTACTATTTTACCTCTACAATTCGCAAATCCCAAATAATTTGATTGTAAATTTTAACTTCGAAATTAAAATTCACAATTAAAAATATTCTTAGCTGTGAATTAGTACAATTTTAAAAATTGAATTTACAATTAAAACTATTTTTATTTGTGAGTTTCAGTTTTAAAATTTGAGTTTACAATCAAAATTATTCATATTTGTAAATTTTGGCTTTAAACTCAAAAATTTATAATTAAAATTATTTATAATTTTAAAATTCGAATTTACAACCAATATCAATTGTGAATTCATCACAATTTTAGAACTCAAAAGTAAATTTGAGAACATTACGATATAAACATCACACATCTCCTTATTTCAAAATCAATGTAAAATAACTTTAACCATGAATCACCTCTAAATAACTCCAAATATAGATAGCCTCTAACTTGAAAATTAATTTTCCCCCAAATATAATCCCAATTTACCAATCACTTGGAACCACTGCTATTCATTTTGCAAAACTACCGCTAATCATTTTCCTCTAGCTTTATCTTCCATTTTAGAAACCTACTGCTAAATGCTAATCACATAATCCATTTTTCCATTACACCACCTCAATAGTCAATACCCTCTAAAATAAAACAAACAAAAAAATCAACAAAAGAAGATCCGTCATCCCAAGCTACAACAACAGTCTTGCCTTATCTTTTCTTGACACTTTGCCACACACTGCAAAGTTTTTGATATGCATCACCATCAAACTATCTTTTGTAAAAGATTTTGGGTTCAATCCGTCTACATGCGGATAATTTTCCACTTTTATGTGGATAGTGGTCTCATCTACGTGCTGGTTGTTTTCCACCTTTGTGTAGATATATAACTCTTGTAATTCTAAAAAAAAAATGTATTCCTACATAAAAATTATTTTTTCTTTTATATATATATATATATATATATATATATATATATATATTAATCTTTGGAATACTTTTTTGTTTACTTTATATATAAATTGGATAATTTTATGTATGAAATCTATTAAAGATTATAAATGATCATTCAAAATATTTAAATTTATAATTATTACTAATTATAAAGTTTTACGAAATAAAAAGCATCAACAATTAATATATAATTATCCGCCAATATTCCTTCATACTTTAAACTTTATGAAATGACATTGGATATATTTGACGTGATATATTTGACCAGGGGCGGATCCAGGATTCAATGTTAGGGGGGGCTGAATTTATTGGACTATGGTGTTTGAAAATATTTACACGGGGGTTCGGGGGCGGGAGCCCCCGAAGCAAATTTTTTTGAGCATTCCGTACACTTCATTTTCATGCATTTTTTCAACAATCACTTAATATAATAAGATAATTGTTCGCAATTCAATTAATTCAACTTCAAGTAGATTGAAAGCATATAAAGACGTACTTTTATTCATTTTTCTTAAAAAAAAATTGTTTCATCTTCTAAACAAATAAACTAATTTTCATTGTTAGTAATTAGTAATTTTACTTTTACCTTTAGAATTGACTCAAATTTAACATTAAAAATTAACTAAGAAAGAAAAAATGATAAAAATAATGTGGATAGTTGGATACTATAAATAACTCAATGTGTTGAGCAATTAATGTGGATAGTTGGATACTATAAATAATGTATTACTATATTTTTTCTTGTATTTTTCTATTTATATACACATATATAGATATAAAACAAAATAATAAGAATATATATATATATCTATATTAAAAAAAAAAAAAAAAAAAAAAAAAAACTTAAAAATTGGGAGGGGGCTGAAGCCCCCCCTAGCCCCCCCTGGATCCGCCACTGTATTTGACTGTGATATGAGATAAGACGTGATATCTTTAACTGCAATATCTATTAATTTATTAGACATCAATATCATGTTTGGTATAATATATATATAAAAAAATTATGTACAAAATCCAAAAAATTAATATGAATAATAGATAACATATAAAAGACTTTGAATTTTGAAGCAAAGAACATATTAGAGTGGTATAAGTATCTATCCCACACTTATTATGGATATCAACGTATTGACGTATTCGCATGATGTGATTACATATCATAATTTAACTATCAACAACACGGGATGAGATTCAGTCCCACAATTTTATGTGTGCCACTGTGTCCCTTGCTTATAAAAATAAAATTTGTTATAATATTATGAATTATATTTAATTTTTATTTTAAAAAATTAATTTTTTAAAAAAGTATATACCATCACTTTGAATTTATCAACCTATTATTAGCTAATAAAAGAGAAATTAAATGATAAAAAATAATTATATACCCTATATTAATGAAATAAATCCTAGTTAATAATCACAAAATTAAACTAAAGCATATAAAATTGAAATTGAAGAAAATATATATAAGAAATTAAATAGAATTAAAAGTGGGACACGAAATGGAACATAAAATGTGGTACACTGAATCTCATTCCCAACGACAGGACACCTATCATGTGTACTAAACATCATATCCTTTTCTTGAATAACTACATAAACATACTCTATTATGATCGTACAACATAAAATATGATATTAAAAACGTAACACATGGATCGAACCAATCTTTCAGTAAACAAATTTAGGGGAAGCTTGAAATACGTATCAATATTTTAGGACCACAGCCACGTGTCAGTTAGTTAGTGAAATCGTGCTATGTTTGTCCAAATTTGGGACACAACTTCATACATCGTCTTTTCCAGATGTGGGTGCTGGTATGCGTGTGTTCATATAGTAACAGTGGCGGATCCAGGGAGCCCCCCAAATTTTGATTTTTTTTTTTAAAATTTTAAATATAGAAATTAAAAATAATAATAAACTAAATACTCTGTTAAGAAATACAAACGGGACAGACTGAAAGCTAGCACTAATAATAAACTAAATACTCTATTAATATTTTAGGTTGTTGATCTAACAATACAAGAGCTAAACACTCGGTTTTTCGAAGCTAGCACTAATTTGCTTAGATGCATGGCGTGTCTTGATCCGAGAAATAATTTCTCCCAATTCAACATTGATCAACTTTGGGCCAGGTGATTATTTATTATTTCCACAATTACTAGCTCGGGTTCGCCAAGTGTCTATTCATAGATTATTTGTAATGTAATAGACATGGTAATGAATGAAACTATTGTAGGTTTTTATTATTGTTGTTGATCTAATGACAAAAAAACAATTATTTATTAATTACTATATATTATATCCCAAAATTTTTTCCCGGGGGCGGTAGCCCCCGAACCCCCGTGCAAGTTCAGCCCCCCCCCCAACAAAATTCCTGGATCCGCCCCTGTATAGTAATATACTATATATGTACGAATACACACACACAAACACACAATATTGTGTAATTTTAGGGTAAATTACAAACAAGATAAGTGTAAGAACGTGTTTGGTTCATTTCCAATAGAATCTTTCCAATTTTTTTACTGTTTTTATAATAATGGAAATCGTGTTTATTGTGTCTTTTCCATTGGAAATATTCTGTTTTACCTTTTCATTTTTCTATTGAAAGCACCACATATATTCCTAGTTCTTGCATCTTTAAGTTAGCACTGTATCTTATAAAAAATGTTAGCACTGTTATCGAAACTTGTTTGAAATATAAATTACTCCTACTGTATTAAACTGTAGATCAGGTACGAGAATATATTGTATAACCAATTGTGTGCGTCTTTATTAATTTATTTTCTCCCTTATTAAATAAGTCTTTATGTTAATTTATGTATACTCTTAAACAATACTCCCTCTGTTTTTTTTAAGTGTCCAATGGAAAAAAAATACATATATCAAGGAAGTTGGAGTATTACTTTTGTGCCCATATTTATTATTTTCAAAGTGTAATAAATTTATTCTCAAATTTTGAAATAGGACATTTAAAAAGGGGTAAAGTAGGAACTTTGTCATTTTTTATTCTCAAATTTTGAAATAGGACACTTAAAAAGAAACAATAAATTTATCTTAATAGGACGCTTAAGAAAAACAGAGGGAGTATTCATATATAGACCTTTCGTCCCACCCGTTCAGAGCACCCGATGCAGAGGGGTGACTCGAGGAGGCGCAGCGAAATAGATGGCGCGTGTGAAAATTTTAAAGGAAAAGAAATTTGAAAAAGTCAGAATGGTTTCCTACTATTTTCACGCTAAGTTTGCTTCTTCTTCTTTTTTCTTTTTTCCCTCTTATTTCATCCATGGATGCGTTCTGTTTGATTGTAAAATTATCATGTGAAAATTAAGAATAATCAAAATTTGATCATTTAAATCATTCATTTCTTAATTTCTCTCATTTCCTACTTACTTATTCCTCATTTTCACTACAAATGAGGAATAATATTATCACACTATTTTTGAAGGGATAATATTATCCCTCCTTTGTAGTGAAAATGAGAAATGAGTAAGGGTCAAATAGGAAATGAGAAAAAATATTGAAAGGATTTAAAAGGTGAAATTTTGTTTATTCCTCATTTTCTCACGATAAATTTACAACAAAGAGAACACACCCTATATATTTTTCTGTCGCTTAATAATTTCTAAATTTAAATTTAAAAAAATAAAATTAATTTATATGAATCAGTATAATAAGCCAAATCAATACAATAGTTCGCTCATAAGTGGGTCCGGAGTATAAATGACTTTATGCAATAAAACTCAAAGTGAGTAAATGGGCTCACTTAGCCCTTCCAACTTAATAAAAGGAAAAAATGTCCACTCAAATTAAAACATGGAAATAGTAGCCTTTAAGACTTTTTTACCCTTATTTGAATTTTTAATAATTTATAAAAACTGAAAAATTAAATCCTATTTTGTTCAATTAAAAATATAATTAAATCAAATAAAATTACATCAAAAAATTACCATATCAAATTTATCACACCCATAATTCACACTCAAACCCTAACATCTCCCCATCGCCTTTGAGTTCTCACGCTGCCGTCGTGACGTCGACGTCCGACGCAGGCTGCTCGCTCCGCCGTCGTTCCTTCATTGTCCTGCAGCCGTAAAACCCCACGGCTGCCGCCTCTCCTCTCCTCTCCCACTGCATCTCTTTTCCTCTCCCGCTGCGACGTCCGAACTGGCCTTGTGTTCATGGTTACACGAAAATATACTTGTTTACACACAAAAGACGATAGTTACACACATTATCAATAGTTACACACTTTATTCGAGTGTTACACACAATTTCGGCTGATAATGTGTGTAACAGTGCAAATTATCAGCCGAAATTGTGTGTAAACGTGAAGTTTGAACCATTACACACATTTGTGGTCGATAATGTGTGTAATGAAGCATTTTGAACGGTTACACACAATTTGGGAAGATAATGTGTGTAGCAGTTTGGGAAGATAATGTGTGTAACAGTGCACTGTTACACACATTATCTTTCGAAATTGTGTGTAACACTCGAATAAAGTGTGTAACTATTGATAATGTGTGTAACTATCGTTTTTTGTGTGTAAACAAGTATATTTCCGTGTAACCATGAACACAATGCGAAAATCACAAATCAAGAACCAACAATAACAAGAATATTCACTAATACTAAACCAAATCAACCAAATCTCGTTGTTTGAACATCATTACAATGGGGATTAACACATCCCTCTATTATCAAGATTTACCCAACAAAATTTCAAAACACCATTTTTTCAAAAACCTCTCGACAAATTCCGTGTTATGAGAGATTAGGAGGATGTGACTTACCGGAAACGAGAGGAACAGAAGCAACACGGCCTTGGAGACCGCCTCACGAGACCGCTGGAAAGAGGTCGCCGGAAAAAAAGCCGCCGGAGACGGTGGTAACTTGGGGAAGAAGACGGTAACTTTTTTTTAACCCAAAATCTAGGTTTTGTTTTTTGTTTTAATTTTTTTTGATTTTACTATTTTGTGAAATTTTCGAAAATTAGTAAAAATACTAATTAATCAATATATATTATTAAGGGTAACTTTGTCAATTCAACACTAAAAAGGCTACATTTTCCATATATTTATCTTCATGAACATATTTTCCTACAACTAAAAGGTTTTGGCTAGAGTAGGGGTTTCACTCAAGCTAAAAAAGTTAGCTTTTATTCCTTAAATGTTTACACTTTACAGCATGAACTGACACTTCACTACTTTTTTTAAAAATTCTTTTGAGATATTTAAACTTAATTTGATGTTTTTTTAATTAGTACATGTAGTATACTGTAATTATAAAATATCTAAAACTGAACCATCAATATGTATAAGATAAGATATAATTAGTGAGCAAATAATTATATTTCTAAGATTTGATATCAAATAAAATTTTATTTACAAGGAAAATGTCACAATTTGTTCACAACATATATATCTTTTAAAGTTCTTATACTGAATGTTAAGTTTTTTGGACGATACTTGAGCTTTCCATCATAACTCATCTTAATTAACACCACTTGTTGAATCATCATGATCTTGACCCACGATTTTGAGATAATTCAAAATGTTTTTATTGAATTCTTCAGATCCCAACATCAACATGGTATTGCAATACTGGTAACAGAATAGTGTATTCATTTTGCAATTACCACTAAAATATTAGTATAATTTGAAAATTGCTAATTAATTCCCAACATTTGGATTGTCCTTCTATGTTGTCGATCTCGTCGTCGAACGTCTAAAGGTTAAGTAATTGTTGTCGATCTAGTCGTCGAACATCTTAAGATTGAGTAATTGAGTTAGAATTAAATGCAATGAGCTTTCTAATTAACAATTCAAATTGCAATTTCAGACGTCAACAAAATAAACAATACAAGAATACGTACATTCCAAACAACGAGCTTCAAAAATCCTCAATCAATTTTGAGTTTCAATGTAAGATGGATGTCTAAATATCTAACTCCAAATTCATATATATATAATTAAGGTATAAACCAAAAGGTTGTGACATTATTGAAATTGAAACACTTTAAAATTACTTTTTTTAAATAAGATCCAAAGATTATAATTTAAATAACAGTTATCTCTATTTAAAAGGTACAATTATGAAAACTGCACTGGCTAATTGGCCAAGGTTGCATGTGTGTCATTTCTCAAGGAAAGAGGGGAGAAAATTAAGGTTAATGTTGGCTAGACATAGAATAGAGTGATTAAGAAGTCCACTATCTGTCACTTTTCGGGTTCCACATGGTAACAAAAGAAATCAAATTAAGTTTCTCGTTCCTAATACATACTCCCTCAGTCCCATTATTAATGTCACGTTTTCCTTTTTGGATTGTCCCGTTATTGATGGCACGTTTCCTTTTTTAGAAAAAATAAGGGGTGAATTAAGCATTAAAATACTCCCTAATTACCTTAAATAAATCATACTCCACTCTATTCTCTCTCTCTCTCCTCCCCCCTACCAGTCACCGCCTGCCTCCCTTCTCTCTTCAAACATCACCGCCCGTATTAATCATAGTTCAAGATTTAGGATTCATGATCTATTACTTCGAATCTTGAATTTAAATTTATTTTGTAGTAATTTTTTAGGGGAAATTGTTTTGCAGTATTAATATAAATAGCGAAGGTTCATCCTTATATACGTGATTGCCAATAAATCCACTGCATAATTAAAAAAAATCCATTGTCTGCAGGAGCCAGACGGAATGTTATATGAAGTCAACGGCAATTTGATAATAAAAATCGTAAACATTAATTGATCATCATAATTCACACTCACATTCACCTCCTACAATTCCCCATTGCATCTAAGTTGTTTTTATTTATTTATTTATTGTGATCTATGAATTTCCCCACAAAACATTGCCGACACAAATGATGCATATAAGTTGGGAAATGAAATTTAAGGTAATTTATATTTAGAAGCAAAATATATAATATTTTTTACTTAGTTATATAAATTATAGCCAAAGTTTAAAAATATACTATAAATTTTACCAAAATATATAATTTCTTTCCAAAATGGCCTTAATTAGTAATTTAAAATATTAAGGTTCAAGCGAAATTGTTCAATTCGTGTGATCGTGTGAACCTTTGATTTTTCACATGAACATAATTTAATTACAATTCCATTAAAGATAAAATAGTCTATTTATATAAAATGGGAATGGATATGATTTATAGTATATTTTTAAATTTTGACTACTCTTTATATACTTATTTACTAAGCAAAATGCCTATTTTACACCATTGTCATTTTCACTATATTCTACTATCTTTGTTTCCAATTGAAACGTCAAACTTTTTAATTTGCATCGTCACATTTGTCTCATTCCATTTAAGACATAACAAACACATTCAATATAATTCATAAATTACATAATATACCATAAAAAAGTCGATATAAACTGAGTTTTAAAAGTTAAAATATATAGTAATTCAAGAAAAAGTTAAAATATATGGAATCGGTAAAAAGCAAATTAAAAGATTAGGATATATACTACTATATCAATAAATCCTATATCTATATATGTTACGATACACATATAAAAAACAAAAGTTAGGAACATGTCCAATCCAACCTCCTACGTTGAATTAATTGATGGTCAAATATCTTGAGATTGATTTTTATGACTTGGCGCAGTCACGTTACCTGTTGCTTGAAAAGATCAGAAAACTTGAATTTAGGGAGTCTTTGATAGGGTATATTAGATGAGATAACTTATATTTCTCGCCTTAACTCTCGGTTTGATAGACACTGTAAATAATAACAAGGGCCCGCATCAAAACCAAAGCCCGCTGCAAAATCACTGTGCGGCCGAGAAAATACAACCCATGCCCACCCCCAGTTGAATAATATCGATTTGCACAGTGATTGAGATTAGATTTGAATTTTACATTTTTATCCCTGAAATTACTTCAAAATCGGAGGGGTGTACAAATTCTGCTCTATTTTGCTGCCTCCTTCGACAAAACAAAGCCGAGCTATTTAACATTGATCCAGATGCGGCGGTGGAGTGTTGGGGAGCGGCGGAGTCGACGAAAACGTTGGGGACAGTGAAATCAACAGAAAAAAAAGCAATAATTTCTGCTATTTTTGAAAAGAAGAAAGAGGTGGGTGTTGGGGGTGTGAGCCTGTGAAGAAAAAATGGGGTGGGGTGGGGTGGGGTGGGGGCATTTGTATGCTTGAGAAGAAAGGGGCATAGACTTTCAAAACAAAAAAAAAACAAAAAAAAGAGCAAAGGGGTGGAGGGCGCTGCGAGCCTGAGAAAAAGAAGAAGAAGAAGAAGGGGGGGGAGAGGTGGGTGTTGGGGGTGTGAGCCTGTGAAGAAAAAATGGGGTGGGGTGGGGTGGGGTGGGGGCATTTGTATGCTTGAGAAGAAAGGGGCAGAGACTTTCAAAAAAAAAAAAAAAAAAAGGAGCAAAGGGGTGGAGGGCGCTGCGAGCCTGAGAAAAAGAAGAAGAAGAAGAAGGGGGGGGGGGGGAGAGGTGGGTGTTGGGGGTGTGAGCCTGTGAAGAAAAAATGGGGTGGGGTGGGGTGGGGTGGGGTGGGGGCATTTGTATGCTTGAGAAGAAAGGGGCAGAGACTTTCAAAACAAAAAAAAAAAAAAAAAGGAGCAAAGGGGTGGAGGGTACTGCGAGCCTGAGAAAAAGAAGAAGAAGAAGAAGAAGAAGAGGGGGGGGGTGTAGGAGGGGTACGTGTTCATTCATTAAAGATGGTGGGGGTTGGGAAAGGACACGATATATAGGTAGTTGTATTTTTTGTTTTTTGTTTTTAATTATTATTTTTAATATTAAGGTTAAAAAGGTAATTTGCTTATTTATTTTTTTTTTGAAATAATTTATTAATTTAATCTTAAGTTATATATTGTCTATCAAACAAAAAAATTAATTATATCAAAGATTCTATTTTTACTATCAAACACAAATATACAATACCTATCACTCATTATCTACGATATTTATCTTGACTTAAATTATCTTGCCATATCCTAAGAAAACTATCAAACGGTAATATATTAATCTTTTATACAAATATGTACTGCTGAATTGAAATTTTATTAAAGAAAACGGAACCAAAAAAAACCCAAAGAAAAGACCAGGGTCGGGCCGCATTAAAACCTCAGAACGAGGAAAAAGAGTACCTGTCTAGATACAAAGAAAACATGAAAGAAACTAGGTGCTGCAGAAACTGAGTTGAGGAGACTTCGGAAGTTCCGGCCGTACCATCACCCTCAAATCTCCCCGGTTCCCACCAAGCACCGAATAAAAAACCCAGGACAAGCTATCGCACCATGCGAACAAAGGAAGAATGTACATCATCGAAAACCAGCTGAGCAATCTCAGGAATAGAATGAAGCCAAAACCCTTCCTGCGAAAGAGAGGAAGCGAGGTAATCGGCAACGCGGTTACCTTCCCGGTAGTTATGAGAGCAACGGAGGTTGTACTGCTCCACACCTTGAAGCGCCGCCCGCCATCTGCTCCGGAAACGCCACGGGACCGGAACCTCACGATTATTGAAGACATTAACAACGTATGTCGAATCAGATTCAATCCAAAGGTTATACCATTGATGAGCAGCAGCCCTCTCAAGAATGATAATAAAAGCAAAAAGTTCCGCCTCAAAGGCAAAACCGGCCCCTGTCGAAAAGTGAAAGGACGCCACCACCGAATTAAAGGCATTTCTGACCACACCTCCCGCATACAAATATGTACAGGCTACGTGTACTATTGCTTGAGTGGCCTAAGTATCTAGCCTTTTTGTGTTTCTTTTGTTTATGCCCATATATGTTTGTAAGTTCAAGTTTCTCTAATGCTTTTTTTTTTTTGATCAGTAAAGTAAAATTTTTATTGAAAGTAAAGGGTCAAGGCATCAGGAATGCCAATCAAAACAATAAAACAAGTTTAAAATCTTTGGAACACCAAGAAGTAAAAGGAATTCCTAACTCCACGATTTTGTAGGCCTCGTTCCAGCTCCAAAGTCTCCCCTTAATCTGTAAGACAAGTCTATCAATATCCCAAGCCTTGTGCTGAAAACGACTACCATTCCTGCTTTCCCAGAGCAACCACACTGTTCCCACCCACAAAGCTTTAAGCAGTCTTCTTTCTCTCTTCTTTTTTCCAGCCGCAATGAAAGAAATGAAGTGTTGAAAGATATCTCTCGGAATTGCCGTTTTGATGTCGAGCCATTGAAAGATCTGGTCCCACACCGCCGCTGCTTTCGGGCAATGGAGGAACATGTGTTCCGTCGTTTCCTCACTAGAAACACATGCATTACACCATCTCTCCTCCACGCTGATCTGTACATTTCTTCTACTCAAATTATCACATGTTGCCAATCTGTTTCTAAGACATCTCCATGCCGTCACCTTGGCTTTATTTGGTGTTGGGGCCTTCCAAACCTTTGCCATCTCCAAAGGTAAAACTTGTTGGTCCTGTCTTGTTTTTGCCACAAATTCATATGCCGACTTAATTGTGAAGCATCCATCTGTTGTCGCATTCCAGTTCCATCTGTCTGTTTCATCTACACAAGGAGCAAAATCAGCAATCACCAACCGGAGATCCTCCACAAGCCCTTTCTCCCTCTCCCTTAACTCCCTCCTCCACTCCACCCTCCAAACCCACGACCCTCCCTCCCAAAACCCGCTTTCACCAACCAGCCTTTTCTTATCCAGGCTCAAATTATACAATCTCGGAAACACAAACTTAAGGGGTTTGTCTACCGCCCACACATCCTCCCAGAAGCTGGTCTCAAGTCCATCCCCAATTCTTCGCCTCAAATTATTGATGAACCACCGATCTCTCCTTCCTCCTCCCTTATCCACAATTTTTTGCCACCACCCTTTCTGTCCACCTCTTCCCGCCACCGAACATTCTCCCCCTTCCCCCCACACTAGCTCCCCATAAAGCGATTTGATCACCCTTACCCAAAGAGCTTTCCCCTCCCCCAAAAACCTCCAGAGCCACTTACTTAACAGCACCTGATTGAACCAATCGATATTCCGGAACCCCAGACCTCCTGAATCCTTATTGAGACACAAGGCATTCCACTTAAACCAAGTAATAACCCCCGTCTGTGTACCTCCTCCCCACAAAAATTTTGAGACCAGTGAATTAAGCTCCTTACTCACCGCTTTAGGTATGAAAGCGAGGGATAATTGATAGACCGAGATGGATTGCAAAACCGACTTGACTAGAGTAATTCGTCCTGCCAGCGAAAGATGTCTCTTCTTCCAGCTTGCCACTTTGTTTGAAACCTTTTTAACCAAAAACTTCCAATCTCCAACACCATTGCTGCGCCCCCCCCACTTTAGTACCCAAGTAGTTACACGGAAAGGATCCGATCTTGCACATGAGGAGCGATGCCCATCTCCTCTCAACTGCTTCATCCACTCCCACTGTCAGAAGACAACTTTTGTCGAAATTTACAGCTAAACCCGAGACGAACTGGAAGAGAATCAGGAGTTTCTTCACACTCTCCAAATTTCTGTCAACTGCCTCCAACAAGAAGATAGTATCGTCCGCGTACTGTAGATGTGAAATGGGCACTTTATCCTTGCCAATCTTCGCCGGAACCAGGAGCTGCCTCTCCGCTGCTCTTTCAATGAACTCGTTGAGGCCTTCTGCCACTATAAGGAAAAGGAAAGGTGACAACGGGTCACCCTGTCTCAAACCTCTCTCCATGTTGAAGTTTCCCGTCGATGACCCGTTCACCAATACACTTGCCGTTCCAGATTCCAGACTCCCTTTAATCCACTTCCTCCAAACTCCGTCAAAGTTAAGTCGATTGAGAAGCATATCCAAGAAATCCCATTGCACAGAGTCGTATGCTTTTGCGAAGTCAATCTTGAAGAAAATACGGCCTACTCTCTTCTTTTTTGCCTCAAAAATAGCTTCATTCAGGATAACCACCCCATCTAGGATGAAACGCCCCTTGACAAACGCACTTTGATTATCGGAGATGATCGACCCCATAACCCTCTTCAATCTCTCAGCCAGGATTTTAGCCACAATTTTATACAAGCTGGTGATAAGAGAAATTGGGCGAAAATCATCGAGCGACCCAGCCCCTTCTTTCTTCGGAATCAGAACAATAAAAGAGGCGTTACCACCTTTCGGAATTTTTCCATTTTCATGAAATTCCTTCAAAAGCTGAAGTAAGTCCTCTTTAACCACATGCCACGCCGCTCTCCAGAATGTGAAGTTAAAACCATCGGGTCCCGGACTCTTATCTCCACAACAGCTCCAAACTGCTTCTTTAATCTCGTCCAGCTCAAAATCCCTTATCAGCCAATGCCTCTCGTCATTTGAAATTTTCCTCCTCATGAAGTCTATGGGGAAATCAGGCATCTGTCGTTCTTTCCTTTTGAAAAAATCTTCAAAATGATTTCTCACTCTTACTTTAACATCTTCCGGTTTCGATATCCAAGAGTTTTCAAAGAGCATTCCGCCAATCTCGTTTTTAACCCGTCTCCCACGAATTGCCCTATGGAAAAAACCCGAATTAGTGTCTCCCTCTTTGAGCCATTTGAGTTTGGCTTTCTGTTGCAGCATCATCTGTTTATTCTTGAGTTGAAGGGATAGCAGGGCTTGAATCTCATTTCTCCTGATCACCTCTGATTCTTCAAGACCTCTCTGCTCGTCCACCTTATCCTTCTCTTGAAGTTCCTTCTGAAGTTCTTGGATTTTGTTGTCAATCTCACCGAAAGAAGTCCGATTCCACACCTTCAATACCTCTTTGAGTTTCTTCAATTTCTCCTTAACCACAAAAAAGCTCCATCCCCCCACATTATTCACCGTCCAAACCTGTTTGACCATCTCCTCGAACTCCGAATGATTCACCCATGCATTGAGGAACCGAAATGGTCTTGGTCCCCAATCCTCCGATCTTGTAGTGAGAATAATCGGACAGTGATCCGAAATTGAACGTTGAAGTCCTCGTGCCGACGTCCCTTCCCAAGCACCCAGCCAATTCTCATTAACGAGGAAACGATCAATCTTACTCTTGCACTTTCCATTTGGTTTGTACCAAGTAAACTTCCGGCCTTGAGTTTTAATTTCCTCCAGATCGTTCTCCCGGATAAATTCTTCAAAACTTCTTGCATCAGCCACTCCAAACGCCTCCCCACTGCCCACACGTTCATCCCTCCTCCTAACAGAGTTAAAGTCTCCCAAGATACATACACTCCTATCCGTATTTTGTTCCACAATTGAACTTAAGGCATCCCACAATGTCCGCTTATCCCCTGAACCGATTGGTGCGTACACATTGATGATGCAACATAAGATATCACCCTCCTTGTACCTACCATTCACCACTACCGCCCCTGGTAAATCCCACGTACTAGAGGCTTCGAAAACCTCCCTATTCCACAAGCAAACAATTCCTCCAGCCCTTCCCTCCGAATTTCTAATCGCTATATCTGTATAATTAGACCCCCACCAAGATTTACAAAACAAATCCCTAAACACCTCCATCTTTGTCTCCTGTAAGCAACAAAAATCTATCTTCTGCCCTTTCACCAAATCAGTAACATCTCTCTGCTTCGCAACACTCCCCAAGCCCCGAATGTTATAAGATAACAAATTCATTAAACATTCCTCAAAATACTCCCAGCATTTTCACAAGAAAGAAAATTACCTTGCACTTCAATCTGTCGAGCAACATCTTCGTCTGGAATTCGACTTGACAGCCCGATCTTCTTTCCAAAATCCCATATCTGCTGACCTGAAATTTGCTCTCCAACTGTCGTCTCCTGCCCTTCTTCGTTCTCCCCCTCTCTTTCCTGCTCTGCCTCTTCCTCCCCCCTTCCATCAATTGGCTCTAAATCTGAAATGAAGTGTTTCCAATTCTCTTTCTCCCTGACTCTATTCTTTTTCTTTTCTCTCCCTTTTTTTCCTTTTGAATTTCGATCCCTTTCCAGAATAGCGCTTCTATTCTCTCCTTGCGCTTGGGTCGACATTAAAGTATGACCTCTCTCACAAACGCTTCTTCCTGGCCCATCAAGAGAAACATCAGTAAAGCCACCAGTTGGGCTTTTTTCCTGTATCTTCTGGGAGTCGGCCCAATTCTCTTCCTCTAAAATCTGATTTGGGCTTTGAAAAGCGTGGCATTCCATCTGCCCATCCTTAACGAGTGGTTGACCCTCACCTTCTGCCCCAACCAAATTCAAAAGCATTTTCGATCCTCCCGCCAACGCCCCCTCATAATTGGTTTCCTCGACAAACGTGTCTGCAACAGTTTGAATTGAAGGAGACGAAACGTTGATTTCTTGGAGAACCGAAACATCATCACCCCTTTCACCGCTCTCGTTCCAATCTCCGATGGTTGCAGCTGCCGGATCCATGGACTCCTCCCCGCTCGTCCATCCTACATCCGATCCCGAATCCTCTAACTCCGGCTCTCCGATCATGGAAGAGAAAGGGTTCTCGTGAATTTCCTCAATGCGAAACGTGAACCTTGCTCCATTAATACAACACTCCGTCACTTGATCAATGTATCTAAGGCCCGTGGATATTTGAATCAAAGCAACATCCAGTTTTTCTTTTTCTTTCGTCTTCTCATGCATCTTCAACACCCGACCGAACTTTGCAGTTGCCAACTCAAAGAAACGAGGATTCCATGCATGGAGTGGGATCCCGACCCACCTCGTCCACACAACTCGTTGTTGAAACACATCCACAACGTTCCATTTCCTCTTCCATTGAAACCAGAAGTCACTCCATTCATCCATCTCGGTTAAAATTTTTTCTTTTGGCGCGTCGCAGACACTACGTATCAACACCAAATTTCCTCCCATCGTCGTCACCTTCAGTTTCCCAGCACATTCGCTATTGATTTCTTCATTAATCTCTTCCCACAAGAATTCATCTTTGATGAAACCCGTGAAGGCTCCATCTAGCCATCGTGTTTCCTCATCCGAAGTTTTAAACTGAAGCAAATCTGAAGATCCTGACTCCCCTTCTTTTGATCCAGTGAGCACCTCCTTAAAAGAAACACCCATCATTCTTTTTGCGGCATGCACGACCTTTGTTTTTTCCGGCTTTCTACCCGCGTCAGATTTGATTCCCTTCCCTTTACTTCCTTGGACCTTCATTTGTCTCTCGAATCTCGGTTTGAACACCCTAATTTTATAGCTCCCAATCCACAATTTATTCAGCTGCTCCAGCAAACCTTCCCTATCTTCAACGTCTTCGAAGCGAACAAAACCGAAAGGCTTCCCTTTTTTGTCTCTCTTTCTTGGACAAAAGATGTCTATCGGTTCTCGCACGGAACCGAACTTTCTCCTCAAAAAATCGAAGCTACATTCTTCTGGAATGTTGTTGAAAAAGAATGTAACTCTTTGTGCTTCATTGTCGTCTCTATCTTTCCAAAGTTTCGAAAACCTTTGAGTCTTTTGGTTCTGCTGCTTCGTCACCATCCCATCGGCTCCGTTACTCCCCGCCCCTCGTCTCCTCACCTCCCTCCAAACCTCCTCTCCCATCTCTTAAATTGGAACTAATCAAAATGCAGCCTGCCGCAGACGTTAGCCACACCTCCGCCGCATCTCCTCGTCGCTAGACTGCCCGATACCTCAAATCCGGATCCTCGAGCGCGTCTGATTGGAAAACTGGATCCGCGGCGGTTCCGGAGAAGCCCAGTCTTGAAATCCGAGGGTCTCCTGAATCTGGAATTCCGAGGTTCGCCTGAATCGGTGGTGGTGACTGCCGCAGCTTCGATGTGAGACCGGTGGATCTGCCCGAAACTGTAAATCCGAGGAGATCCGAAGTCCAATCTGCCCAATCAGTGCTTCCTCAACACAAGTCAATGCAGTCGACTGATGTGAGCAGAAAGGGGCTGGCGGGAAGGTGAAGGAGGCGACGACAGCCGGGGGTGACGGGCGGAAGTCGGTGATGGCAAATGCAGCAGCGGATCTGCAGATGGGAGAAAGGGACTGGGAGATCGGGTACGGCCTGCCGCCTGCAGGCTGAGCACGGGGCGACAGCGGCGCCGGTGGGAAGACACGCCGGTGCTGGTGGAAAGATGCGCCAGACGTCAGAGAGAAGTCAGATCTCTTGTCTTGATATCTCTACAAACGTTAATCTTGATGGAGACGACGCCGATTCCCTCTTCTCCACCCTCACAACTACTGTTTCTCAGATCGTCGGAAAGCCCTCACAGATGGGAGAAAGGGACTGGGAGATCGTGTGCGGCCTGCCGCCTGCAGGCAGAGCACGGGGGGACAGCGGCGCCGGTGGGAAGACACGCCTGTGCTGGTGGAAAGATGCGCCAAAGGTCCTCTAGCAAAGAACACTTCAGGACATCACTCGGAGGAGGTCGCGGCGAGCGTCGGTCGTCGGCTGTTGGAAGAGGCGGCGAGGGTGCCTGCTGCGGGCGCGGCGCGACTGTCGACTACTCGACTGGCGAGAGTGGAGACAGAGACGGGGTTTCGCGGGAGTCGCGGGGCTGGAGTCGCCGAGTCGGGTCCGTCCGTTGCTGGGCAGCGGTCCGGTCCGGTGCAGGTGGGGTGGCTGGCAGCGGCGGCTAGGGTTAGAGACGAAGGGATATCGTGTTTAAGTGCTAACTTTAATTTTCTCTAATGCTATACGTGTGTGTGTGTGTATATATATATATTTAATAGTTCAAGTTCTTTATGTGTGTAATCATTTATTTATTTCTTTAAGTTAGTCATACATATAGAAAGTTAGAAAGCTTGTTCTACAGTTTCCATTTTTCCTTTGGGAACTCACAGTAATTTTCAATTTTGTTTGGATATGTTAATGCGTCGCACTTTTATGAAACATTAATGTTTGCAATTAATTATGTGTATTTTTTTCCACAATGTCGTGCTGCTGCTACACATGTGTTTTCACTAGCTCGGCCATTTCATTTTTTTTAAGGTTTTAAAGATGATCGTCTTTTTTCTTTTTCCTCTTATAGTGTGGCTACAGATAAGTGTCATATTTATAAATAAATTTAATCTTTCAATAATTATTCTATTTTGGATAATTTTATAGAAAAAATAATGTCAAAATTTTACTCCTATCCTAATTATATTCTTATTTTTTTTTATTTTTCATGCAATAATCAAATGGAACAAAAGTAATTAAATTCACCCAATTTCTTGGCATATAAATTTTTATGACAGATGGCAGTACTTATTTGGGAAGTACTATGTCGTTTGACATAAACTAAATGATTATTTTAACGAAAATAACACAATTTATATCCGGAATTGCAGTTTTCATATAATTTCTAAAACATTGCAATTACACCACCGCTTATTTAATATTTTTGCAATTACTATACTTACCCAAGTATTTTATTAAAGTTAACTAAAACGATGTCATTTTACTAATGAAACAACATATAGCCGTTGAAGAATTTGGGCTCTCAATATTGCAACAAGAAAAAATGGTGTTGCAATAGAAACTTCTAGGGTGGTACTGCTATTTTCGGTGTAATTAATCATTATTCCTTAACAAAATTTGGTAAAGGGTTGTCATTCATGTTTACTCTCAAATGCTTTAGATCAAAAAGTATTACTAATTAATTTCTTTATATCAGTAGAAATTTTAAAATATGGGGCAACTGTGCTGTACGAGTTTTCACAACAACAAAACTTCAAAATTGATCAATTTTTATATTATAGTTTTATTTTAATATCTCAAGAAATTCCGTTTTAAGTTTTTTTGATGAAGAAATTACGAAGCAGTTTGTTGGAATCATGACCCTATAGCTGAAAGTTAAAACACGGAATTACGAGTTTTCGATATATTCTTTAAAAATGATGAAAATGAACGATCAAGAGATTAATAAATTTCCACCCTTCTAATTAATTACGTGACTATAGAAATACACTAATTCATAACCACAAACTGTAACAAAACATAGAAAGATTTGTCATTGGATATAAAGTTACATCATGTTCAATTAACAGTAGAAATCTCACGTATGATTATGACTATCCATAACTAGAGAAGCAACTGATCACTCTCATTACATTTGATTTGACATTACACATATATATACTGTTGGCTGCTGCATGTTTAATTACCTCTCATGTGTGATTATGACGATCCATACATACATATATATTAATACTGTGTACGTATATATACTTAAAGTTATGATACTACTTAATAGTCTACCCATTTTAATATAGATAGGATGGGTCTAAAAAGTAGAGTATTCTATGGTGCAATCAATATATCTACCGTCATTGTGGCTACATCCAATGAAAATGATATGTATAGTAGTAACTAAGGTTGATAAATGGTTGAACTAAATACGTATTCGATCTACTAATTTTAAAACATGATTTTTGCAAAAAATATATATTATTGCTATTTTTTTCACACTCTATTGCTTAAAATGATGTACTAGTTTTTATTGGTAAACATTTTGGATGTCGTAATTGTTAAAAAAATGGTATCGCCTTTACAATGTTTTAAAAGTAATTAAGATATCCCCAGGGGACACCAAGCGGTGCGACCTCCTGTGTGTGAATAGTGAGGTCTCGGGTTCAAACCCCACCGCTCCCTTCCCCAACTCCCCCATGTAAAAAAAAAAGTAATTAAGATATATCAAAATGCAATTAATTAAATTTCATCAGGTAAACTTTGTGTTATTTATAGCGATTAACTGTAATTAATTACTGGTTTCCATTATTCTTATTGCACGTAAATGGTGTTAATTAGTTATGGAGTTTGAAAGTATTGGGCATCCCATTGCGCTCAATTAATTTTGGACTTATTTTGTTGGGTTAAGTACCAAATACCCCCCAACGTTGGGGCCTCTATCGCGTATAGGACCCTATAGTCAGGGTAGGCGCTGTTTACTACCTCAACGTGGCTAAACTTAAGCAAATCCCCCCTGCGTTTTAACACCGTTAAGTCACCGTTAAAAAAAATATTTTTTTTAATTTTTAATTATGATGGTCTCTCTCTCTCTCTCTCCAGTACACAACGTATCGAAACCCTTACCTCACCACCTCTGGGAACAAAAATCTAACGAAAATTGTAGAAATTGAAACCTTGGTTCGCGGTGGTCGGAGTCAACGTCTTCTTCGCGACCACCATCAAGCATACAGCTTCGGCGAGAACTCCTGCGCATCCACCTTGCTTCCTGAAAGCTCCGGCGAGAGGCGGGAGCTTCACCGCCATCTGCCCTCTTTGGTTCGACGGAGCAGAGCAGTCGCCCTCTCCCGGTTATGGAACAGGTGCAGAAATCTAGTCCCCCCATTTCCTTTCTCTAAAAGCTAGGTTCGATTTCTATGGCTACCTGACTACCTCAGATTAGGAAATCTCAAAGCTCTGTTTTCTACAAAACCCCCAAAATCAGAAATCCATCCCCCCTCCCACCACGGGACCCCACTCCCTTGTTTGGTCAATTTTTTTTTTGTGTTTTCTTTACTTTGGCTATTTGTTTTGTCCTTAATTTGTAAGATTTGTTTAGTTTGGGTGGTGAAATGGTGTTTGAATTTTGGTTGGATCAGTTTGGAGTATGGGCTTTTGAAATTCTTGTGTTGTTGGATGGATTGATGCCCAATTTGCAACTCACTACGTCTGAATTATATGCTGAGAATGTCTCGTTGTCAAATTGGAGTATTCAGGTTTCATTTCTTATATGCATTACTGTCAGATTGGAGTAATAGATTTCTAGGTAGTGGATAACTTTCTTACCATGATTTTGTCATTTGTGGAATTTGATTTGAACGCAAACTCATGTTGTTACTTGTTGAAATTAAGAAGAACGATATGCTTGTTCAATTCCTGAATGCTGAGTGTCTAAAACTAGATGTTTTTTACTGCCAGATGTTTGATGTTCTTGTTGTTCTTAGATTCTGAATTTTGATTTCAGCTTAACATTTTTTCGAACACATAGAGAGAGAGAGAGACCATCTTAATTAAAAAAAAAAAAAAATTAACGGTGACTTAACGGTGTTAAAACGCAAGGGGGGATTTGCTTAAGTTTAGCCACGTTGAGGTAGTAAACAGTGTCTACCCTGACTATAGGGTCCTATACGCGATAGGGGCCCCAACGTTGGGGGGTATTTGGTACTTAACCCTATTTTGTTAGTAAAGATGTATTAGTCACTTTCGGCAGAATTCTAATTCTGGTTGAATTGAGGCTTGTTATGAATAGCAAATGGGATCCTATGTCCCACTATTTTGTGTGTACCACTCTTAATTTATCTATTTTATAATTATTTTTTATAAAAATAATTATAAAAATATAATTAAAAATTATAATAAATTAAGAGTGATACACGGTGGTACACACAAAATAGTGGGACAGAAGATCCCATCTGGATGGATGATTCAGATGAATAGCTGCCTTATGCCATGTAGTTGTTTTTAAAAAAAATTAGAGAAAAAAAAATACTTATACTAATATATAATTAGGGTTGTAAACAAAACAAATCAAGCCGCTCGCAAACTATTCGGAGCTCGGCATATTTTATTAAATGCCATATTTATATTTTTCGGGATTGTTAGGATATCTTTGGCATATTTGATAGGTTAATTCATTTTTATATTTCAGCCCAAACCGGGCCGGTCATAAGTATAATTAACCCATAAATTGGAAGAATGGAATCTATATATTTATGCTAAATTTAATTACGTACATATTGAAAATGATCAAATATGGTGAAAATAAGAAGGAATTTGAAACCTTAAATATTTAAGTCATATAGCTGATATTAATTTATTCAAATTTATCGCATAAAAGGAAAATAACGAATAAATTAGTATAAATTTACGAATAAGTTAATATGAATCTACGAAGCCTTTTATAATGCATGAATAGTCGTTCAAATCTGGGTTCAAATCCTGAAGGGGGCGAAGTTTTCACCATATTAACTGAATGCGCTATTTGTGCATTAGAAGCAATGTATTTGTAAATTTATATTGACTTATTCATTACTCTCATTTCTAACAAAAATAGACTAATAGTCATTCTCACTATAATGTAAGCCTATGCACACACATGTATATATATATATATATATATATATATATATATATATATATATATAATATTAATTTCATTGAACTTATTTAAATCACTCTCTCTCTCTTTCCCCCTATATGTGTGTGTGTGTGTTGGGGGGGGTTAGGTTCTAGTGAGATTGTTATTTTTTGTTAGATGTGAGACTAATAAATAAGTCACTATATAATGATGAATAAGATAATTATATGGTATTGAATATATAACGATATTCAAAAAATTAGTAAAATTTTCGTTCCCTCTAGGATTCGAACCTAGGTAGAAAAACTACCACTCCAGGTAAATATCAATCATAGGATACATTAAATCGACACCTATAAATTAATCTAAGATCTCACCATATAAGAGGAATCTCATTGGAACCATTCCATATATATATATTAGTATGAGTTAGGTTATAGTGAGAATGACTATTTTCGTGAGAAATAAAAATAACGAATAAACCAATATATAGTGTTGAACAAGCAACTTGTAATGCATGAATAACTATAATTATTGGTTAAATTTTCGCTCTTTATTGGTTTCAAACCCAAATTTAAATGATCACTCATCATTACTAGAAACTTATTCAACACTATATATATTAACTTAATTATTCATATCAATTTTTATTCTCATAATATAATATGACCATACTCAATGAAACCATTCCCTAGTAGTATAATTTATGTAATGTACCTATATAAGAATAAGTTTTTATCATCAGTCTTGAGAGATGAGTCAATCAATTATCAATATATATATGGTCGCACGTACAAATAACCTAGCTACCGAGTGTGATAATTAATTTTATATGTATGAAAAGGTTTCATTGAGAATGTTAAATATATTGAAAATCAAGAATACATATGGATACACGCAAAATTAAATAAGTAAATAATTTCTACGAATAAATCAATATAACTTATGAATAGACATTTTTATCTGGATTTAAATCCTGAAAGAAGCGAGATTTTTATATATTAATTGAATACGATTATTCATGAGCTATATTAATTTATTTATTATTATTTCTGAAACAATTTAGTGCCCCAAATTACCACAAGTAACACTGTGTAATTCGTAAGAGTAATGTTGATAGGAATGTTAACAACAAAATGTTAATAACATTGAAACCAACATGCAGCGGAAATTAAAGAACACACAAGAATACTTTTTCACGGGTTATATAAATACAACCCGTGAGTGCCTCATGGCTAAATTCACTATGATCATCAACAATACAAAGTACAAATTCAGATCTCTCTGGTAATCTATCTTTACAGATTGGCTGTCTAAGATAAATCTACATATCTAGAATCTGCACTAAAGTGTTGAATCAACACAGAAAACCAAACAGTCGAATAACAAATGTTACTCGAATAAAGCAGTCTGCTACGCTCCAATGTCCTCGATCTTCAACCCTTACCCTTGACCTCCCGTCAATACAGAGTAAGCCTTTACAGATTGGCTGCCTAAGACTCCTCCGTCAAAGCAAGGTTTGAAGAACTGGTGTCATGTTTGCAGCAAGACAAAAGTGACGAGTTGGTTGTGAGCGAATGTTAGGCCGGTGAAAACGCACTCCCAAAACGTTAGGATGAATGAAGCTTCTTGCTGCTTTTATAGACCTTCATGTCGTGGTTAGTTTCCTCCACTTCCCACTTCCAGAAGCTTCCTATAACCGCTGCAATCCACCTCCGAAAACTGCCAGTCGACCAGTCTGGAATGTTGGTTGAGAGATCATGGGTCCTGAAAAATAGGAACTAACAACCCACTACTTTGGACCATGATAAACCACCTTTCCACTTATTAAAAACGTGGTAAACAAGCATAAAACCTTTATTCCACAACCAAAGAATAAGAAAACGTGAAAGGAAGGTAAAGATTAAATATATACAATTACCAATGGAGAGTCAAAGTATGGAGTCAAGGTAGACTCCAGAATGTTGGTTGAAACCTAGAAATATTGACACCACGAATGTTATCAACATTCCACCCAACATTGAAAACACGTATGTTATCAACATTGGTCCCAACATTGTCGGAGTCAATATTGACTCTAACAATTTCGTTTTTTACGAAAATAAAAAAATCACTTGATGAACCACCAATATATTTGATTAGGTTAATATATAATCTGAATGATATCGGGGTAAGATTGTTATGTGTAAGAAGTTATATAACAAGATTAATTAGTCTCACATAAAATTTAATATACATGTTAGAGTAAAGGTTAGTGAATCCACCAATAATGAAATACCAGTTGGAGTAAAGAAAACAAAGTCTTCAATCTTATTGTTCCCATTAATATGACTCCCATCTTTCTACCCTTTTTCTGTCGCCATCTCAACCTACTGTCTGCCTCTTCCCAATTTTCCACACAACTCTCTCTCTCTCTCTCTCACACACACACACACACAATTTATGAAGAAAATAGATATCCCCTATTATATATATGGGGAAGGAGTAATGCTAAAGAGCCACATTGTGGTCACCCACAATTTACTTAAGTAGAAAATAATTTAATTTTTTTAGCTTATTTTTTAAAATAAAAATAAGATTTAGTTATTGTATCATATTCTCTACACAATAGTTATTTTTTTGCAATTTTTTGGTCACTTTTTTATTTTTATTAAAAAATAAATTAAAAATAAAAAAATGCAAAAAAAATTTAAAAAAATAAGTACAATGTAGAGAATATAATAAAATAACTAAATCCTATTTTTATTTAAAAAAATAAATTAAATAAATCAAGATTGTTCTTATTATATTAATGTGTGGGTGATCACAATGTAGCTGCATAGATTTATTGTACGGGGAAGCCCATAAATATATATCGACAAAACCTACACCAAGCATTGCAGCCTTCCAAGAATTCATTTGCTACACTATTACTTAACCAAATACACCATGTAACCAAGGATTTCATCTCTCTCCCTCTCTCTCATCATCGTCAACAAACACATCTTCTCTCACTAAAATAGCAATTTCCTGATATGTCAGTCAAAAAACTCCCCTGTCGCCTTTCCTCTTTGGCTTTTTTAAGTATTATCTCTACTTCCACTTTCACCGCATCCTTCAATCATACATAGATTCACCTTAATTTCATGCTGCAAAAAATATTTATCACCCAAAATCCCAGTCTCTCTCTTTCCAACTCAAACTAAACCCTAGCAAGCTACGACCTTCCCAAAATTTTCATTTCTAGTAAAAATCCATTTGCCCTAGCACCTGATTTCTTCTATTTTTGTTTTCCCTTTTTCTGACATATAAAAATCAGTGTGGCAGTCATGGATGTGGAGTGCCCCAACTCGGGCAGCAGCAGCAGTAACAACAACAACAACAACAACAGCTCCTCCGCGGCGGCGGCGACGCTGAGCCGGTACGAGAACCAGAAGCGGCGCGACTGGAACACGTTCGGGCAGTACCTGAAGAACCACCGGCCGCCGCTGTCGCTGAGCCGGTGCAGCGGAGCCCACGTGCTGGAGTTCCTCCGGTACCTGGACCAGTTCGGGAAGACGAAGGTGCACAACCCCATCTGCCCCTTCTTCGGGCACCCCAACCCCCCCGCCCCCTGCCCCTGCCCGCTCCGCCAGGCCTGGGGCAGCCTCGACGCCCTCGTCGGCCGCCTCCGCGCCGCCTACGAGGAAAATGGCGGCAAGCCCGACACCAACCCCTTCGGCGCTAGGGCCGTGCGCCTCTACCTGCGCGAGGTGCGCGATCTGCAGTCCAAGGCCAGGGGGGTCAGCTACGAGAAGAAGAAGCGGAAGCGCCCGCCGCCCCCGCCGCCGCCTCCCCCCGGCCCCGGTGAAGGTTTATGACTCGTTAATTAGCATGCAAGTCCTCATCTCATGCCCCCCTAGCTACCTCTTTTTTTAATTCCTTATCTTCCATCACCTTAATTTAGATAATATTGTAGTTTGGATTTGGGGGTTGCTTAAATTTATGATCTCGGAAAAATAGGGGAAAAAACTGTTGCAGTTTTAATTCCATCAACAGTTGCTGTCCGGAAAAAGGTTGTTGGAATAGTAATATTATGATGTATCATTTCTCATAAATTTCTGGTGTTTGATCTATGCGTCAGATTTTCGTGTTGGGCTTATTGATAGCAATATGCATTCCCATTTCTGCAAATTTTAAATCTCTGTTCAATTATTGTTGCGGGTCTCCCACCGACGACCGACTACAATTATGCACTCCGGGTATGCTTACTATTCAACATTTATAATACTCCATGTACAAAGATTTTTATAATTATAATCAAACAAATTTTCTTAAATTGTTTCTATAATCAACAAGTAATTATTAGATATTTCGAAATTCTAATACATTTTAGTTAACAATTGATTAATTTTATTTAATATTATTTCTATCTATTTAAATTAATTATAAGTGGCAAACGCGTCTTTCATGTAAGGCACTGCATATATGATACATGGCAACGTACAAACACAAACTATATACTCAATACCACATCTGATGTCCCACGTTAAATCTCATTTCCAATTCTGATTATTTTTTTTATATATTTTTTCTTCAAATTTGACTTTGTATGTTTTAGTTTAATTATGTGAATATGTGATTATTAACTAGGGTTTATTCTATCAAATTAGGATATATAATTATTTTTTATCATTTAATTTCACTTTTATTAACTAATAATAGGTTGATACAAAGTCATGGTATATAGTTTTTTTTTAAATAATTCTTTGAAATAAAAATTAAATATAATTTATAATATTGTAATATATTTTATTTTTATAAAAATATTTTTAAAATAACAGATATAAAAATTGAATATAGACACACATAAAATTATGAGACACTGAATTTCATCCCGAGTTGAAGCGTATATTGATTTGAACGCTGGTCACAATTAGATCGCATACTATTTAATTGAGTAGCTGATAGTATTGAAAATATGTTAAAAGTTACAAGATCAATGAACACATGCATAACAGGAATCTATATGTGTCCTCAATTGACATTTTCCCTAATACTACATATAAAATCGAAATATTAATTTATTTGTATTAGAGGATCCGACTAGCTCATTTTAAGAGCTAGTTAGTTTAAGTCAATTTGTGGAATGATTTGTTCACGTGGAAGATTCTTAATTAGGAATAACATGTCCTACTTAAAGTTGATTTGATTGTGTGCTAATGAGTAATGAGTCCCTTAAGTGAGTGCTTATTAAGCTTTTTATTTAAAAAAGGAAACAATATATAAAGTGAGCGCTTGTGAAAATTTGTTAAACCGTAGTGCTGTCACTTCAAATGAAAATTGGCCGACAATTATGTTTTAATTAGCGTAGCAAATGTCGTTAAATTAATGTTATGTTTGCATAATTCAATGTCAAGAAATGTTGTTAAATTAATCTTATGTTTGCATAATTCGATGTCAAGACTCAAGAAACTGTCTTTTATTATAAGATGATCAGGTCGAAATGATGCATATGTGGCAATTTGCTAATCAGTCTAGTTAGTCTTGAATATTCTTTGGTCCATGCATGTGCATCATGTAAGAGATTTTTGTAAAAAATAAATAACTATTTTCGTGAGAAATAAAAATAATGTATAAGTAATATAAATCTACAAATAAGTTATTTCTAATGTACGAATAATAATATTCAATTAACATGATGAAATTTTCACCCATTTCAAGATTCGAACCCAAATTTGTCCCCTAGCCTCCAAATTCATTTTCATTTTTTGCGGTCATGTTTAGCAATCCTCACTGAGTTTTTTCTCTTTTTATATTTATAATGACAATAATTATTCATCATTCCTTTAACTGTCCTACAGTTTAGGTGTTTGGTTTGAGTGATAATACATAATCTATTTATTATATGAAAACACAGTTTGTGGCAAAATGGTAATTAAAGAATCATGTTAAGGGTATTTATAAAATTCAACAAATTCTAATCCCGTATATTTTCTCTCTCCTCTCTCCTCTCTCTAATCACACGATTTCTTTCAATTTTCCATACATACTCTCTCTCTCTCTCTATCATATTCTCTTTTTCATATTTTTGTGATTTTTTAAAAAAATCAAATTTTATTTAAAAAAATATTCATTATATATATCTTAAATTAAAGATAAATACAAGATCTTTAATTTGGTATAAAAATTATCAAATCTGTATTTAAAATTAATAAATTATTATATTTTAAAATTTTAAGATGTTTATTTTTTCTCTCTCCTTATTTTTTAATCAAATTTTCATATTTTTTTGTCTTTTCTTATTTATATGGTTGTTTTAAGGTTGTCGTTATTATTAATATGTTTTCTCTCTCCTTCTCTACTACAAAATTTTGTTTCTACTCTCTTCTCTTTTGATAAAAAAAATAAATATCATTGAAACATTATATTTATATGTTGAATTATTTTATTAAGCATAACATAAAGATACATTTAATTCTTTTGTGGAAATATCACATCTCCTTAATACTAAACAAACGTTTACTTTTTCTCTTTGGTTTACTATTGTATATAAATTTAGTGGCCTTTGCACATCAATTTTGAAATATATATTAAAATTATCCAATTATTATATATTTTTTATTTTGCATACTCGCTTATTTTTTGGTCAAATTTTGTGCTGAAAATATGAAATCCTACGTACCATATTTGTCGATTACTAATACAATGTTAATTTGAGCATATTAAAATAATGTCATTTACGTTTAAAATTAACATCTAACTAAATAAATTAAGAATCGAAGTATTAAATTGAGAGAAAGTGAGATGAATGAAGCTGATGAGAGAAAATGACAAGAAGTAATCCAAGAAATCAAAGTAATAGATAGAAACCCTTTTGCTGCAAAACATATAATTAGATATAAGGATTAGGAGAAAATGAAAATAGAAATTAAAATAATTTTAGGGTTTTTAATTGTCTAACAGCCTGAAACAACGTTGTTTCCATCCAACTGACGTTATATCTATTTTACACACAGTCATATTTATATCAACCTGGGATTATATGAAAAATAGAATTTCAAAAATAATTTTGTTTTATCATTGTGAAAAATAGAATTTCAAAAATAATTTTGTTTTATCAATTGCCATTATAAGTAATTTAAATAGTTTACAAATAATTATAAATATACGTTTATATACCATGTTCAAAATTATAATCAATAAAATTTTATAAACTTTGAAATTATATCTTTTTAGCAAAAAAATGATTTTAGAAATGTATTTAAATAAGTATGTTTGAAGGAGAAAGCTAAAGCAAAATGATATATTTCATTTTTATTGGGATTTGTTTTTTGGCACCAAATAATTATTCAATTCTTTTATTATTATTCTAAAAAAATCTAATAATATAATTTATTTTCCTACTGATCAATTGAACCTTTTCTAATAAGATGACATAGGTAATGAGCTAACTTAGAAAAAATAATTTTATGCATGATTAGCTCATATTTTAAAAATATATATTGTGATGTGAATACTTTTTTTTCTTCGTTTCTTTTAATTTGAATGATGTGTTTATTCTATAATTTTAGGGAAGAAAACAAAGTTTTCCATCAAATAGGTAAAAATTTTAAAATGATACTTTTAAAAATTATAAAATAAAATTAAGGATCTTTACTGAGTAATTGATGTAGATTATTTTAATTTTATAAGAAAAATAATTTATATTTACTTATATTCTAACTATATTTAATATTTATTTTTTTATTCATTTGATACATCATTTAATTTTTTTATATAAATTAATATGATTAAATAAAGAAATTTAAAGGTCGCACCACAGGGGGCTCGAACCCAAGACTTTCGATTTTAGACATTAACCCCTAATAACTTAGCCGATACACACACTACATCGTTTAATTTTGATGCAAAGCTACATTCACCGTGCATCGCACGGGCGAGTGTACTAGTTAATAAAATAATCCACTTTAATCAAGCGTTTGGTTTGCATGATTGTACCCGTGATTAATAATTTGGCATGCAGCATCTAATCAACTAATTGAGTGATTATTTATCACCCCAAAATTGGATGGATTATTTAATCACTTCTCTAAATACATAGAATATTTCTTTTGAGGGGGAAAAACCAAACCAGCCAATCAATGATATAAGTCGAAAAGTATGACTTTCAAATTATTACATATTTATCCTGAGAAATCATACTACCATACATAATTAATACAGTATTACATACTTAGTATGATATATTTATATATGAACATTGGTCCATTTATTTAAGGAATTTATTTTGGTATCAATGAAGGAACCTTGCCGACAACAGGCATATGGTTGATGATATCTGCTTTCAACATTCTGTGATTACTATTGACTTGACATAGAAAAAGTAATTTCTTCACTTGGAGTATCTGAGGATTTACAATTTATATGTCACAATAAGATATATTTATATATTTATATACATGTTCTTGGTCAAGATATGTGATTGATATCTTCTATGATCTAGCTAGATTTAATCTTTTCTCTAAACTTTATCATAATGTGGGGTATGCCGCAAAGACTAACTTAGAAGTACTGATGTAGATGCTCATCAATTGTATACACAATGTGTGTACTCTAAATCAAATGTTTTTTTTTACAAAAAGAGGACGTATTTTAAAACATTTAAACAATGATGACATTTATGTGTTAACAATGAGGTCTAATATTTTCAAACCCTACCATTCCCTTTTACAAATAAAAGATTTGAAACAAAATCTGTGGTCATGGGTTCGAGTCTTTAATTATTTACTTATCTAATTTATATATAAAAAAATTGGAACAAATAGTGTGTTGGTATATACTTTTTGTTTGTCCCTATATATTTTCTTATAGTTTTGGAACTTGGTAATTATATTCACATGGTAATGAAAGATATATAATGTTTCAAACATGATTATCTTTGACATCAATATCACTATCACCTTGAGGTTATTAGTTCAATTCCCAACCTCAGCATATTCATCATCTTTAACATCACACTCATACGTTAATGTGTATGTATTAATATTCAGATTTGTAAATATGTGATATTAATAAGCCTATTAATTAACATTATATTGTTTCATTTTCATTCCATTCGAAACTTAGAATTAAGTCGGCTTTAATTTGCTAACGGATTATGATTATTTATGTGAGGTCATAGGTAAGACTTTTTTTTTTGACAATATAGGTAAGACTTTTCCTAAGTTGAATAATTTATTGATCCTATATAATACAGCCGGAAAATTCAAGATTAATTGAGAATTTTTGGTGATCAGGTAGCGCTAATACTTAATGAACTCACCTTCATGATTTAATTACTAAATTGAAGAAAATGACAAATATAATATTTTAGCATGACATTTAAAGTAATTTGTTGTAAGTTTAATAAGTCAAGTACTTAATTGTTATCTATATTAATGATTAGGATATTTTTTAAATATATATATAATAATATAACGGTCAAGTTAAAATAAGGGTACTGTTATCTCAAGAGGATTAACCTATTATTATTAAAATGCGATTTTATTATAAATGGGAAAAGGGGAAAAAGAACAAAGAAACCCTTGAAAGCACAAAAAAGCAGACTAAGGGCCGAGCCTCATTAAAACCTTTTCATGGAAAACCCCGTGGGAAAAACCAGAAAAGGAAAAAGAGTTCTCGTCAAAAGACAAAGACCACGACCAGAAGAGCGGAAAGGAAAGTTTCTGAAACTCCGGCCTAACCATCGTCCCAAAACAATCCCAGCTCAAAAAGTCACAACCGAAATAAGAACACGCAAAGCAACAAAGATGATGGCCGGTGAGAGCCCGTCGCCGTCATCCAAGAAAAAGAAAAAATAGTTGAACCTCAGTCGGTAAGACGCTGTAGTAAACCAACCGAGCATCAACCACTCCAATAGACCAATCCAAAACAGCCCCATGTAATCAATTCTTCAAACGAACGCGACTATGAGTCGCCATATCTAAAGACACCGCAATCTTTATATCCTCAATAGCAAAGGGCCACCACCCTTCGATCCGGGCATGATTAGCCATAATATCTGCCACACTATTTCCTTCTCTAAAAATATGCGAGATCTGAAGTCGAAAATTTGAAAGCCAATTTAAAGTCTGTTTCCATAGCGGGAGAAATCGCCAAGGAACATTCAAAGAGCGAGAATGCAGAAGCTGGACAACATAAGACGAGTCTGCTTCAATCCAAAGCCAGTGCCAACCACGAAAATTCGCAATTCGAATGGCATGCATGATCGCGAAAAGCTCCGCTTCAAAAGCGAACCCCGAACCCCCTTTATAGTGATAACAACCGCGAACCGCACCCCAGTTATCGCGGAATACACCGCCCGCGGCAATGCTTCCAGGTTTCCCAAGCGCCGAACCGTCAGTATTGACTTTAATCCACTGCCCCGCCGGTGGCCACCAGTGAACCTCAATCATCAAAGGGGGCGCAAAAGCGCGCATAGCAACCCCAATTCGCCTAAGCACCAAATAATCCTGCCAAGAGTTATGAGAACGCCCAAGCTTAGGGAAATTGGAATCCATCTCCTTAAACACAACTTTCAGGAACCCAAGAATCAATTTTGGATGGAAACTGGCCTCATTAAAAGTCACTTGATTGCGGCAGTCCCAAATTTTCCAAATAAAATTAATCACTCCAGCTTTCCAGTAGGACCGAACCAACGGACTGAAATCCGTGTTCCATGCAGCAGCCAACATGGTATGAATATCCAAGCAGTCCAGCATTTGCGACTTGGCAAACCAATCAAAGAAAACCACCCAAGTCTGCCGAATAACACTGCAATTCCAGAACAAGTGGTCAATAGACTCCTCAGCCAACCCACACATCACACATCTGTTGGGGCCGTGCATGCCCCTTTTTATTAGACCATCCAGAGTCGGCATCTTCAAATGCAGAATCCGCCATGTGATAAGAGATCTTCTATCAGGAATAAAACGCTCCCAAATCCAAGTGCCCCAAAGAACTTTGGGAAAATGCGGAGACTGCGAAACATAGGCAAGAGAGGCCGAAACCTCCCCACTAGGATTAACCTATTATGCTCCTTAATTTATTATGATAATTGTTAAGTCATTTTCCATGTTCTCTAGAACTTTAATTAATACTCCGGTCATTAGGAGTAATTAATTAATTAATCTAGGTCATGTAAGTACACATGTAAGGAATTTCGACATAAATTAGTGAATTGGGACTATATTACTCGGAATATTAAATAAACACTATGAGATAATTATATATATATATATATATATATATATATATATATATATATATATATAGGGGGCCGCTCCAATGAGACCCCCTAATTTGAGTGAGATCTAGGGCACGATATGGTGCGTTTATTTTATCAATCCTATGGCTGATATTGTATCTGGAGGGTGATTTTTTTTCGCAGGGTTCGAATCCTGGAGGGAGCAGAATATTTTAAATTTTGTTATTCATCAGTACATACAGCGTTGCTCATCAGTATATAGACCATGTTCATCAGTATATACGTCTTATTCATTACGAATTTTTAAAATTTTATTTTTCATCAATATATACATCTTGTTCATTAGTATTATATGTCTTATTCATTGTACTCATGTTACACGAAAAATAGGGGGTCTCACTGGAGCGCGTCCCTATATATATATATATATATATATATATATATATATATATATGGGGTTATTGCCGTAAAATACATCAAGTTTGCCAATTTTCTGGTTTATATCATGACCTTTTAATTTGGCCAATAAATACATGAATTTAAGACTAATTCTTAAATATCCCACGATGAATAACTCCGGCGCAATCGAAACTTATATGTCATTTACGTGGCTTATGTGGCACAGACGTGGCACGAATTGCCAAATCACACACACACACTCTCTTTCACACCCCACATACTCTCTCTCTCACGCACACACATCAAACACCACTCTCAAAAGACCCATCCCCTTCCCCGTCGTAGCTAGTTGCGGCAGATGTTGTACTCGACGACAACCGCACTACCCTCCACTGCTAGCCAGGGGCAGCAGGCATCGTGCGATGCCTTTTCTTGCCG
Organism: Salvia miltiorrhiza; assembly: GCF_028751815.1. NCBI lineage: Eukaryota > Viridiplantae > Streptophyta > Magnoliopsida > Lamiales > Lamiaceae > Salvia > Salvia miltiorrhiza. The sequence continues at coordinate 59,974,971 of NC_080387.1, forward strand.
CCGCCAAGCCTGCCGCCTTCACCCAAATTCGATGCCCGCCGCAAACCCTCCTTGCCCTCAGCGGCGCTTCCTTATTCTCTGACCTACAGCCCCTCCGGTGACTCTAGTCGGTCGCCTCTCTTTCCCCTTCCAGCAAACCCTTCCTCATCGCCACACCAAAAAACCAAGCCCACCACACCAAAAAAACCCTTCCCAAAATCGTCCCCTCCGCCAGCCCCACCACCAAAATTATTTCTATGGCTGACGCCGCTCGCGGCGGGAACACACTCCGCCGCTAGCATTCTCTCCGCCGTCACTGTTGGGAATTGTCTTTCAATTTGCAGATCTTGTTGAGTGCCAAATTCATCCAATTTTTGTTGGAATTATACAATTTTCCAGCAGCTCTATCATTGAGCATGGTGAATTCGAGTTTTGGTTTTGGATTTTGGATTTGGGCTCTGGAAAATCAATTTGGTGGGGTTTTGGATTTTGGATTTTCAATTTGGTGGGGCTGTTGGTCGAGGGAGAGAGACTAGAGGAGGAAGATGGTCTGTTGGTGGGGCTGTTGTTGAGGCCGACGGAGGAGGGTCTGCTTGTGGGGGAGGACGGTGGAGGGGGGCTTTGCTGGGAGGAAGGCGGCAGCTTTGTTGGTGGAGGAGGGCGTGAAGGGGGCAGGGTCTGACTTTTGTGTGTGTGTCTTAGAGAGAGAGTGAGAGAGAGAGAGAGAGAAGTGTGTGTGTGAGTGATTTGGCAATTCCGACAGCCACATTGGCAATTCCGACAATCACGTTGGCAATCCGACTGCCACCTCAGATTAATTTGGGCGAAATTGTAAATGGTGGGATAATTGCGAACAAATCTTAAATTCATGTATTTATTGGCCAAATTAAAAGGTCATGATATAAATCAGAAAATTGGTAAACTTGATGTATTTTACGGCAATAACCCCTATATATATATATGGCAAAGTTCTATAGAAACCCAAATATAGGCAGAGAAATGAGACAGAACAACCGTTGATCTTATCTAATCTAACGGTCAGCGTTCGTTCGTTCAACATTCAACGCTGAATTTTGTTGAACATGAATAGTCATTGAACCCCCAGCCCCCAAAAGTTCAACAAATTATTTGTACGCTCAACAGTATTAACTGCTATGTTCAATGTTTATGATTTTCTGTATAAGCTCTGTTTCTGTAGATATAAAAATGTTGTGTTATATACTCCGCTCACGTTTAGTCTGTGCTAATATTATTCCTTTTATTTTATACATTTATTTTGATTTTAATACCTCCTAAATTATTATGGTAGTTATTTACTTTATAAATAATATAAAAATTAAAGTTCGATCTATTCTTTTTATTAATTATTTAAAGTTAAAAGGAAAATGAACAAATCAAACTTTGATTTTAATTTATGTAATTAATGAAATTAATAATCTTCTGCAATATTAAAATTAAAATAAAATATAAACATAAAAAGGATAACGTTAATATAGATGAGCAAAACATTTCTTTCTAAGGAAGAATGTTTTATACTGTCTCTATATCCTTGTGAGTTGTGACTCATCAATTGCCTTGTTCCTCTGAATAGTCTTTTATTTTCAGCAGATATATGTCAACACACACACGCTTTTATATTATTTCATACACACATTAGACATTTACAACTGACGTGTATCATATAGGGATGTCAATCGGGGAAATTCATCGAATTTCGAGCCAGTTTTATTGGGTTACGGGTTATTTGAGTGCAGGTTAATCGGGTTAGAAATTTTCAACCCTAACCATAAATGTTCGGGTTTCGGGCTAGCCCATCGGATTACTCGAGCTCAAAATTTTATTTTTAAAAAATTAACTAATATATTTCTCTTGATAATATTATATTTGTAATAAATAAATACACGCATAAATAAGTAAAATTTCAACATTGTTTACATAATAAAGATATAAAGATGCAACATTTTGGACATCATCATGTATGCAATATTTTCGGGTGCCGGGCTAGTCAGGTTGTAATTTTTTATCGGGTTGAAAATTTTCAACCCTAACACTCTCAGATTAGACGGGTTAATCGTGTCAGCCCACGAGTTTCGGACTGGATTGACATCTCTATCTGTATGTACATTCAGGTGCGGCCCATGGGCCAGCTAGAGGTGTGATTGCCTAGGATCCTTTTTTTTTTTTTACTTTGGGGAAGGGGGAGCGGTGGGATTTGATCATTGGACCTCACTGTTAGTAACGATGGGATTTGATACCTAGGATACTTCATGCTTTTCTCAATTTTTTTCATTCAAAAAAGTATGATCTTCCCATTTTAATACATACTTTTACAGTTTTACCCTTGTTCACTCATAATATTTATAAAAAATCTATTTATAAACCAATATTTATATAATTATTTAACAAATCAATTTTCGTGAACTTTCTTTACTTTATATATACACATATCTCATTATTTTCTTAAAACTTGTGTCTTCCAATCTATACCATATTTATTATGGATGGAACGCATATTATTTTTTCTTCTCTTGAGTTCAGGCGTAATCCATAGAAACCTAATTTGATTAAAAGAAATAAGCAATTGTCAATGAGTTCAGGTGTATGTTCGTTTATATAGATCGTTGACATAACTAATTAGTCAATGTGTGTGTATATATATATATTGTATTTTACAAACACATGCAGAATATGTCCATGCAAATAATCAAGATTATAAAATATGGAAAGATGGATGCATGCTAATATACTTATATATACACATAATATACATAACGAATCAATCGATGCATTTAAGTTATTTTGTCATTTCAATTGGGCATATTTTTGTAGTATAAATTTTCATCCTTTAATGAGGAATGTGTTTTTTTTTTTTTTAGATATTAAATGCGAGTTGCTACGTACTGCCCCACTTGATTAATGCATTTATGTTTCTCCGGGAAGTCGTACTATAATGGAAATGAATTAATTACGCACAATGTGCATGGTCTCACTTTATAATAAATAATTTATCTGTTTGCGCGCACGCGCATGCGCATACATACATATAGGGGGGAAAAATCAATGGAGAAATATAAATATTTAGGGAATGGAGAAGAAATCAGTCATTTAAATTGAGTGATCCTATTTTCCAGGTTCCATAATTATTCTGAATTTATTTTTTTTGATATATATTTTTGTAAAATTGCGAAATGATGAATAAGTCAATAATTTTGATGAATAAGCATTTTGAAGTGATGAGATTTTCAATAATTTCGAACCAAAATGCATATTCATCAATAATTTTTATTTTTGCACACTACCCCACCACAATCCCTTTACTTTTTATCTCTATTTTTCAAATAGTGGGAACAATTTTTGACTTACAATACACTGTTATCTAGCATTTCTTAAAATTTGTGCCACTTAAATGTTCATAATTTTTGTGAGACGAAGAGAATACTATATATATAAAAATAAAAAATAAAAAAAATCATAAATAAAGTTTTACATAGAATTTTTTCTCTTAATGAAAAAGATTCAATATAGCACAAGATATATAGTGTGTAAATCCATTTAACAAATTTTATACATCTATTAATATAAAATCCGTGGGGGTCCAAGATTTTAAATACCACACATTTTAAAAGAGATATGTTTTATAGCCCCAACTTAAAAACAACTCTTTTGTATACCAAAATGAGTTAAATGACTAAAACACCCTCATATTATATCATTAAAAAGAAAAGGGAATCAAGATTTTCGTCCAAGTCAATCGCCCCCCCTCCCCCCTCCACCCTCAAATTCAATTTTCGTCCCTCTCTCTCTCACGACACACTCACAATCGAAGAAATCTCACGACCGAGCACCACCTCACGACGACATCGAGACGGGCGACCGCGACCGGAACGACGAGGAGTCGGCATCGGTGTTGGCGACAAGCTCCGACGACACATCTTATTCATCCGGTGAGCCCTAATTTTTGCCCCTTTCAAATTTTAAAAAAATTGGAGCTTAAATTCATTGTTAAATGCATGTATGTGTGTTATAATACTTTGAGAATCATATTTAGTTGGTAAATAACTTGAGTTTCTTGAGATTTATTGAAAATTTAATGAGAATGAAGATTTTTTTTTTCAAAATTTTCGGCGGTTTCCAGTGAGATTTGTTGTTTGGGGATGATGGGGGGAAAAGGGGCTCCCATCGTGATCATGACAACCCCCTTCCCCTCTCACCTTTTTTTTAATTGTTGTATTATTTCTTTCAAATGCATGATTTTCTTTCTAATTGCTTTTAATACATTGATTTTGTAGGTTAATTGTGATTGGAAAAGACCTACATTGATCTATGTGACCTTAATATTTATTTGAGGGCCGAAATATTCAAGGATGTGAAAAAGATTTTACTTGATATTGAAGGTCCTATCAAGAAGTATAGGTGGCTTGTAGGATTTAGAATATTTTGTCTTACCCAACTTTGAAACAAATTGAGACATATTACATGTTATTTGTTTTTAGTTTGGTATGTTGTTCACTCTATTTGTTATGTTGATTTTTGTATATTATTGTCTTGAGAAACAAAAGCAAAATTAAAAAAAAATGTTGGTGGCTGCTGTGATCACGATGGGGGCTTCCCATCGTGGACACAATGACAGCGATCGTGGGCCACGATAGTGGTCACGACGGCGCCATCGTGGGCCACGGTCGTGCCCTCGCCCCCGTCGTGCCCCGCCCTCGCCCACGCCCGCCATTCACCCCGTCGTGTCCACCATCGTGTCCTACCATCGTGGACATGACGTTAGGACACAATCGTGCAAGATCGTGTCCTACGGTCGTGTCCACGATGGCTCTCACGAGTCATCGTGTGGTTATTAAAATTATTTAATTTCGAATTTAAATATGATTATTGACTTGTTTAATGTATTATATTATGTTTAAAATCATAATTTAGCAATCAAGCTTGATTTGTAATCAAAATTAAACGAGTTGGAGTTATATACATCGAGATATATGAATATCTACTTGGAAAATACTTATAACATTTCATGGAATGTTATATAGTTATCATGACTCATTTCACAAAACACTTAAATTATGTGTTTTAAGACTAAATGGTTTGATTAACTATAACATGTTCAAACTTAAATTAATCGAATATAACATTATAAATTTCAAAAATTTCAAACAATATTAACACACGATTGTGTACCCGGTCGTGGACACGATGGTATGATCGTGGTCACGATCATGGCCATCGTGAACCATGATCGTGCCCGCCCTCCGTTTCGCCCGCCCGAACCCATCACGGGCACGATGGGTGTCTCCCATCGTAATCACGATGGGAGGTTTCCATCGTGATCTCGGCAAATAACATGGAATAAATCGAATATAATATCATAAATTTTAAAAATTTCAAACAATAAGAAAAATATCCATTATTTATAACAAATCCTACCAAAAAATCAATTGCTAAAACAAAAATAGGATACGGTGGTGTGATCGTGGTCACGATCGTGGCCATCGTGAACCACGATCGTGCCCTCCCGTCGTCGTGTCCTCCGTCCCTTGTCCCTCCATCATGTCCCCCGTCCCCCCTGGCCCGTTGTGCCTTTGGCCCATCGATGGCCGCGATCGTGCAACGACCGTGCCTACGATGGACATCGACGGTAGTGGCCACGATCGTGGCCCCCCGCCCATCGTGCCTACGATGGACACGACGGTCGGGGGACGGTCTTATCGGCCGAGACATTGCCATCGTGGGCACGATCGTGCCCTCGCGTCGTGGCCTTCGCCCCCTTCCCCGTCGTCCCCTCACTCCTCGCCCCCTTTCCCCCCGTCGTGTCCTCCCCCTTCCCCCCCATCGTGGCCTTCGCCCCCTTCCCACCCCCCTTGCCCCTCGCCAGTTGCCCCTCCCCCCCGGATTGTGCCATCACCCATCGCCCTTCTCCCCGTCGTGCGATCGTGGGCACGATGTGGGCGACGATCGTGCCGTCGTCGTGCCCCCTTCACCTCGGTCGTGCCATTGCCGTCGCCCATCGTGGACGCGATGGGGGGCTCCCATCATGGACACGATGGCGCCGTCGAGGCCACGACCGTGGCCCACGATGGCTGCCATCGTGATCACGATGGCGTCGTCGTGTCCACGACCGTGGCCATCGTGTCCGCGATCGTGGACACGGGTTTGACTTTGTCTTTAAGTGGTGGGGACTGTAAGGGCTATTTTAGTCTTTTCGCAGATTTTGGTATACAAAAGAGTTAGCTTTAAAGAGGGGCTAAAAACATATCACTTTTAAAAGTTGGTATTTTTTTATAACTTTCCTCAAATCCGTGCCACTTACAAATGTTCATGTTTTATGAGATGGAGGGAGTACTATATAAAAAAAATTCCTAAATATAGTTTTACATAGATATTTTTTTGTTAATGAAAAAATCCAATATAGTACAAGATAGTGTATAAATCCATTTAACAAAATCATGTACCTATTAATATAAATTTGACTAAAAGAAATGTATGCACTTTGCTGGTCATGTATGACGTACCTAATACATACGAATTAAGAGCTCGTTTGGTTCAAGTAGAGGAATGGAAAGAGAATGAAATCAAATAAATGAGTGGAATGGTAACAACTAACAATAACCATTACTTTTATTGAGTGTTTGGTTTAACAATGGAAAGTAAACATTAGTAATGGATTCCCTTTCTTTTGTTTTCCCTCTATTTTGAAGGGTAACAATAAGGGTAATGATTGTCTCATTACCCAAACCAAACAACAAGTAATGAATTCAATTACTTGATTTCCTTTTCAACCTCTAAAAACATTCAATCAAACGTGGGCTAAAAGAAAAAGGTTACAACTCGTATGTGTATATGTGCGCTAGTCCAACAGATGTATATTTTTCTTTAAATCCTTACACCATAGCTGCAATTCATTAGTGCATTTCGAATAGCTCGATCTATATTAGTTTAAAAAAAATCGAATTTATTACCTTTTAATTATGAGATCGTCTATTTCACCACTAACTCGTCTCTATAAAGTTATTTTCGTAAACTTAACAATTATCATAATAAATTAAGGAGCATAATAGGTTAATCCTCTTGAGATAACAGTACCCTTATTTTAACTTGACCGTTATATTATATACTCCCTCTGTTTTTTTTTTAAGTGTTCCATGGAAAAAAAGTACATATATCAAAGAAGTTGGAGTATTACTTTTGTGCCCATATTTATTATTTTCAAAGTATAATAAATTTATTCTCAAATTTTGAAATAGGACATTTAAAAAGGGGTAAAGTAGGAACTTTGTCATTTTTTATTCTCAAATTTTGAAATAGGACACTTAAAAAGGAACAATAAATTTATCTTAATAGGACACTTAAAAAAAACGAAGGGAGTATAGAAGTAAAAAATGAAATTAATGTGAGTTCAGAAAACAAGATAAGTATTTAATTGGGTAAATAGACCGGGAGCATTAATGCGTGCTAACAAATTATTAATCTATACGTCCTTGATCGGACTCATACAATTAAAATCTTGTTAATGGCAACAGTATAATCGTATCTACCTACTGAATCCGATGTAAGCTGTAAGGCCCAACATGACGTCCTAATAATAATCAATTTTTTTTTACTATTATTATTACCATTATTGCTATACTGTTATGAATAAATGGAAAAAACGTTCTCATTTACTAGTTTAGGTTAGACCCAAGAATTATTGCCCCACGGCCCACATAATATAAATAGAATTATTAGTGAAGAAGAAATTTCAAAGTGATTACTATTCTAGGCATAAATGTAATGCGTTTCTAGATGCAATTGAATGTAAGGCCATCACAATATTAATTCACTTTGTCGTATGTGTATATATATATATACATACGCATATGCACCTATAAAAGGGCTGAATTAAACTAAAATAACCAATGAAACTTTGACTCTTATATAATTTATAAAATTAATTATATCAATAACAAAATTTAATGTATTGGAATCAAAATAATACTATGAAACAAAAAAAATATTGTTAATATGAAGTAAAGGTAAGTGGTGCTTACAAAAAATAGATGGCATATCGCTTATATAAGTATATTGGGTTGGCAGAAAAGACCTTTGGGCCTGTGGGTAAAATGGCCCCAGCACTAGTCTTGGGCTATCCAATTTGAGCATCTCGTATTTGTTGGGCCGAAGCGTAATCTCCTCACACCGTCACACGCAAGGAAAGTTTTATTTGAAAATTCAATTTTGTTAATTACAATAAAATAAAACAATACTAATTTGGGGCATTAATCATATCTTTAGATCATTTTGTAAACTTGAAACTAAGAAAATTAGAATATGAGTACTGACAAATACTCCAAGAAATATTCTTATGCATGTAAACTAATGATTGGTTTGATTACATTTTCATAAATGTCAGTAAGAAGGAAGTTTTCATTGACTTCTATAATTAAACTGCCGGTTCAAAAAACTGAATAGTATTTGAATTTGTTGATTTAATACCGGGTTTAAAATACTACTCTCTCCATCCACCAAAAGTATAATATTTTTAGTGGATATAAATTTTAATAAAATTGATAATGATTTTTAGATAATGTAAAAATGGTCCTACCATTTTCATAAATAAGGTGTATGTGTAAGGATAAAAGTTAAGAAAAAGATGTGGGACCATGTTCTAAAAAAGAAAAGTGTCATATTTTTTATGAACACCAAAAATGGCAAAAGTATCATACTTTTCATGGACGAAGAGAGTAATATATTCATTAATATTTATATTAATTTTTAAATAATATAAATGAGAAAAAAAGATCAAGTGTATTCATTTAAGCTATTTATTTAGTTATTTAATATTTATAGATTTTTTTTCTTTTTTTTGAGAAATTATTTATAGACCCAAATTTAATTATGTGAGGCCCAAACCCATCTTTTAAATTAAGCAAGGCCCAATTCTTTTCTCTTACTCTCTCTTGGGCACGCGCGCTCCGTCTGCAACCAAACTCCTCCCCCTTCTATTTCTTCTTCCATTCCCATTCCCGCCGAAAACAACTCCTAATTTTTCTCCTCATCAATTCCTTCGCATTACTGCCGCTGTTAATTAGAAATTCAAAAATGCAGCAAAAGCTTATACTATCAACAGTGTAACGTACAATAACCATATAGCACAAGTTTTGATGCGTGAAGTACAAGCTCAGTGAAAACGACTTAAAACGGTTTCAAAAAACTTTTCAAGTTAGGGCTTTTAAAACCCAAAACCCCTCCATTTTTCCACACAGATATATGCTGTAAGCATAGAACTCCTAATTACTGCCCAGGAACCCAGTGTGTGTAGTGCCTGTTTTCGTCCGTCCACAATGGCGAGCGATGCCGACATGAGTGGTTGGACCGGTCTTTTGCATTCCTCTTCGAAGCTAATCGAACAAACCGCTCCTTCTGCTCAGTTTCCGCCGCTTCAGGTCTCACTTTTCGATTCCTTGAAGCCCAATTGTTTGCTGATTTCATTTTGAGATTTGGTTAATTGAATTGGTCTTTGTTGTTTTATTGGTTGGAACAGAGGAATTTGGATCAGTTGGAGGCTCTGTCGAAGAAGCTGAAGGCGAAAACCCTACGAGCCGAAGCTCCTTCTCAGTCTATTGCGGCTACTAGGTATTTTATTGTTTTTTTTTGGTCTCAATGTAGTTTGTAAGTCTTTTAGAAATGTTTGAACTGATTTTGTTTCTTTGCCAATTAGTTGCAAATTATGTGTGTTGTCCAATGGGAATATTTTGTCAGTACGTGGAGCTTGATTTGATCAAGTTTTAGATCCGTAATATGAAATAAGTGACAGCAAACTTGATGGAGATCGGAATTCCAAAATGCATATTATTCTTAGAAATTTTGTAACTATTGGTGTTTGCTTTAAAGGCTAACAAAAAAAATGATTATCCTTGGGCATTAGCATTATGAAATCTGAGTATAGAAATAGCACAAGTTTTATGAGATTTCATAACTTTTCATAACAGTCTCAGCGTCTTGTTGATAGTATTTCATAACTTTTACTTAGTTATTTTGTCTTATTCTATACAAATTCTTTCTGTTGGCAGGCTATTAGCCCGGGAGGGGTTAAATGCAGAGCAGCTAGCTCGCGATCTCAAGTCCTTTGAATTGAAGGTAGAAAAATTCATCCCTGCCGGGCCATTTCTCCAGATTGCTGTAAATTAATGTATCATCATTCTGACAAGTAATTCTTGAACTTATAAAATTTCCAGAGGTGTCCTTATCCTCTGAAAATATTAAGCAGAATAGAATGTTAATTATTGTAAAGTACAATCTGTATTACAGATTCCAGCTTCTCTCTCCCCTATCTTCTTTTCCTACATATATGATGTTTAATTTATTATGTTCTTTTCCTTGCATTTTTAACTTCTCCCTGGTAAAGACCACATTTGAAGATGTATTTCCTGCTGAGGCAACAACAGTTGAAGAGTATCTCCAACAGGTAGTTTCATTATTTTTAAACACATAAATACAATTTATGCCTTAAACGACAAACAAGAATGGAAGTGGCAAGATATTAGTGGACTTTCCTTATCAGTGAGCATGATATTTGTTGAAATTCAGGTCCATGAAATGGCAATGCTCTCAGCTGTTCAGGAAGCTCAGAAGGATAATCTTAGAAGTTTCAATGATTATATGATGTCTGTATTGCAGGTAAGTGTTGACTTTAAATTTGAGCATTCTTGGTGAATTCCTCTTGTTGAATAACTTGAAATCAATCTGCCGTGCAAAAATTTGTCTTTTCAGGAGGACTGGCAAAAGGAAAAAAGAGATTTCCTTCAGAGCCTGAGTCGAATTTCAATACTACCTAGAACAAATATCCGTGATTCGAGCAGTGGGATTAGTCGCCAGGGTCAAATAGTGCCTATGACTTCAGGTCCTGAGCTTTCATCGGGACAATCTGGTGCTGAGCTGGCACTTTTGGCTGATAAACCCGTAGTTGAAAAAAAGGCTGCCGCATATGCAGAAGTTGTGAAGAATCTTAACAGTGCTAGACAGCATGGCTTACCCTTCAAAGTAAGACATGAAATCATACACTAAATCTTTCAAGTTACCTGTGTAATTCTGGATAATGGCAGTGGCTTGACTCATGTAAAATCAACATATAATATCCGTTTCCTGAGTTATTAATTCAGGATAATGAAAAAGAGGAAATTACTACTTCTAGGCACTTTAAACGAGTGTAAAGTTAACTATACCAAACTGACAATTTCTTTCCTCAGCCTGCTGCAGCTTTCAAAAATGCATATGAAAGTCTGAAAATGGACTCATCTGGCTCAAAATCTGTCAGCATGCTGAAGATTTGGCACCTAATTATGGTTTGTTTGCAAGTGTAAATAATCATTACTTTTATGTGCATTTTCAATTTAAAAGTTCTTGTTTCACAGAATTTTTTATTGATGTACAATATTACTGGCAGACATTAATGGGTGAGGATCCAAGTGTAAAACGGGGTGTTTCTAAGAGAATATCCTTAGTGATTGGAGCTCGGCACCATCTGGAGTGGGGACATGAGAAGTATGTAATGGATATGATTCATAGTCATCCTGCACAGGTAAATTATTTCAATGTTTTTATTGCATGTTTTAGTGGACAATGGCTGCCTTGTCCTCAGTTTGCACATAATTATATCTCTTATTAGGATTCTTACTGAATGTAAAATAATTTGCTTAGGTTGTGCATGTCTTCCCCTCTGTTAAATTGTTTTATAATTTGAAGTTACATAATACTGTTATTCAAATTTTGATATGATTATAGGCTGCACTTGGCGGGGCTGTTGGAAATCTGCAAAGAATCCGTGCCTTCCTTCGGGTTTGATGTTTGAGCTTACATTATTATAATTAAACATATGCCTATGTACAAATGGATGTTTGCGGCTTAGTCTGCTTGTTTGTTAATTGTTACATCTTTTTGTTCTGCAGATGCGTTTGAGGGAATACGGAGTTCTTGACTTTGATGCAGGTGATTCCCGTCGACAACCTCCTATAGACACCACGTGGCAGCAGGTTTAGTACTTTTCTTAGTAGCATGAATATCTCATGAGAATCTGGTTGTGTATGACCATCCGGGCATGGCATTTCATATTTTAATTTTTAACATATCAAAGTAACAATTCAAGAAATGGAGATATTAAAAGGGGGATCTAGTTGGCCTCTAATTTTAGTAGTTCCAGTTGTGGTTGGTAAAAATAGCAAAACATAGCTATTTCCTTCAGGGTTGAAGTTAGCTGATCTTCATGTTTTTTAAGATATTTGAATTGTTGGGGCAGTAAACTTAAATACTGCTAGGTTCTGGTGCACTAAGTTACTACCCAACTTATTATCCCAAACTGAGTTAATCTGTCGATTTTTGTTAACAGATATACTTTTGCCTGAGAACTGGATACTATGACGATGCTCTGGGAGTTGCTCGAACATCTCGTGTCTCGCAGCAATTCACTCCTCTGGTATGAGTAGTAGAAATGCTCCTTCATTAATCATCTATTCATTTTTTTCAAGTTTATTTGCTTCTTGTTTTGCTAGCTTGCTGAGTGGATTTCTACTGGAGGTATGGTATCAGCAGAGACTGCAGCTTCTGCTTCAGAAGAATGCGAGAAAATATTACGGATGGTTGACCGAGTTGGTCGGCCTTCATATGACAAGAAAAAATTACTCTTGCATGCTATCATATCTGGTTCCAGGAGGCTGATTGACCGGTTGCTTAGAGAGCTACCTACTATCTTTAATACAATTGAGGATTTCTTATGGTTCATGTTGTCCGCTGTACGTGAAAGCTCTGGTGGTTCCTCCTCTTCGGTTGTTCTCAATGGCGGAGTATCATCTTACAGTTTGGACGATTTACAAGCATATCTGAATAAATTTGAGCCATCTTATTATACAAAGAATGGAAAGGACCCTTTAGTGTATCCATATGTATTACTTTTAAGCATCCAGCTGCTTCCCGGCATTCTTCATTTGTCGAAAGATATTGGAGATAATGGATTTAGTGTTGATTCAGTGCATATATCAATTGTGCTAGCTGACTATAGCGTCCTTTCTGAAGGTTCTGGGTCAGGACAAAAACTTGGAGTGATGGATGCCTTGGCTGAGGCATCCAGCATTATTAGGCAATATGGGGCAGCGTATTTGTGCCATGGTGACCTTTTAATGGCATTGGAGTATTATGCTCAAGCAGCTGCCGCCGTGGGTGGTGGGCAATTGTCATGGATTGGAAGAGCTAGTGTGGATCAGCAAAGGCAGAGGACCTTGATGTTAAAGCAACTCCTGACAGAGATTCTTTTACGTGATGGCGGTATATCTCTTTTGCTTGGCTCAAGAGGTGCTGGAGAAGAAGGTCAGTTGGGAAGATTTTTGACTGATGGGAAGACACGACAACAGTTTTTGTTCGAAGCTGCTCGACAGTGTCAGGATGCTGGTTTATATGATAAAGTAAACTCTCTTTAAGTTTCTTTTCTTTTTTACTGAATATCCAAGTCTGAGTTGATAGCCTGCTCTTTAATTTTCCTCTGATACTTCATATTATCGGTTGATATCTCCTAGTCCTTGGTAATTCCCAACATTGTAATAATTTTTAGCAGTTTTCTGATTAATGCTTTCCGAATCCATTGATTTATTCGACTTTACCTTCACATTTCAGTCCATAGAGATCCAAAAAAGAATCGGGGCATTTTCTGCTGCATTGGATACAATAAATAAGTGTCTGGCTGAAGCTCTTTGCGCCTTATCTCGTGGAAGACTGGATGGTGAAAGCAGGATCACTGGACTTGTACACTCTGGAAATGAGATCTTGGAAACATTCAAATACTACCCTGAAATCAGGTTTATAATTGCACTCCCCCAACCTAGTTTCTGGTATTGAATTTGGTGATTCAGTTGGTTGCAGTTATAAGTGGATTGATTGATAAGTTTCCATATGTTAAATATTCTGAGTTTCATTCTGTTCTGCAGTCCTCAAGAGAGAGCCACTGTAATTGAGCAACAAAATGTGCTGAGGCAGCTCGAAGCAATCTTAGCTATCCATAAACTCGCAAGGTCTGGGAATCAGCTTGATGCATTGAGGGAGATTGCTAGACTTCCATTTCTTCCACTGGACCCAAGGTCTGCAGATTTTGCGTCTGATGTCTTCCAAAACGTGTCACCTCATGTTGAAGCCTGCGTACCGGGCCTTCTCAAAGACGCTCTCACTTGTTTGGACAACGTCAGTGATACAGACGGATCACTCCGTGCTATGAGAGCAAAGGTAACAAACTGTGGTTTATGTTTGGTGTCGACTGTTGTGCAAATTATGATCGTTGACAAAAACTTGCTGATATTTGCAGATCGCCAACTTTCTTGCTAACAACCTTAATCGGAACTGGCCTCGTGATTTGTATGAAAAGATTGCTCGAAGCTTGTGAATTGTGGTAGGATCTGTCCATGAGGACTAATGTGCATTTTTTTAGTATCCCTTGTCTGAACAGGTTACTCTGTAAGGTTAACGGCGATTCCCTTTTTGTTTTTACTTTATTACTTCTATATCTCTGGGATACCGAAAATCTTTCTTGTAGTACTTAAATCATAAACTCGTGATCCAATTTCTAAAGAATTATTTAAAGCAAACATGATGTTTTAATGACCGTATTTTTTCATTCATTATATAGAACTAGAAGAGGCCACAATCTCAATAATTTTACATCAATAAAATAATTCATTAACACAAAAATTTGTGGCGGGCTGCTTGACATGCTAAAATCACTAAAGATGATAGTATCCGTATTTGGATATGAATTTATATGTAACAATTATTTATAATTTCATTGGCATTTGAATTTGGATATGGCTAACAAACCGCCAAAATTATTTCATAATGTTGATGTAAACATTGCCCAATATTAAAAGAACTAGTATTGTAGCCGTTGATGTATAATATGTATATTTTTTAATATTATAACACAATATTCTAATTAATCAATTTACATACATGTAGCGATGACAATTTAACGAGAAATCTATGGTTTGGTAATAAACTAAAATAAAAAAATAAAAGAAATCAAACAATTAGAACTAGATTTTATAACTTGAAACATCTGATCAGGCAATGGATTGGCCGTGCTAACTCAACGGATTTATGATTTTAGAACGAATTAACGGTAAGTAAGACAATTTTCTTTTGTCGTAGCAATCACTTTTTCAGTTCCTATTCCTTTATTTTCTCCACCGTTTTGATTTCAATGAATTATTAGTGATATTTTATATATTTATTTTAAAAAATTTATGAGAATTCTAAATATATTTCATTATATATATATATATATATATATATATATATATATTATGCAGATTTTAAATCATAAATAATGCATTTATTTCCTTATTCAAGTAATAAATTTGGAAAAATAAGAACAATAGATATTATAAAAATAGTAAAAGTTGTATTTTTTGTAAAGTATAAAAAAAAATTCATAATTAAAAAGTTACACTTTCCCCGTTTCTTGCAAAAATACATATGTCAATATTCAGAACTCACACTTTGGGCCGATTCGATCAAAATTTAGAAAGAAGTAATTGCGATCAACAAATTCTATAGATATATAAATTAATTCGTGCAAAGCAAGTTGAATGAATAAATGTTTAGCAATGACAATATATATTACTTTTTAAATAACAAATTACATATTCTAAACTATACAACCTGAACAAATTTAATTCTTTTTTCTAAATATAATTAATTACACATCGATCTCAATCAAATTTCCTCACCTTAAACAATACATACTACCTATCACAAATTCACCCATCTACATCTACTCCAATATAACAAATGCTACATATATACACATAATTTAAATAAAAACCGAGCTGCTATCATGATCAAATCTAACTTCCTCAAGATAAGAAGCTACACCATTCGAGTAGTCGATGCTCATATCGAACAAGAATCCATAGTCGTCCTCGCACTTGGATCTGTGATTATGATCGGAGGTTGATGGACCAGACTCTCGCTCCTCGGGATATATATGCAGATATCCCGAATGGACGGGCGATAGGCCGAGGGAGGTGCTAGGGTTAGGGTTAGGGTTTTGGCCTTGATAGAAGGAAGTGATCATGTTTTGATGATCAACATTGAGCAAGGCATGTTCACTTGTTGGTGATGTACCCAAATTAGGAGAAGTAGAATGATGATCATACAAATTTTGTGGGTTGCTACTTTCACCTCTTGATTTGTAAAATACTCTGCATAGTACCCAGTCTTCCTGTGAATTATGAACACATATTAATCAGTTAGCAAATTTGTTACAAATAATTCATGCGATTTTTTTGGTTAATTAATTATAAAAGGTAATTACATTTTTCTTAACCCATGAAAGTGGACATAGAATATGTAAAGTACTTTCCTTGAGTATTCGATAAGCTTTGTGCCAACATGCATTATTGCTAGCATATTAGTTTATAATAGCTGGTTTATTCTGTCATGCATGTTATAGTATATTTATTAAGATAGAAATAAAACATGAATATAAAATTGGGTCCGGTAATATAGGTTCTGAACTTCTGATGCTCGATGATCCCAATATTTTTCATGATCCAAATTCAGTATTTAATAAATAAAAAAATTAACATGATAATAATAGTCAACATTTATTATTAAAATTTGAAGCTTGCAATAAATTATAGTATATCCTATTATAGAATGATCAATCATAATAATCAATTATTAACGGAAATAAATGGAATTAATTAAATGCTAAGTAATTAATTAGAGAAAACAATGATATGATGCGCGAGTAGGACATCAAGAAATGGGATGGAGGATTCCATATATGAAAAATAGAGAATTAATTTGGTATCATAGTTAGGTTTAAGATAAAAATAAATTAAAGTATATATACCAACCTTAGGAGGCATATGAGGGTTCTCAAGGCGAAATTCATGCATGATCCATCCAGTTTTGATCCCATTGGGAGCCCTATTCTTGTAGAAAACTAGAGTCTTTCTCATGCCCACGACGGCCCGGCTCATAGGGTCGAGCACAACCCTATCCTTGCCGGTGGCCTTCCAGTAGCCGGAGATGGTGGCCCGGTTGGTCCGGTAACCGGTTGCATATTTTCGATCACGGAAGCTAAAGAAGTACCACTCCTTTGAGTTCAGCTTCGCCATATCTGAAAATATGTACTCGCATTACTCAATACTTGCAATATAATTACAATTAATTATTGTTAGTTATGTATTGGTTTTGGTTAGGACATAGAATTGGAAACCTAGCTAGTTCATATATCATAATAGATTGTTTCTGTTAATGTGATAAAAGTGATTATTAGTCATCACAAAATATTAATCTCAAGGGCCAATACAAATATTTAATTTCTGCACTTAACAAATTAATAAGTTTCACGAATAAATTTAACACAAAAATTTCACAGTAATAGGTAGTCCATATATATCCACAGTTGGCTTCTCCTACAAGCTATATACTTCATGGTTAATCACAAACTCTATTAAACTAAATTAATATGTACGTTTGTATACGTATGTATGTTATTTTTTTAGGCAAATATACGTATGTATGTTATGTTAATACGTATGTGTATATATATACTATATTTTTTTAAATAAAACGTACACAACTTATCACCGACATGGTTTATTGCATATTGTAACAAAAAAAATTATATTCCTAATTTTCATACGATGGCGACAGCCGACAGGGAATAATACTTAATTCCTTCACGAGCTGCCTCAAACAAATTAAGAGAATTTTGTTTTAAAACATTTTGGTTTTCTTTCTGAATAAAAATACATAGAGATGAACAAAGGTTTCCCCGAATTACTACGATTTAGTTATTCTAACTAAATAATTACTAAAAGGGGAGCAAGAATCATCAAAACCAGAGTGAAAGCACAGAAAAAGAGAGGAAAAGAGTTTAGCAAAAGAAGAAAGACATGTGAAAGTTATTAGTAATCTTTAAACCGTGTTCCCCTCAAATTAGACCCAAAATATTGAATGTATATATCAACTTTTGAATCTCTTGAAAGCTTAGAACATTGCCAAATATAAAATAAAATAAAGAAAATCGAAGAGATCAATAGCTATACTTAATACAAGATAAAATGCATACACCTTATAATTGTCACTTGATAATTTTTTTTGTTTGAAAAAAGAAAAGAAAGAAGAAGAAGAAGAAGAAGAAGAAGAAAAAGAAGAAGAAGAAGAAGTAAGGGATATATATATTAGAAACTCAGAAAATTCCACAGAGAATGCAAAAGAATAAAGAAAGGTAACCTACCAGGGAGCTGCCATGGCTCACAAGTATGGAGATCGATTTCGACTAAAGTGCCTCGAAGAAGTTCTTCATTTGCAATCTTTTTTCGAAGATAATGGCAAACCAGCTCTTCATCACTCGGATAAAACCTAAATCCTGGTGGCAATGAGTGACCGATGTCTCTCAGACCCATTTTAGAGAGAGAGAGAGAGAGAATGTGCTTTTGTGCTTGTGTAGTATAAATATTTATTTATATAAAATAGTATATCTTATGTGTATAGCTG
Organism: Salvia miltiorrhiza; assembly: GCF_028751815.1. Lineage (NCBI taxonomy): Eukaryota > Viridiplantae > Streptophyta > Magnoliopsida > Lamiales > Lamiaceae > Salvia > Salvia miltiorrhiza. The sequence continues at coordinate 59,993,478 of NC_080387.1, forward strand.
AATACAAAAGGGTTGATTCTTTGTCAAGAAAAAAGTAGGTTTTTATGGGAAAAGGCTTGATCTAGCTAGCTTTTTTCGTGTTTCTAGAGCGGTGGAGACAAGGGGGTTGGCAAAGTCATGAGTTGAGTTTATGTATGTATGTATATATATGTGTATATTTGATGAATGACAAATTAAACCTAGGATAAGTTTGTAATAATTTTGAATCATTGTAGGTGTTGATGCTTGTTTAAGTTAGTTATAGCGTTACAGTATATATTTGGTGGGCACTTCCAAGAAAAACCAAACTCACAAGAAATGTTTATGTGGAGGTTAGAATGCTTAACCAACTAAACTAGGGAAATTAAATTCCAAAATATTTAGCTAGATTTGATGCAGGACCCCTACACAATATTTAATTATACATCATCAATATATATTGTGTAAACAAAATATAGTAAATTAAAATGAGTATATGATTTTGTGCGAGGCTGGGGCGTCGGCAGAACAAATTAATCGGGCTGCGTTTTTTATATTTCGAATTTGAGATTTCTTAAATCATGTTTTATGCTATTGGTGATAGGGATTTAATTTAGAACCAATGGAGGAGCCACATACATATCTTGGAGGTGTGGGTGGTCATTATTTTTTATGTATACTTTATATAATATTCCTATTTATTAATTGCAAAAATATTTAACTCTCACCAAAAAGCTAAATTCACTTTGATGGATGGGAAAAAGGAGAGATAACAAAAATTTATGCTTTTAAATGTCTCATATCCCACATTTTACACAAAAGAGAAGTTCGTCATTTTTCCTTATTTATTTTCACTTCAAGGAGGGATATTATCCCTCCATTTTGGTGTGATAATATTATCCCTCCTTGAAGTGAAAATAAGGAAGAAAAAATGGTGAACTTCTCTTTTGTGTAAAATGTGGGATAAAAAATGAGACATTTAAAGACATAAATTTTTATTATCCCTCTTTTTTTCATCCATCAAAGTGAACGCACCCTAAAGGTACGTAGATTTTTTTCTTAATTTTTTTATCCATATATACATGTAAAAAAGAGAGAAGCAAAATTTTGACACGATCAAATGAGAGATCGTTGAAAGAATGATTGTTTAGTTATATATAATAAAGAGAAATACTTGATACAAGACACATTCATATATACTATGAGTAATTATAGGAAATTATTGTAAGGATATTTTATTATAGAATTTTTATAAAAAAAAATATTTTAACTATTCCTACGTATTATAGGGTTCCGACTCTGCCACCGCTCTTTGATTTATAGCGCAAAAATTCACTCAAAATATCGAAAATTTGATAATTTTATAAGAATAAAAAAGCAAAATAAATTGGTTGTGGAGGCTTTAGCTCCTACATATGTCTCCGCCGTTGTATATATAGTATCCGTTTGTCCTTTAGTGTGAGTGAGTACAATTAAAATATACAATTTGTTGTATGAATATTCTTATCCAATGTAAATAGGATCTTATATATTTTGCCCAAGATTATCGAGCTACACATTTTATATCATGTGAACCAATGAATTTTGAACTAATTGATTAATATATGGCTTTGTATTTATGAAATAAATATAATCATTGGTATGTATTCCTGGTACCGAATAATTGAGGATGAGCAATGTGACGTAGAGTGCCAATCATGGAATTAAGAGAGGTCCATTTAAGCTAATTTCAATCTACATCTAAATTGTGGGCCAACGAATGTTTCTGATATGGAGTTTTCCAACAGTGATGACTCTCTCTCTCTCACACACACTTACACACTTGTGTGTGCAATAATTTTGCTCAGACAATCTATATCAAGATCAAACCGAGAAATTATCATTTTCATATCCCTAATTAAGCAAACTTAATTCTTTTGCCTAATCCATTTTGGTTGAATAGACTGTTTTACACTTCCCTGCCCATATATATCCTAGAAACCTCAAGAAAAAACCATTCTTTGATATCCAATGAAGCAATCATCTATATATTAATCTACATTTGTTTAGGTACTGCAACAAAAGTTTCCACTAGTAATATGAGACTTGATAGCTAATATTTATGACATAAAAATTAGTGACATTTGAAAATGTAACTATTAGTGATGAGCTACATCATTAAATATCACTAATTTTTATGATACAAAATAGCTACCATTTCATATCACTGATGAAAACTTTTGTTGTAGGCTATCATTTATCTCGAGGAAAATGACTCATTAATATTCATTTATTCTACCATATAATTTTGTAATATATAGTTGTTGAAATGATAGTTTAATATAATAACTTTCTCCACAGAATTCCGTCGAAACAATGGATCAAGGTGATAAAATGAAAAGTATTCGGATTTAATTTGGACTATATGTTTTGGATCGGAGTATATATACATGAAAAATACTCCCTCTGTCCCACTTATTTTAGCACTTTTATTTTTGGAGTATATACTTCCTTTCGTATAGTTTTTTCACTTTTGTATGGATAGTTCCGCTTGCGTGCGATTATTTTTCCACCTTTATGTGGTGTATAGGCCCCCGACGCCATCTGCGTGCGGATTGCTTATTTGATTATATATTTAGATATCTCTTGTAATTTTAATTAAAAAAATAAAAATAAATTATAATTCAGTCATGCTCATGTTAATTAGTATGTTACCATGAATATTGTAGTAGAACTTCTTAATTAGGTTGCTATTTTTTTCATGAATATAATTGTACATGCCGTGATCAACTTCATACTCTTGGATGACTCGTGGCTTATATAGTTATAACTTAGATTTGCATGTGATGTGAAATACTGGCACGTCATCAACAATTTTAATTCCAAATAACTAGATAGTATAATTAGGGTTAGGGTTTTATTAATTCGTACCACAATATATATATACATATATATAACAAGGGTCACATGCATTGTGCAAGAATATATGTCCTTTTCCTTTTTCGAGCTACTACACATAAAGTAGGGTTCAGAAAGATATCACTTTTGATGATACATATTGCAACATATTTATCATCATCCAACAAATATATATATCTATATACGGATTAGATAAAATAAAAAATTATTTTAAATATAACTATAAATTAATTTCATTTTTTAGATCATATAATGATCTATCGTAAATTTATCACTTTATTTATTTATTTATTTTATTTTTTTGATCGGGCAAAGTCATGTTAGATGTTAGTAATTAGTTCCCCATCCACTCCAAGAACCACCTTATCTCTCCATTCACCAAATCCACCTTATATCTCCAATCTCCAATTCGCTCCCAAGAGGGATTGAACCCGGGTCACTTCACTTAAGTGAGGACCCAGTGGCCAGTGGGCTAAGCCCCCTGGCTAATTTATCACTTTATTAAATGAATTTGTGATCTTAACTTCGAATATCAAGAGACGAAAAATCTATTTTTTATTTTTATTTATTATTCTTCACTCAGCATGTTTCACAAAGAGTTCATTATCACTTCACAATTTGTAGTTTATATTATAAAATGAATTTATAGTCTAAATCTATCATATATGTATATTGGGGTGGAGACAATTTTCGGGTAGGAACCATCCCGATGTATATGTGTAATTCATTAATTAACTAAAATTTTATAAATGTAGCTACCAAGTATATCCCTTTTACAAACGATTTTTTTTTTTAATCTAATTCCTCCTATATAAATATATAAAATACTCTAATCGTTCCAGCTATTTTTTTTTTTTTTTGGCACATGAATTAGAAAAGGCCCGTCCTATTAAAAGTGACATGTATTTCGTTTTGAGCCGTCCCACTATAAGTAGCTTATTTCCACAAATAGCAAAGTTTAACCTTTTAAAAAAGTGTGGACCCTACCACTTTTAACACATTTACACCTTTTTAATTTTCGTGCCGAAAAGTTTTGAGCCACCTATAGTGGGACAGACAGATCATAGTATTTTGTGTGTAGATGAAAAAAATTAAAAAAGTGAATAAATAATAAAAATTTTACTAAATAAAAAAATATCTTAAAATAGGTGGTACGCTAAAATGAAAACTGCAGTCTCAAGATAGGTGGGGCGGATGGAGTAGTATTGGATGGGTAGATGGATTGTTACGCAGGTTATACCCTACTAGTATGTGTGTGTTAGGTAGTAGTATGTGTTAATTTGTTTGGATGTGTACATGGGATGTTGGTGAAAGAGTGACGGCTTCTTATTCCTTTGCCTCTTGAGATTGGAGCCAATAATTGTGTGCTCCTTAGTCTATTTTGAGATTATTCACCTCCATAAGTCATGCCCACTCTCGCCATAATTAAAGGGGGCCGCCCCCTCTCACTTGTCATTTTCTTCACCCTATATCCTTTCTTTTTAACCATTCACTAATGTACTGTTATCTTTTTCATAAGACTCATCGGATTTTTAAACTTGCTAATCACACAGTAATTATTTAACTCATATATTTAGAATATCACGATGGAGATGTAAGGCGTGTGCGAAGCATTAATTATTAGGGATGTGAATCGTATCAATTTAATTGAATTCATAATAATAATAATAATAATAAATTATTCCACAATCCGATTAAATTTATAAAAAATAATAAAATATAATCTATTAATAAGATTATTCAATTGATAGGGTAAAGAAATACACAAGACTTACAAGATATGATCTCATAAGTATATTATTTATATTCACTTGGTATCACCCTATTTCATATAAATGATATATTGCTATTTTTACTCAAATTAAATACCATTAAATATTAGTATTTTATTAACTACAAGATCAGGTAACTATATATAATATAATCAAATAAGTAAATACATTGCATGCAGGCAGGATCGCTATATCACATAAAGATGAGAAAACTACACCCATACAAACGGAATTGAACCCAAGATCTCTAATAAGAAAGAGTTTTTGAATGTCTCAGCTTTGCTACTTGAACTAGCATCATTGCCCATTAAATATTAAGTACTAGTATATTAGGATAGAGGTATATGTGATTCTTTTTCAAAGCGGAGGAAAAAGTAAGAGCATGATCCAAAGTGTACGTACGTGGTGGCTACTACTATAATGAATAACTACCCCAATTCGTCAGATCAATCCGTAAAATCATCTTTAATTTTTAACCAATCTAACCCGTCGACCCAATCAATTTGGCCCCATTTAACTCTTTCATTTCGGATATAAAAAATCAATCTTGATTCTTTAATGGTTTTCAATTTATTCAACTCCACTCATGAATTTTGGGCTCGATCGATATCGTATTAGTTACTAATGAGAATTAATATCATGTGATAACATTCGGGATCGAATTAAATTGACTAATCGGGCTTCAATAATTGGGTCGACACAGGCATGTCATTTTCTTTTATATGATTAATATATTATGTGTGCGTGTGTGTACATTATGTATATGAATTGATATATGATACATTGTTATATTGCATGACGCGTATTGTGCAATTTGTTAATGTTTACGTGAATTATATTAACTAGTGTATCTCCCGCGCTATGCGCGATGATTATGATTATGGACTTTCATGTCAATTTAATATGCCACATTCTTCTTATTTGGACATTCCAATTCAATAAGTCACTCTGTAAAATGAAAATCAATACACAACAAACATTCTCACTCAACTCATCATTTATATCAAATGTCATTATGGCTCACAAATAATTATTTATTATTAAATTGAGATTAAAAATCGTACATGGATTATGACACCTCAAGCAATATATTTATATGAAACACTTCATAATTATTATAAAAATATTAAAATTTAAATTTAATAATTATGAATTAAAAATTTAGATAAAATACTAATATATATAGATCCAAAAAATTTAGTGAGATAAATCTAGAAAGTTTTAAAATATCAATAATCGCAAGTTATAGAAACTTGTTTTAATATCTGTTAAGATATAATTGTTCAGAAAAAAATATATGCATTAAAAAATAAAAATATTTTATTTAACAAAAATAATTTTGAACAAATTAATAGTGCATTAGAATTAGTTAATTGTAAAATAAATCATTAACTTATACTTATTTTGTAAATTTGGGCTTAATTTTAAACATTTGCAATTAAAAATCAAATTCTTATAATTTTAAACAGCAGCAAAATTTAAATATATAATACTCTAATATTATCAAAGCACACTAAACGACGTTGTTGCGTCATGTTTTCGATCGTCAAAAAAATTAGAGAAGCCTCAAATGCAAATTTAGAAAAATACGATATATATTTAAAAACTTTAAAAAGTAAGATCGAAATTACAACGATGGGTATAAATTCATGATTTATTTTATAATTTTTCCTTCATAAAATAAACTATACTATACAATAAATCAAAATGCCAGGGAATAATAGGAGAAAATAAGAAGAAAAAAACTTAAAGAAAAAGTTAAAAATAGGGAGTATTAATTTTATTGACTCATATTTTAGATATTAAATTTGAAATTATGAAAATTTCATATATTTCATTACACATGTAACACCCTACTTTTATGTGTTATCTTTACAATTTTTTTTTCTTAAATTAGATTGTAACATATAATTGGCTATTTTGTTTATAATAGTGTTATCGAACACCCCATTTCATTACACATGTATCGAACACCTTATTTTGTAACATAAAAAAAAAAAAAAAAAAAAAAAAAAAAAAAACGTATCAAAAGTATATATAAAAAAAAGAAAAAGAAATAGTAAACAAAAAAACTTTAAAAAATCATGAATAAACATGTAGCATAAAATAAATATGAACATAATCTGAAAGAAGAAAACAAACTTATCAAAAGTGAAAATAAATAAAAGATAAATTAGTAAACAAAAAAATCCCTTAACAAATAAGCACGCATGAAAATGAGTAATAATTTGTTAGTTAGTGGGGTAAATATTTGTTGCCGTTGACGGTTTGCACCAGTATATATTTTTTTCCAATTCCAATTCCAATTACACCCTTCTAATTGAATTAAATTACATTTACTTTGCTTTTTATATATATAAAGATATTCATGTTACATCAAGATATAAATAAGTATTGCATTGTGGGTCTTATATATACTCACATTTTAGATATTCAGATCGATCTGCAGCAGCAAGAATAGTAAAACGATCATTGTAATGTCACAAGATTCCCAAAAGTAATTTGGAAATTCAATTATATAATTTGGACTATATTGAGAAAAAATTGTGAACGGGAATATTACGATTATGGATTTATATATGCTGCATATTTCAATGATTTGATGTCTAGACGTTTATGTCTTGAGAATTGGGTTATGGTAATATATAAATCAACTTTATTTTATTATTTTGAATAAATTAAGAATTATTATAGTATAATATAAAAACTAGTATTTTATATGTAAAAAAGCATACTCATAGAGAAGCCATCATTTGTACGTAAAAAATACATAATCATAGAGAAAACTTTATTATGTGTAAAAATCATAAAATTATAACATTATTTTATGCGTAAAACAGCAGAATCACCGAGAAAATATTATTTTATGCATAAAAAACCATAATGTTTTCTACAAATTAATCTTTATCATCAACCAATTAAAATCAATGTACAAAATTAGCTAAAAGTAAATACAATAAGGACGGTTTTATTTGATAATTTCTCTTGTGAATTGTTTTTATTTATTTTCGAAATTATAAGTTTATCGTATGCGTTAATTACATAACACATAATTTCTAATTGGTTCATTGTAACCATGCATGATTTCAGTATGTAAATGTTATATACAATGATACAAATTATGGATAAAAATACAGTGAAAATAATTACAGTATGATCTTCAAATAAAACATTACCAATCCGGATAGGCATTTATTTATAATTTGTTCATATATGACTTGGATAGCCTCCTTGATAGCCTCCTTGATAGCCTACTTGATAGTGTTTGTGTTATTGAGTAGGTAGTGCTGCATTGGGGTTCCTTGATAGCCTCCTTGATAATATTAGTTTTGATTTTATGTTTTTCATTTAAATTTTATTGCATAATTTAAATTGCATATTTAAATACTGGATTAAACATAAAATTTAAAATTACTTAAAACATAAAAAAAAAATACATAAAAATTTAAAAAACCTAAAACATCATTAAAATCACATAATTAAAAGCCTAGGATAGACCACGACGCCTGAGCACGTCGGCGACCATGGACGCGTGCAATGCACGTTGTGCGTCCGTCATGTTCGTCGTATCCGTGTTCAGGAGCTGCATATCGAGCTCCCTCTCCCGGATATCGTTCCTCCGCTGGTACTGGGCGGTGAATGCCCTCATCTGCGCGTCGTTCCTATCCAACCTCTCCACAATTTCTGGTGGAGGATCCGAGCTCGTATGCGACGCTGCTGCCTTCCCTTTCCATTTCTCCGCCGCCTTCGCCGCCTTGGCCGCCGCCTTCGCCGCCTTGTTGCCAATGGGCCGAGCAGAAGAGATCTCCTCGCCCGACGCCGAGGTGGTGAAGCCGCCCTCTTCCGTAGTCTTTGTCCTCTTGGAGGCATGCACGTCTCCAAGGAGGTACATCGACTTGAACTTGGGATTGTTCCGGAGAACTCTCCACGCGTTCCAGAAATTGAAGGAGGCACTGGTTGGGCTTCTAGCCTTGAAGATGGTTTGGGTCTTTTCACGAATCATATCATCCGAATGACCGGACGGCCAATTGTTGCGCGTCTCCACCCAAACAGCTTCCCAGAGACGCACATCCGCGCTCACCCGGGACCAGTGGCCTTGAAGTTGCTTGATGCCGAGGTCGACGCCGAGGATGGGGTTCACACGTTCGCGGATCCGGCCCCAATATGACTCTCCCTTCTGATCCGTCCCACGGATCGAGTCGTTGGTCTCCTCCGCCCAAATTTGGACGATGAGATCCGTATGCTGTGGAAGGTAAGTATGACGGTAAACTTTTTGTTTGTCGTGCTTCATTTTGGTGGCCTTTTCCTTCCTCCGGCCGCCTTTTTTTGGTGGGGAGACACTCTGCTGAGCACTCACCGGTTCCTCCTCGGGCGGGCTCTCCTCCAAGTTGATTCCTCCCATATCGGGATGATAATCGGAGGAGAGATCAGGGCCCCAATTTGGATCGTAGAAAGGGTTGTGTGGATCCATGACGGAGAAAATTGTAGGAGAAGAAGAGGTGTGAAGAGAAGAAGGAAGAAGAAAGAAGGAGAAGAGGTGTGGAGAAGAAGAAAGAAGATGGGTTGTTTTAAAGAAGAGAAGAAGGAGAAAAAAAAAAAAAATTCAAACGGTCGGTCAAAGGTGCGGAGACCGAGGAGCTGCAGTCAAAAGAATATATATAAATTCGAATTTTCGAATTTTTCATAAATTTTTTTTTTTAAAATTGGGCGCGTGCATTGCACGCGCCATCTCCACCGGCCATTCGAGGATACTCGATAACTCGAGGAGTCCTCGAGGAGCTCCTCGCCGCATCGCCCTCCTCGACGCAGATGGTCTCCTCGAGGACCTCCTCGAGTACCCGCGATGCGGGTGCTCTAAATTGGTTATTTTCTTTAAATTTGTTAAAGAAAATTTATCAGATTAAATTACAAGATGATCATATATATATATATGAATGATCTTAATTACTCCCGATTATAAACTCGTTGTTAAATTAACATGAGTTTGTTCTAAACGTACTCTAAATGGCTTTGCAGTTGGATTAAATACTTGAGAATGTAAAATCGCACATGGTTAATTCTGGATCGATCGGAGTTGTGTTTTGAGATTACTAATTTATAAGTCAGCTTATAAACTATCTACTCACTAATGATAACATAAAGAAAAGCCTTATCAATATGTCTTTATAAATTGTCTCATATGAAGTGAAATCAATGGACTATACTAAGTTCGTAGTAAATATGTTATATCATTTATTTAAGTGTAATTCCGAATTTATACTGGAGTAATATTGGAATTAATATGTCAAATAAATAAATAAATTAATTAATTTGATTGTTTTATTCAATTAATATATTGGACCTCATGATTATTATTTATAGGTTCCTACATTTGTAACTAGATCTATAACAATATAAGGTTCCTATTAATTAGTGGGTAAATCACAACCATTTTCATTTTCGAAAAAATTAAAAAGAAATCTCATTATTCGTTCCACAAATCACTTTTAAACCATGACTTGCTCATCTCAAAATTAAAACGCGTGAACAATATAATGTGAAGGATTAGATCATTAGACACATATTGATATTGTCGACGAATATATTTTGTTCATGTATATATAGATTTTACACATCGCTAGAAAAATGGATCGTGTGTCTATATTATGAATAATCATGACATGACATTTTATTTTCCTTTCATTCGCTATAACATCAAAATTTGACTGTACATGATATGAAGTGCAATATGAATTTCAATTAAATACTAGCAATGAAAAATATCAAATCTTTTGCCAAGTCACCAAAATAATTCGAGGGACCCCATATAGAATTGTTGAGGAAATTATTTACTTAATAACTAATTAATAAATACTAGTTTCAATTATATTTTATGGTTACATTCGCTATCCCAAGATTCGCCATTGAAGTTGACAAGCTTCCTTTCTTCTCACATTAATTGTAGTATGAGGTTAATGTATTTATTAGATTCTTAATCCCTTTTAATTTATATAAAAACCAGATTTAACTAAATTTGATGTCCGTTGTCGATAAGATATACTCCCTCCGTCCATGAAATAAACTCCCAGTTGGGGTTCGGCACGGAGACTAAGAAAGTTGATAAAGGTGTTGTGAGTGAAATAAAAGGGTAATTGACTAAAAGTGATAAAGGTGTAGTGAGGTGGGCCATGAGTGATAGAGAGTAATAAATATTGAATATAAAAGTGATAAAGTATTATGGGGTGGGCCCATAAGTGGTAAATAGAAGTAAATATAGAATATAAAAGTGATAAAGGTGTTATGGAGTGGGCCCATAAATGGTGAATGATAGTAAATTTAGGAAATAAAAGAGGGTATAATTGTCCAAAAAGCAGAGTAGGAGTTTATTTCATGGACAAATATTTAAGGGCAAGTAGGAGTTTATTTCGTGGACGGAGGGAGTAGTATATACTCCAGGAATTAAGTAGCTTATGCTAGAAGATGAAAGCCCAGCTTTGCAGATAAACCTCACACTTTTTGACAAATTTGGAAAAGTTCTAACTTCTTGTTTCTTTTTTTTTGGAAGCGGCGTGGTTACTTTTTTCTTACATCATTAGTTATATTATAAAAAAAAGGCAAATTAATTTTTCCATGAGCGATATATATATATATATATATATAGGGTGTGGTTCTAGAGAGAACTACATTATTTGTGAGAACGGGAGAACCATCAAATCTAATGCATTCACTGTAAAAATTAATGCATCCGCTGTTAAAATTAATGCACTCAAAAAAATAAAAAAAAATGCTCCCTTCAGGATTCGAACTCAGGATCTGCATTCATCCAACAAGATGATGCATCCACCGTAGATCTTGATGATCGAATGGCTGAAAATGGTTCTCCGGTCTTCTTTTATTTATGGTTCTTTCCTGAACCTCTCCCTATATATATATATATATATATATATATATATATATATATATAGGGAAGGGCTAAAATAAGAGCATTTCTTAAGATATAAAATAAGAATCATTTTCAGCCCTTAGATCATCAAGATCTACGGTTGATTCGTAATCCTGTTGGATGGATTTATGGTCCTGAGTTCGAATCCCAAAGGTAGCAAAAATTTATTTTTCACAATTCATACCTTTATACAGCGAATTCATACGTGTTCTACATAAAATTCATACATTAAAAATTGCTCTTATTTCTTATTTTAAGATGTGCTCTCACGGTAGCCCACCCCTATATATATATATATATATATATATATATATATATATATATATATATATATAGGGAGAGGTTCAAATAAGAACCACTAATAAAATAAGAACGGAGAACCATTTTAAGCCATTCGATCATCAAGATCTACGGTGAATGCATCATCTTGGTGGATGGATGCAGGTGCTGGGTTCGAATCCTGAAGGAAATATAGTTACTTCTTCAGAACGTTAAAAGGTCGCGTGATTTATTCGGTAAAGTTATTGACTTATTCAGAACGAAATATAGTTACTTCTTCATAGATCCCAACCCTATATATATCATATTATATACCATCTGCAAGAAGGTGAAGTAAATCAACTAAAGAAGTTCAAAAAAAAGTATCATAACTTGAGGTTTAAATAAATTTATGTACTAAGGAAGTTTATTTTATTGGTCTCAATATATAACATTATTTATTTGTCGTATTATAATTAAATATAGTATTTAAAAAAATAATATCGTAACTAAATATATGTATATATATATATATGTATGTATACAATGTTGTACGTCTTTTCCCTTTTAACCCTCTTTCTTTTAATAATAATAATCATCATCATCATCATCATCGAATTTGCACTTTAATTACAAATGGTCTGTAACATTATAGGAGACGAAAATTTAATTATTTTAAATTCATCACAACAAATTTAACAAATTTCACAGAAAATTTATCACGATTTTACGATTCATAGTTCCAAATTGTAAATTAAATTTATAGCCTAACCCTATATGCTTTAAATTATATTATCACTTTGTTGATTGAATTTATAATCCTGGATTAGAATAATATCATATAGAAGGTGGAAATTTAATTATTTTGAATTCACCACAACAAAATTTATCAAAATTCACAAAAAAAATTACTCATATTTTCACATTTCATAATTACTAATTTAAATTAAATTTACCCATTCCAAATTATATTATCATTTGTCCGAATGGGACATGTGATGGAACTGCATGGAAAATCCAATATATATAGTTGTCGTATTAAAAGGTCTGATATATATACTATAGAATGAATGATGGTTGGTTGTCCTACTTAATTTGATTTCCTTCTGCCCTATCCAGATTTATTAATTTTTCTGGGCTGGAATGATGCATGCAGAGCTGTCCTGTATGTATATGTATATAGAATCGAGATATACAATGGCATATGTCACACTTAAATGATTAATTTAATATTCTGCTGTAATATATGAAAATGTGTATAGAATAGAGATATACAATGGCATATGTCATACTTAATGATTAATTTTAATACTCTGTTGTAATATATGAAAATGTGGCGGCCCAAACTTAGAATACCGACACTTGTCCACATAAATTATGGAGATTACAACACGCTTTCGTTGCAAGGATTAGCGTGTGTATAAGAGGTTGGGCCTAGAATATGCTTAAACACAAAATACATACGTACTATCCAATAATGGAATATATTTATTTTGCTTAATAAAATATTATGTTACATATTTATGGTAAATAAGCACCACTTACATTTATACTAAGTTAGCACTATTTTTTTATATTTATTTGGATTTTAATGCTTCAAAATCATTATTCATTTTACAAATTATATAAATATAGAAGCTTAATTTATTCTTTTATTGACTTATATATTTGAAGTTATATGGAAAATAAACAAATTAAGTTTTGATTCTTACGTGACGCTTATAGTAAATTTATAATATATCATTTCTCTCTCTCTCTCTCTCCAGAGGCGGAGCTAGGGGTGGGGCAGGGGGGTCATTGGCCCCCCTGGAATTTTTAAAAATGGTAGGGGTATTTTTGTAATTTTATATTAAAAATAAAAAAATATATAATTTTATCTATATTATTATCATGTTGAGCTATTTTATACTGTAATTAGTATGCAATATTTAGAGTTAAGACGTTTTGAAGAGTGAACACATAATTAATTTATACGTATCATGCTTGGATTGGATTCTATATATTATTTTTTTTAATTTGATATTGAAAGTTACTTTGCCTTACAAAGATTTATGGGATTTTGGCAAATAAAATCACAAACTATTTTGAATTTGTAATTTTAACGTGACTTTTGAGTGTGGCGAATTGAATCACTATTTTTTCAATTTTTCCAATTAGGTCCCCTATTTTTTTTTTTTTTCGATCGTCAGAGTGTTGAATTGCAGCTTACGTGGATTAGTAAAGACGACGTCGTTTTTATGAGGCCTAAACGACGTCGTTTCATACAATTTAATTTTTTTTTTCCAAATTAGAAAGAGACTATATCCAGTATTTGCACCATAATTTTCAATATATAGAATATTACATGGAGAAATAATTCACACGAACTTCGAGTTAACAATTCGACGATCGGAAAAAATTGGGAGGACGAAATTGCAAAAATTAAAAAGATTGGTGATTTACTTTTCCACACTTCCAAAGTCACGTTAAAAAAAAATAAAAAATAAAAAATAAAAAAAAAAATTGGACCCCCCTGAATCGAAAGTCTAGCTCCGCCCCTCTCTCTCTCTCTCTCTCTCTATATATATATATATATATATATTTTAAAATAAATAAAAATTAATCACTTTTACAAAAAATATCTTTTAATATACTCGATTTAGGATGAGGGATGGGGAGTCGTCGATTGGTTGGGCGATACAAGGTGCATACTGAGAAGAGGATTGTAAGTGGGGGATCGGGAGCCGGCGCTGGAATTAGGGTTTGAGGTGGAGGTGGAGTTTATTATAGGAGGTGATGGTGGGTTTGGGTGTCAATACCTTCTGTTTCTAAATTTTTTTAATATACACGAAATAATTAATATTCCCTCCAACAAAAATATGCACACTTTGTCATTCTCGTATATCCCATGCAATTTCTATATTTAGACACCATCCTTTACTTGTTAACTTCAATATCTCAACTTATTTACAACAAATACTAATTATGAGCCCTTTCTCCCACTCACAACACTATAAATAATGTTGAGTCATTTCTTCACTCACAACACACTCAATAAACATTTTTAAAATTCATGTGAAAAAAAATTGCGCACTTTTCCAAAATGAACTGTATATTTTTATATGTATCCATTTTATTAACCATTGGAACTATATGATAGTATTAGTTAGAGAATCTAAATAGTACTCATGTAGACATTTTTTTTACTATGAATAAGAAACGGTGAGGTTCGATTTGAATTCCAAACCTCACTACTAATATATAATGTCATCACTATTATTTGAATGGATTGACTATTCATTTAGTTAATCTAACACAATTATAAGGGTGTTTGGTTGAGCTTATAAGCTCTTTAAAACAATTTATAAGTTGTTTGGAAGCTTATAAGATACTTCAAAGTGTTTGGTAAAATAAGGTTCTAAACAACTTATAGAAGCTCTAAAAATAAGCTCTCTAAAAAATAAATTCCTCTATCCCCAACTAATTTTTCCATAATCTTATATGTAACAATTATATTATACTTATTCAGCTACTCCCTCTGTCCCACTATAAGTGAGACTCTTTCTATTTTGGGTGTCCCACCATAAGTGAGACTATTTCCCTTTTCAGTAAAAGTTTTATCCTTTAAACACCTTTTCACTTTTTCACATACATACAAAATACACATTTCTTAATTTTCGTGTCCAAAAAAGGGTCTCACTTATAGTAAGACAAATGGAGTATAATTTTTTATTTTCATCATATACCCTCTCAAGTTTATCTTTTTTTTTTTCTTTAACAAAGATTTTATCTCTTTAACTAAAAAATTTCTTTTTAATTTATAAACTCAATTATTTAAGCTCTTTAAATATCCTACAAACTTTAAAATTTGATGAATTCTTTTAAATAAGCTTAATGGAACACCCTCTTCTAAGTAGCACATGCAACAACTTATCGCTCTAGTTAACCAATAGAATACTGATTATGTGTTGGGGATTTATGGTCTAAAGTTGGCTACACTTGGTGTATATATACTAAGTTGTTGGATAGATTAAAATATAAAATCTAGGATTGTTGGATTGGACGGCATCCATTACTATTACATCGGGATTTTCCGGTAATTCTAATTGAGAATACTCATGTATTTACTAATGCACATAATTCTTAATTATGATAATGTGGCATATAAATTGTCACGTGGAGAAAGTTTGGTTTTGTACTTATAATTTGTAGTATTGCCAATTGTAAAAATGGTTATTTAACAATTCACATGGCACTATATATATGTCCACCAATGAACATGAAAATGTTTTTCTCCTAATTTTAATGTTTTTATTAGGGCTGTATACGAACCGAGCCGAGCCGAATACCTCCAGGCTCGGGCTCGGTTCGTGAAGATTTGGTTCGGCTCGAGCTCGAATTCGAGCCTAAAAATGAGCTCGAACTCGGCTCGCTTATATAATACCAAGCTCGAGTTTGGTTCGAATTCGGCTCGTTAATTATTCGCTTATCTCGAGCTCGAGCTCGGCTCGAATTTCAAGCTCGATTTCAAATTCAAGCTCGAATTCGAGCTCGGTTCGAATTATTTATATATTAAGGTTTTATTAAAATAAAAAAATTATATTTGTTCAATAATTACTAGACTATTTATGAATCATAATTTATAATTTATTTTTTAACAAATAGATAATTTATCAAGTTAATAGTAATTTTTTTAAATTATGAGTATTATTTTTATTATTTAAAAAATATTTAACAAATAAAATATATAAAATTATTATTTAATGAACCTATTCGTGAGCCTATTCGCGAACATATTCGTGAACCTATTCGTGAGCCTATTCGCAAACAAATTCGTGAGCGTGCTCGCGAATAGGTTCGAGCCGAACATGTTCGCGAGCTCACAAGCCGAATATGCACAGGCTCGAGTTCAGCTCGATAATTTTATCGAGCTCGGATTCGGGCTCGAGTTCGACTCGTTTAAAAAACGAACGAATTTCGAACGAACTTTTTTCGAGCCGAGCCCCGAATAGTTCGCGAGCGGCTTGGTTCGTTTACACCCATAGTTTTTATTATTGGAAGAAATTCGTTCCCTATATTTATCAATGAAATGGACACAGCGGAAACAAATGGGATATTTATGTGTATTATTCTCTCACTTTCATTATTTTTATGCAAAATTTTCAAAACAACTATGATGAGTCTAATGTTAGGCGGCTATGTCCAACCTAAAAACTTCAAAATTGGGTTTTTCCAGATGGCATATTTTTTGTGGTGAAGCAATTGTATTCCATTCAATTTATTTGGATTGGAAAACCTCCTGGCACACTTAATTTTGATGTAATACACTCGATTTATTAAAAGATGGATATTTGAAGAAATTCCTTCTCTTGAGTTTCTCTATTAATTAAAATCAAAGAAGCAATCGATGATCGTAAATCGTTATAAGAAACACTTGTCGTTACAAGGCTCGTAAATCATCAGTGAGAATTGAATTGAAGTTTCGTACTTCAATATTTGCCAGTCAAATATATATAACTCGGCCTTTTAAATAATTTATTGGTGTTTGATTATATCTAAATCTGAATCTGACCTTTTTAAAAAGAATTACTACATAAATAAAAAACGATCTTCTACAAAACTCTCCTTCTAACAATAATTACAAATACGTTACTTTAAAGTCAAGAGTATATATGTCTCTTCTAGTATCGCCTCATGAATCCTGAAATTACTTCGGAGTAAAAAACAAAGAAATATTTTCCTCAAAAAAACAAAAACAAAGATATGTTTGTAAAACTTTACATTTCAAAAGTGTTATATTTGCAAACATGTGATAGGTCGTAGTTGTACTACTACAAATACTAGGATGACGTTTACTTTACATGATTCATAAAATATGTGACTGGGTATTTTTATTCTTAAGATTATATGAATAAATTAAAACTAACTTAAATGTATAAACTATCAAGAACTTTGGAATATTTTAAAGATATAATCAATCTTAATAAATAATTAGGAATTATCTTTACTATTATATTTATATCTATCAAAGTAATCCTCAAAAATAAATAGTTCAACAGCCTAGCTACAACAGTAATCAGTAAAATATACTAATACAAAATCAAATGTTAGTAATATATATAAACAGATAGTTTTTTCCCCCCATTTTTCTCTCTCTCTCTCTCTCTCTCTTCTCTTCTCTTTTCTATTTTATTTCAATTCTTTTTTAAATATCGTCAAATTTGATTCATGAAAAAATATTCAACATGCATCTTAAATTTATGTTTGTGATCACAATATGGTATACAAATCATCAAAAATGAATTTAAAACGAATAAGTTATGATAAATTTAAAATATTTTATTTTCTCTTTCTTCATTAAAAATTTACAGTTTTTTTGTGTTTGTGCATGAAAATATTTATTTATTTACTATGATGTGTAATACTATATAATAATAACATGTAATGTTAATTTTCATTATCAAATAATTAAAATTTATTTAATAACTATAATTATCATTACACTTTATATAAAGTTGAAAATTTACATTTTCAAATTAGAGTTTTGAGTAAGTGATGTGGATTATTTTATTTTTAAAATACATTTTACATTTGTTTATATATTGAGTATGTTTAATATCTAATTTATTTATTTAAATATGTCATTTATTTTCAATGTTCATCGTACATCACACGGATAGGCGTACTAGTATCATCCAACACTCGAGTATAAGGAGTGATAATATAAAAGAGAATTTCATCATTTGTCATTGATTGTTTTCACTTCAAGAAGAGATAATATTATCCCCCTTTCAAGTGAAAAAATGAGAATTCATGAAATTCTCTTTATGTAGGAAATGAGGAAAAAGAAATGAGACATTTAAATGAAATTTTTTTGTTATCCCCCCCCCCCCCCCCAATGATAAATTTATCAATTAAAGAGAACATGCTTCTAACAAAATTGGTAACATTTGTAACATTTCGGTTTACTATACTCCTCAATATTATCTGAATATAACAGGAAAGAATTACGGTGGAATTAACTTACAATGTCTATTAGGGGCAACCTCGACTTCTGAAAATGGTTAGCCGATAAAGAAATAAAATCAATTTTCAGTTATTGACTCTTGACCTTGAATGGTAAAAAGAAGTTACAGCAAGGGAATACAAGAATATGGTATAAAAGGATAATCAAATAATAATTAATTAATTAATTGACGAGAACAATTACAATAAAATGTGAACATATAACAACTATCTAAAAGATTGCAATCAAAACAAAATTCTGATATATGTTTTCTCCTCAAACCCTAAGCGAAGAGAATAGTTGAATGCATCATGGAGTAATTAGCCAATAGCACCAACCATCAGCCAATTATGTATAATTAGAATTAGTTAATCTACAAAAAAAAAAAAAAAAAACTTATTTATACATATATCCATCACTATAATTTAATCAAAATCGAATTATTTCATAAGGTAGCCGCATTACAACATGACTGCATTTACCATGTCAGATAAAAAGTTGATGTATTTGAAAGATTTAAGTAGTAACATATCATGCTCGTCGAAGACAAATAAATCGGTAATTTAGTGACGAATAAGCGAATATCATCATGTGAAAGCTAAAACCCAATTTCATAACACAACGGAACTTTAAGCAGAGCTTCAAATAGAATTCCAATGACCAGCAGAAAGAAGATGAATATTCCAAGGAAATGGGATAACTAGAAGGCAATATTACAGGATCACGAACCCACAAACGATAATTCAGTCATGAACTATTACAGCCTACACATATCTTGAGATGTCCATGTAGAATTCTGAGTATTTACCATGTCTGAAACAGGGGATAGATCATATCCTTAGCTCAAGACAGGCATGCTAGCAAATTCAGTACTTTGGAGGCGGGTGTTGGGTTGGAAGCAGACCAAAGCGCTTCTTCAGAAGAATTCTCTGCCTTGAGTATTTATCATCGGGAGAGAATCGGGCTGCATGTAGGAACAGTGAGATGTACGTTATATAACTGGGCACTATCTGTATGAGATGTTCAAAATATATTCTAACAGGAGTCGCAAGAATCAGAACATAAGCATCAGAAACTGCTGCTGTAGAGAAATGAAAGAACAAGTTCCATTTAATCCCATTGGGATGGGTTCTATTTTACAATCTTAATTTTCAAAATACATGATTTCCCAGTTCCTTTCAAGAGCTCAAACTATAAATTATGCAAGAAGACCGTAAATCAGAGTCTACACAACAATGAAACCACAACAGATTCTTGAATACAAGTACACATTATAACATAAAGGAGCAAAGACCTTATCACAGTGAAAGGGCTTCAGGATATATTAGAATTTCGGTTGATTTGCAACTTTGTGCAACAAGGGGTAACTGAAATTTAACATGACTTTTATTTTTAGCCCACAAATACACGAACTTAACATTTTTTCTGATTTTTGACATCGACATTAAAAAACTCTATTTATTATGGAGATGGAGGCCGGAATACATGACGTGAACTACGAAATATGCACTTGAATAGAGTAATTTGATTCATTATTTGGATTAGAGAGTGAATGACATGGTATACCGGCCTTCACGTTAATAGTATTTTAGAATTTTTTTCTTGTAGATGTCAAAAATCAGAAAAAATGTTAAATTCGTGTATTTGTGGGCTAAAAATAAAAGTCATGTTAAATTTCAGAAAATATAAAAAGTTCGTGTATTTACAGGCTAATAACCCAAAAAATAAATATGCATTTAACACAATAGGGAAAAAAAACCAATGATTACTGATAACAATGCAGTCTATTATTAGGATATAAAAGAATGCCAATCAGTTATGACTTTCTCCATCACTATACCAAGAAAACCATGGTTCAATACTATACCAAAAACTATCGTCAAAGAAAACAAACTGATCACTTCAGCCCTCCCAAATCTCCTCAAGCATGAACCCAAAGATTGTGGATTTAACAACACACAAAATCAAATGTCACAAAATCAAATGTGAGGAAAACAGGACACAATGCTAAAACTACAGATTCAGAAATATTACCAGGATGAGCTGATTCCGTTGCCAAACCTACAGGTGACTCCTTCTGCAGAGTTAATAGCCAAAAAATCAATTGAGTCCGTGTATCAAGTGATGGAGAATATGAGAATATGAGAAAATATAACGACAGATTCAGGGTTAGAAATATATATGTACAGTACATATAAAATCTCTATAACAAAAAAACTTCTAAAGATATAAACTATCATAGCTTTAACAATTCTTCGCAAGAAACGGTACAAGAAATATATGCATATATGCTACACAATATCAACAATGATCTAATCACATACTGAAAGAAAATTGAACAGTGGGAAGGGCAAAAAAGAGGACCTTGGTAGTGTAAACTTTGTCACCGTTATCGTTGATGTAAAATTGGAGATACATCTTCAGCTATACACAATACGCGCTCAAAACCACCTTAATCTGAAAAATATACTATGTCATAAACAGGCCATTGTTGGGAAGAAAGCAATAGAGAGATAATCTGTAAAGAAAATTTGCATAATTCCTAAACCATAAAATTCAAAACCCAGAAAAATCAAGAACTGCGCCATACGATATTTTCCAGTTTCTTTTATCGACGAAATATGTACCTTCAGAAAATGGGAGGTTCTGGCAATTAGGGTTCCGAAATATGTACCTACAAAACGCGAGGCTTTAGCAATTAGGGTTTGACAATATAAACCCCTTGGCTTGGGTAAAATAGGTAGCAGCCCATTTGTTCCGATTAATATCCGATCCGTACGACCAATTAGATCCTTTTATTTTAATTTGTCGGTTTACCTATCTATATTCATTTCTATACTACATGATCTAACAAAATAGGGCAAATTGCATGAAAATACCTGACTCTATACTAAAATCTGATTTTTTGACAATCTTTTTAATTGTAGCAAAAATTTTAACGACGTTTCAATTGATAGCAATGTTCGTTCGGAGTAATTTTTTGGCCAAATTAAATTAGAATTTACTGAGCTTTATCCAACATGGCAAAAATTAAATAATCAAATTAAATAATTCTAACACGTCACCCTCCCCTCCGCCTCCCCAACCCCATGCGCCACCGCGTCTTCTCCAGCCACCGGAGGCGGCGGTGATGTCTTCTCCAACCTCCTGCACCGCTGCATCTGCTCCAACCCCGTTGCGACATCAACTGAGCTCGCCTTCTTCCCGCTCTGCTTTCTACACAAGACAAGCAGTAGCAACAATAAGAGAAGCAGCCCAACAATGGCGCCACCGGAGAGCTTCGTCTTTTTCCCCCAACAGACGGTATCCATAGTTTCGTCTTCTTCGATTTGCACACAAGCACTTTCAGAACAGAGCCCTAGAAATGAGTCTTGCAATTATTCGATTTGCAATTTCGTTTGGAATTTCAGATTAAAACCCTAGAAGGCGGCAGGGTCGCAAAGCGTAAGTCGCGACGGCAACGTTCATCACGGCTGATCCCGCGAACTTCTGGCAAATGGTGCAGCAGGTGACCGGGGTGAGATTCGGCGGCTTCAGCGAGCTGCTGCCGGTGCTCAAGCTGGAGCCGTAGAGGGTGTTCAGCCGGATGCAGCAGGGCACTGCGTTGCCGACATTTGACACGTCGGTTCACTTGCTGGATAGCTCCGCCGAGTCTCTGGCCGCGAGCGGCGACAATGGCGGCATGTGATGGCGGAACTGGCGCTGCAGGAAGCAGGCGACTATGGCCACGGATGCCGGCGACTTCTGTGGAGGGTTTTTGAGAGAGATGAGTGTGAAGGCTTTAAGAGAGAGGAGTGTGTTTGAGAGAGAGAGAGTGAAAAGTGTTTTGTGTGTGGGTGTGATTTGGCATTTCTGAAGCCACGTTGGAATTCCGGCTTCCACGTTGGTGGTCCGACTGCGAAATCAGATTTAATTTAGCCAAAAATTACTCCGGACGGACATTGCTATCAATTGAAATATCATTAAAATTTTTGCTACAACTAAAAAGATTGTCAAAAACTAAATTTTGGTATAAAGTCAGGTATTTTCATACAATTTGCCCAACAAAATATACAACTAAAATGAATATACTGTATGTATTTTCCAATAGATGGTATACATTCAAGTTTATGTCATCATAATTAATCTAATTTCTTGATAATGTAACCATTACATAAATAAATATAAATAATTTAAAATACTCAAGACAAGAGCGTCACAGTACATTTAGAAATAATTTAGTTTGTTACTCTAAAAAAAATATTTTTCAGGCCCCGCATCACATTACAAAAAATGTATTTTTTATAAGTTAATAATTAAATAAAAAATATGTGTTTGGTTTGGTATACTTAGAGAGAGTGTTTGGCAAAGCCGGTAAACTTAATTTAAGAAGCTCATAAATAATTTCAGAACTCCGAATCTCAAAATACTTCACTCTCACCAGCTGGTGTGTGGCAATGCATTTCATGTCCGCGGCATCCGACCTTCCTCATTCAAAATTAAAGCCGAAGTAATGTTCACTGTACATCAAAAACGTTACCAGAGCCTATTAGCTAAAACAAACTAAGGCCCTATAGTCAAGCTGCAAGTCACAAAGCATATACGCCATCTTCAAATGAGTGAAGAATTCAGTCCTAGCAAGTCCAGAAGATATGACAAGGTCCCATTGAATCGTGAAAGAGAACAAGGTTTCCAAGAAGAACAACCTCAGAGGATATTATTGATCATGATATTCTGGCTTCAGAACCCAATATGATCCAGTGGGGTTTTTCTCCAACGAAGCTATCTCCTTGAGAAGATTCTTGAACAAAGGCAAATCTTTTGAAGGTATCCTGTCTTTGAAGTGATCCACTATGCTGGCTGAAGTTGAGCTCCCACCTTTTTGCTGAATGAAAGAACAGATTTGACGAATCAGAAGTTCTGGAAGTACTCCAGCATTGCTTGCTGATCTAGAATGCCCATTAGCTGCTGACCGTTCTCTTCCATTGCAGGGTGTACCAATGGCTAACTGGTGTTCAAGCCCATCACTGACAGCTTCTTCTTGGTTTCTTTTTAACCTAGCTAACAACTCTCCCGAGGATAAGGCTTCACCAGAAGACACCCCAGCAGCAAATCCATTTAACTTGCTGGCACCATTATTTGAAACTACTTCTGGTTGCTTTGAACTCACCAAGTGCGAATTAACTGTAGAGCCAAATTTCCTCCTCACTGATGATGGTGCACCAGCAGCTCCTGATCTGCCAGTCCATGTTGGAACAGTTATACTTTCTCGGTTCCGTAGCATTCGTGACTGTCGCAACGCTTCCGAGGCTCTTTGGGCAACCTTTGAGGCCTCCTCCTCGAGCTTCAGCTTCTCTTCATCATTCGCATTCATAATTGCATCATGGTTCACAGCACTCTAGAAAATCCAACAAATTATTTAAGTAGGAAAATTATCAACAGCCCAATGAAATAAAATGATTAATGAGACAACATGCTCAATGTTGGCTAAAAGTGTCAGGCAAGATGATGTTGAAATCTCTAAATCGTCAGGTGAAGAAACAGTAATGATATGAAATCATATCTGATTCCAGGCAGGACTGGGAATAAAGGGCAATTTATTCAATTTATTGTCACAAAACAGCATGACATTTTACTTTTTAGTGAGACTTCTACATGGACTCAGCACCAGATAGTATTAAAGATAACACAAAGGAACAAACAAAAAGGCAGCAGAAGATGGTTCCAGCTAAAAAACAATCACATAAACTGCCCCTGAAATAAAATTGCCCTTAAGATGCTAACAGTATTATCCATCACTTTATGTATCCTTCCTCTCAGAAAAGCAAGTACTTTTTTATGATTTGTAAGCCCAACAAGTCATACAATTTAAAAAAAAATAAAAAATTAAATCCCAAATAAACAAATGAGGCAAGCAATTATGAACTCACATGAATACCATGAGTATCAAAGAGACTCTGCAAAAAGTTTGTCTCTTCATCTGCTTTCTCATCACTGAGACTGGCGTTGTCCTGACCAATACTTTTACCTACCTCGTTTTTTTGCAAATCAATTATTAAATCATCAGTTTTGCATGTGCTAGATTTCAGGGATTTCGACTCATCCTGCTTATCATTGCTAGCTCCAATAACATTTACTTTTTGAGATAACAGGCTAAAAATGCTAGATGTTTCAGTAGAACCACCATCACCATCATCATTCAATATGAAAAGATCCTTCATGTCTCGGGCTTTAAAGAATCTTCTCTGCTGCGGATTCTTCAATATCTTATTGGTAAGGAAATGCTTATATATCTGCCTCTGATAAACCTTCTCTTCAATGGTTCCACGAGTAATCAATCTATAAACTGTTACATCTTTTTTCTGACCAATACGCCATGCACGTTCTCTAGCCTGACTCAAACCATCAAAAAGATATGTGTTGGTTGAAAGTATTTCAATTGGACAAAGCAATTAAAATTTACTTCTAAGTCACACATCAAAATTGAAGTAGAAACTCGAACTCTCAAACCCATAAAAAAACTTTACAGAAGCAAGTATGGGAACAAACATTCAAGAATAGAAGTAACAACTTAGTTCTCTATTTCAATAGAAATGTATGCAAACTAAACTAAGATCCGACAAATGCATACCTGCATATCCGTTGAGGGATTCCAGTCAGGGTCAAAGATTATCACTCTGTTCGCACCAGTTAAGTTTGTTCCCAGACCACCAACCTTGGTTGTTAAGATGAAAATGAAAACATCATCTGTATTGTTAAACTCATCTATCAGAGCCATTCTTTGTTTCACAGGAGTCAAACCATCCATTCTCCTGTAATTATAGCCACCGGCAACAAGAAAATTCTCCATGATGTCAAGCATCTGAGTTGTTTGCGTAAAAAGAAGAACGCGGTGTCCCTGCTCTTTCCATGCATTAAGTACTTCAGCAACAACTTTCATTTTTCCACTGCGTTTGGGATTCCCATAATCTGGATTTGCATGAGAATGTTCTCTCTCAAGAAGGTCCGGATGGTTACAAATTTTACGCATAACATCGATTCCATATAAAGGGTTTCTGCTTCCATCATTTTTTTTTTCAACTTTTGAGCTAGCAAGAAAAGCACGATACACGGATCGCTGCTCATGCGTAAGTACTTCAGCAACAACTTTCATTTTTCCACTGCGTTTGGGATTCCCATAATATGGATTTGCATGAGAATGTTCTCTCTCAAGAAGGTCCGG
This sequence comes from Salvia miltiorrhiza, assembly GCF_028751815.1. NCBI lineage: Eukaryota > Viridiplantae > Streptophyta > Magnoliopsida > Lamiales > Lamiaceae > Salvia > Salvia miltiorrhiza. The sequence continues at coordinate 60,019,472 of NC_080387.1, forward strand.
ATGGTTACAAATTTTACGCATAACATCGATTCCATATAAAGTGTTTCTGCTTCCATCAAAAATTTGTTCAACTTCTGAGCTAGCCAGAAAAGCACGATACACGGATCGCTGCTCATGCGTAAGACTGCAGAAGAGGACATGTTCAGTCTTCTTTGGAAGCTGAGCATCCACATCCGCTTTCATTCGACGTAGGAGATAAGGCATGATCAAGTCACGTAGGACAACAGCACATCTGCAAAAAAATATATATATTAGTCAAAGAAAGAGGAGAAATAGAAAGCCATGGAATGTCAAGTGCTAAGACTCTGATGCAATAACAAACTCTTCTTTTTTGCTTTCAAGTATTTATATTTCTTAAACGGATCAATTCTCATCTAATTCTTGCAACTTCTAGAACGCCAACAGCAATACTTATTGACCCAATCAAGATAGTTACATGGATGGTCAACACATGTGAAAACATGCTACAACGTTAAAGGCACCTGTAGGCAGTGGATACTTGTAATGGAGTTGCATTAGCATAACCACCAACGGATATGGGTACTGCAAACTCTGCCTCAAATACTGGCAAGACACCCAACTTCCCAGGGAACACAAAATCAAATAAAGACCACAACTCAGATAGCTTGTTCTGAATAGGAGCACCAGTCATTATTACGCGATGAACAGTCTGCAACTGTTTGCAAACAAGAGTGACTTCAGCATTTGGATTCCGAATTCGATGTCCTTCATCTAAAACTGCATATCCCCATTCAATATCAAGCAATTTTTCCCCTTGCAGACGAAGTTGCTCATATGTGGTTATCAGCAGTCCAGATTCTGATCTCATGACACGATTTATCAAAGAATCCCACTTGTTAGTACTTTTTGACGATGATTTTTCTTCATAATCACTGTCACTTAATTCATCAGTATCACAATCACTATCACTTGATCTTGGTTGCTTTTTCCTACTGTGTGTTTCCTGGGCAGAATCATGTAATAACTCCACATGGAAGTTTGAGTACCATTTCTTAGCTTCTCGCTTCCACTGCCGCAGGAGTGTGACTGGACAAATTATAATGCTGGGTTTGTACAATCCACTGAAATGCAATGATCCGAGGAAGGCCAAGATCTGTATGGTTTTACCAAGGCCCATCTCATCTCCAATTATTCCACCTGCTCTTTGACAATGAAGTTCCCATAACCATTGGACACCAACCTTCTGATAGTCAAAAAGTTTGCCAAAAATAGTTTCTGGGATTTTTAATCCCCCCTCAAGAGTTACAAAGGACGATCCTTCATCACCATCAATATTGGAAGTCCTCAAATCTTCATAAATAAGCAAATAAGTTCTCAGAAAGTTAGTCATTTAAGGGAAGACGCAAGAAATAGAAGTAACTAAAAGAAAGTCAAAGAATTGGAAACACGGAGAAAAAGCACTTATAATATCAAGGAAACTTAGGAAAGACTAGCACTAATATATAAACTCACACTGTGCTTTTCTAACTAACTTGAGCAAAGAACGCAAAGAACAACTAATACATCCTAAGAGCCTTCGCGTACCTCCGTCTTCCTCAAGTTTTACCTCACGAGAGGCCAACTTTTTCCACTTTTTCCCAGGCTGAGGCCTTCTTTTCTTTCTTGTGATTTCTTTTACCTTCTCTGACTCTGCTTTGAGGGATTGAGGGATCTTCAAAGGTATCTGGAGCCTTTGAAATGGGAAGCTGGGTGGGTCAAGTTTCGGTACTACTTCAGGATCAAGCATCTTGGTTGTTGGACGTGCTTTTGAAGCCTTTGACATTGACTGGACAGCCCTGGCTATGCTTGAGGAAGCAAGATCATTAGATTCCATTGGGTCCTCAGATGCCATGTGTCTACTGGATGACCCTGGTTCTTGAATACGGCGTTCATATCCTTTAAGCTTGTGAAAGGGAGTCAAAATTCCTTTCCGAATTAGCTCATCCCTTTCCTAGAACATGAGCATTGAGGTATTAGCTGACTTTAAGGTTTATATCTAGATACACATCAGAAGGTACACTCGACAAATCAAGAAGAACATTAAGAAAATCACTCACAGTCTCCACAAACCCCGCAGATGCTGCGTTCAAAATGGCTTCAAAATCATCATCATCATCAACTGAAACTTTTTTAAGCCGTTTGTTCTTATTACGACTTATATTATCAACCTCTTTCAACCCTCGCTTAGATTTGGGCGCTTCTTTTACAAGGTTTCTTATCAACCTGTCGTCATCTTGGTTACTCTTAGAAGATTCTGAAATTTCTTTCTCAAGTTGTGCCCTCGTTTTTATCAGGCTTTCTAATCGATCTGCAGCAAGAGCATGCTGAAGGGTCACACTTGAAGATGACTGCAGAACAATTGTATCCCCTTCTGCATTATGCTGCTCTGCCTTGTCATCCTCATCTGAAAGTTGATCCTTGTCTCTCTTGAAGTTCTCTAACTGTTCCACAGCAGATCTAACAGCATCTAATTCAAGTTTGACTGCCCTCAATTTGTTAACCAAGTTACCATGGCCGTGAGATGAGGTCCCATTGCTCTTTACTGCATCAAGTTCCTCCTCTTTGACTTCAGCAGTTTTATCAGAGTCTCCTGCATCTTCTCTCGCCTATCCACATAAAGATTCCATCTATTCAGATTTCAGAGTCAATTTTTTTTGTATATGTACTAGTGTACATATATATTTTAGAGAAATGAACGAACAAAGTGTCCAACTTCATGCATAAATTTGGGCCACTGCAAATATATAATGTCTAATGAGTTTCAGAAATTCCAAAGTAATGCAAATGGCGATATGGTCATTGTCACACAAGGTTCTTGGCTTACAGATGACAAAAAAATCTGCATGAGATGATAAAAGAGCGTATTATCTCCAATAATGAAGCATAGTAGCAAACACTACTAGGTTGTCCAATAGATTTGTCATCTTGATATTACATTGAGCAATTGTGGATATGGGAGTAGAGTACAGCGAAACAAATCTAGAAAAGAGAGGTGCCGATTGAAATTTGGGTAACTCTACAGCACCCCATATTTATCTCTTGAGATAATGCAATAGCAAAGCAATTACCATTGTAATAAAATTAGAATTCTATCATGGAATACCTTCAACTACCATAAATATGGGCACACACTTGGCAACATTTGCAAAGACAAATACATTGGCATCATGAACAGCAAACAGCTAGAAAAGTCGAGTAAATTCAGACGAGAAAAGAGCATATAATTCGGAAATACAACCTTCTCTATGATGTCACGCTCAATATCTTCTGGATTGGCTGACGTGACACCTAAAGCACTCAGTAAAACCCTGTCTTCTTCCTCTTCTTTCATTGAACTGACTCACCTGCAATCACAAGTTTTGTTCACGATTCACCAACATGAAAACTGATGCTGTACTTACACTTGATGCTTACAAATTAGCCATTATGCTAGGATAAGTTAAAAATTCCTACCGGTAAACCCGGCTAAAATTAGTCAAAAATCTCTGAAGCAAATAACAAGCAATTCACTCAACCAAACGACAAATGCATAACACAGCAACGTGTATAATAATTGATGCTCGAAGACCCACGCAATTAGAACCCTACTAACTCCAATTTGGCAAGAATCTCAAAGGAGTCGCTACAGCTAATCGACGAAAAGACAAAAGCAATTGAGGAAACAGTTCCCACACACTATCAATCTGCAAAGCAGAAATTTTTCACCTGCAAATTCCTCCAACAAATCCAAGCATATATGCGAACAAATATTAAAAATTTGGGTGAAAATAATTGAAAATATGGGTGATCGCAAATTCGCAATATTGTTGTTATCGACTACAATAGTTGAGGCGGTAAAGCTTCTCGGTTTCCTTAGGAATCGATCCACGCACACGCATGCTCTATACACGATTTTTATTTTTCTTTATTCCTCTTAATTTTCCAAGCAATTCTGTTGACCTGGGCCGAAGCATTGCTTGTCAAACAAGGGGACCACGTGGCACAATCTATGCCCACCACGTACTCTTTCCTATTTTATTTTTATTGTTATTTTGACTTATTGAAAATACACGAGAAATTGTCCCCAATGGGACACCAAGCGATGTGACCTCCTGTGTGTGAACAATGAGGTCTCGGGTTCAAACTCCACTGCTCCCCCTCCCCAACTCTCCCAAGTCAAAAAAAAAAAAATACATGAGAAACTTTATAAAAAAACTAAGAGCGCACAGTATTATCCTAAAAAAAAACCTAGCCACCGACCCTTCAACACTCTCCCGCAAACGGGTAAGTAACAAAAGAGTGTCACAAAGTCTTGTACCCTTCCTGACAAATACCACATTCGCCACCTACCGCAATACCGTGCGCCATCTACCGCTTATAAGTTGTCAAATATTTGAACAATTGAGCGGAAAAGTTAAAGAATGAATTGTAATATAGTGTGAATAACGAATTTTAATTGAATTATTTTTGTAAAATAATTGTTGCTTATAAGATAATAAGAAAATAAGTTGGGGTAGATTAACTTATCTTTTGGTGAGCTTATTTTTACAGCTTGTAATGAAGCTTATTTTGTCAGACACTTTGAATGAAATTATAAGTTGTTTCGAGAAGCTTATAAGCTCAACGAAACACCCTCTAAATTGTTGATGTGTAGCTGCTGCTGCTAATAGAAATTTTATTGAAGAAAAACAAAAACCCTTGCGAGCACAGGCGCAAACAAGGAGAGTCTGGAAAAACAAAACAAGAAGAAAACAAAAACCGAAGCGTAAAGAACAAAAGACGGGACCGCAGGCGCCAGAGGAGGCAAGGCGCCAAAGGAATCAAGGTGCCAGAAAAGTCCAGACACCATAGGAGTCAAGTCGCCAGAGGACCCGAGGCGCCATAGGCGTCAAAACGTCAGAGGGGCCAAAGCGCCAGAGGGGTCAAAGCGCCAGAGGAGTCGAGACGCCAGAGGAGGCGAGGCGCCAGAGGAGTCAAAGGAGCCAGAGGATTCAAAGCGCCAGAGCCGGGTCGCCAGAGGAGTCGAGGCGCCAGAGGAGACAATGCGCCGGAGGGGACGAGACGCCAGAGGGAGTGAGGCGCCAGAGGAGTCGAGACGCCAGAGGAGACGAGGCGCCAGAGGAGTGAAGACACCAGAGGAGTTATAGCGCGAGAGGAGTCGAGATGCCAGAGGAGACGAGGCGTCAGAGGAGTCAAGGCGCCAGAGGAGTCCAAGCGCCAGAGGAGCCGGGTCGCCAGAGGAGACGAGGCGCCAGCGGAATCAAGGCGCCAGAGGAGACGAAGCGCCAGAGGGGACGAGACGCCAGAGGGAACGAGGCGCCAGAGAAGTCAAAGCGCCAGAGGAATCGAGGCGCCAGAGGGATCACGACGCCAGAGGAGTCAAGGCGCCAGAGGAGTCTAGGCGCCAGAGGGGTCGGTGTGCCAGAGGAGTCGGGGCGCCAGAAGAGTCGTCGAGGCGCCAGAGGAGCCAAGGCGCAAGAGGAGTGAAGGCTCCAGAGGAGGCGAGGCGCCAGAGGAGTCAGGGCGCCAGAGGAGACAAAGCGCCAGAGGAATCAAAGCGCCAACATCGTGCCCGATCCAACCTTCCAAACAAGAAAGCATCAGATCAAACAAACCAAAACAAAAAGAGCAACGAAGAACAGAAGAACGACAAAGCGAAAAACCAAACCAAGCCCCCAGGGACAAAGGTCAAGGGAGGAATAAATTGTTGATGTGTAGCATTGATGATGTATACATATTATCCATATTGTGTGTGTGTGTTAACCAAACGATAGTGTGGTTAATGCTTATGGTCAAAATTAATTATGCTTATGATGGATACGAAAATTGATTAAAAGTTTAGAAAAAATAAGAATGCATGAGAATTGAAGAAAATTATAATGGAGTGATTATGTGTGTTGGTAGAGTGTTACGCGCGTAAAATATACATATCTAGAAATAGAAGGTGAAATAAATAAAATTAATTATACACATTTTTATAGAAAAAATATAAGAATAGTTAATTTATCAAAGGATTCTTCTTCTGATAGGACTTATCTATATTTGAGTCAATTTCTTATTTGATAAAATTGTGATAACAATCATAAATTATTTAATCCAAATTTATAAGTTTGAAGTTATAAAAATAAAAAATCTAAAAATTAAAATAACATAATACATGAAAGTGAAATTTTATAACATTGCTACCAAATTAACCTAATAAATTCTTCCCATAACCAGTGCTACCAAATTAGTTATTAGTAAAAAAATGTGATGGATCGAATTTTAAAATAATGTCCAAATTAATTATTGAAAATTAACCAAATTTAATATTCCTATAACCACGTTCAAATTAATTATTAAAAAATACAATAAATCAAATTTTAAGGGGTGGCGTTGATTTGATACACGAATCATTGGAATTTATCTTGTAATTTTAGATATTAATGATTTTTAGAGATGTAAATTGATTAAAAATTTAGAAAAAATAAGAATGAATGAGAATTGAGGAAAATTAGAATGGAGTGATTATACGACGCCACGCAGGATATGATTTATTTTACTTATATATATATAAGTAAAATTCTAATACTATGTATACTTAAGTTTTCTCGAATATTAAAGCATAAATTAAACTAAAAAGCATGATGATAAAGTAGAGTTGGATAAAACATATGAAAACACAAATTGATCACATTCTCACATATTAAAACATAAATTGTATTACTAAATATGAACGAATAAAAATAATAATAAGATTATAATTTTATGGACCCGATAAATAATAAATTTTTTAAAAAATGGATATCCAATACCATTATAAATTTAGGGTTTGCTCCACCCCATTCGTTCCCCACACTAAGACTTCACTACAGAAGAGACACCTTCGATATCCAATACGGCAATACCAAAATGGACAACGATGATCAGCCGTTTGAGGAGTGGTTAGATTGGCTTGAGAGTCTTACTGCCCCACCGGCGGATGACGATGATGTTCACCACTATGATGTCCTCAATGATGATCATCGCGACGACAGAGTACGTCCAGCGCATCTGGCCCGAAGTCAAAACATCATAGAACTCAACATAAAGTGTGGTGTTTGTTTCTCTCCGACTCAAATTGCCGGCAACCACCGGATAAGGTACGCCATCATATTGTAAGTAATCAAAATTTTATTAGAATGCATGCAAAGTTCACAATGCATATGTTTATATTAACTTTATTTTAACTCCTCAGTGTTCTACCGAGTGGCTTCGTTGCCGGTAATTCATGCATCTGCGATGTCATTCGGGCGAACGAGTATAAGGTAACGAGCTTATTATTTTTTATATTAAACGATGATGCATGCAATTATTGAAACTAACTCAACGTTATAATGATTGGTACAGGAGTGAGTCATGTGTGGCGAGCGCCACCACAGACTCAACATAGCAGAGCTTGACATTCTTCCAAAACAAATTGTGGACTAGGTTAACGAAATCTAAGTGTAAGTAGCTTACTTGCTTTTAATCCGCAAGACTCATAAATAGTCTAACCTACCTTATTCATTTTTTGGACTTACTTATTCTCAATGCACAGGATACACACAATGAAGAAGGGGACTACTCAAAAGTCAATTCAGACCATTGAGTCTTCCGAACATCCCGACATACTAGAGTTATGGATTTACTACATTGTTTACCATAATATAGTCCTCTTTAATTCCAAGAAATGCTTGTTGTCGTTTTCCAAAAAAAAAAAGAAAAAATTGCGGTTGTGCAGTTTGAAGTACAACAAATGGTTATGTCATAAATATTACGATTAGTTGTCGTGGAATATGTTAATCATATTACTTATGTCGTAAACCTTGCTCTGAAGATTCATTTATTGAAAATTCCATAAACTAATAATTTTGTCTTTCATGCGAAAATAATTTATTTAACTACCAAATATAAATTTAACATATTCGACAATAATTATTGATATCGAATTAATGTCTTATGAGTATGTCTAAGAGCTTCGGCCCTTGGCGCTAATTGGCTTATGTATTTTTCTATTTTAAAATTTAATTGTAATTCAATTAAATTTCTAACATTACATAAATTAAAATACAACACAATAAATAAAAATATTACAAAAAAAAAAGATGAGCTCAAAAATTAAGGATTTAAAAATATATATATTTTAAAATTTAAAATTAATAAATTAATAAATAAAACAACATATAGTATTAAAAAAAAAACTTACTATTTTCCAGAATTTTTTATATAATTCATGTCACATGTGTAAAAAGTCACTATTTTAAAAGTCAAAGAAACTAAAAAATAAAAAATATTGTACACAACAAACCGATAAGCTACAGGCGACATGAAATATGCATGGTGCCGCCCTCAAGCCATGGAGCCACACCAGCCCGCCACCCCACCTTGGTGTCGACTCGACTTGTAGCCATATATGTGGCAAACACATATAAATGATAATGGACTAAGTACTGAGGACGTTGATAATGTAGTCAACTTTAATCTGGTACCTTCCACACAAAACTTGGTAAGTCTTCGAATTTATGTCTCATATTACAAAAAAATAGTTACGTCAACTTTAATCTTCTCTTTCATCTTTTTGACAAAAAAATTATTTTTAATTCTTTTATTAGTAATTTTTTTAAAATAATTTTTTTATGCTTTTCATAATATCAAATTTAATTCGTAGTGTACAATTCGTATTTAGCACATGTTATTCCTAATTTGCAATTATTGATTTCATTGCAGAGGGAATTGTGACAGCCCCGATTTCCCGGGAGAAAAAGAAATGGGCTAGGCGACAGGATTACTAAGCTTTACTTGAATAAAATAGGTAATGTGCCCTGAGGGTTGGGCATTATGCCGTATTTAAATGAGAACAAGTACGACATTATAACATAACTATTCTCCCTATCAGGATCGGAAGTTCGAAGGTCTGAGACCAAGACAACGTCTCATACTAAGCATATAATAGGTGCGGAAAACAATCGCTAGGAAAGTGATGGAGAGTGAAATTCATATCAAAAATATGAATAAAAGTATTAACATAGTTGGGCATCAGATAATATTCACTAAGTGAATTTGTTTCAGCGGAAGTAAACATAGCATTTCTTCAAAATCCATAGCAATAACCCTTCCTCAGCCTCGCACGTCACCACCAGCTGCTCAATCTGCAAAAGGTTTTGAAAACAATTGCAGGGCTGAGTACTAGTGTACTCAGTGGGTTGAGCCATTTAAAAATATTTTATAAAAATCATTTACTGAAAAAGATAATTCATGCCTTAAACAGTATAACACAGAAAGTTTTTAAAGTGAGTCATTCCATGCATACTAAAATAATCTGAGCTCATATTTTCCTGGCCATCTATTGGGCATGCTATCTACAACTGGTTGTCACCGATCTCTCGAGACAACAGGTTCTGGTGTACGTACACAATTCTGGTTAGCAGAGCTAACAATGTTCTGGTTGGCGAAGCCAACAATGTTCTGGTAGAAGCAATAACCAATAGAGAGCAAAAACATTTTAAGCATGAACCATCAACTTTAACTTTACATAAAACCGAGCTTATTAGCTCAAACATACATTTCGTAAATAAAGCCTCACCTGATCTGAAGAAAATCCAAACAATATAACTCAGCTGAACAAGAGCCTAAATATCCTCTTCTGTAGGACCTACAAGATAAGTTCTCAACTTAAACTCATAGTCCTAAAATCAAACTTAACCTTCATGACTTGTTATCATTTTCTAACTAGATTCGCAACACCCGGGTTTTCATAAATTCAACATAAAACTTGAAAATCATTTTTCTTGGCTAAGGGTTTTAATAATACCCTTGCTCGGCTTTTACTTTAAAAACTCATCTTGAGCATAAATCAACTTAAAAATATTTTGCTTACAAACATTTGTAAGACTTTAACTATTTAATAAAAACATATAACCAAACAAATAAACATGCAGCCCAATAGAAATATATGCATGAAGCCCAAGTTATAAAAATGCAACCCACTTAATTAAAGGCCCAATGCTGGAGCCCAACTCAACTCATCAATCTCTCCTTTCTTCTCCTTTTTCTCACGCACACACACAGACACAAGACCTCACTCTCACTCTCCCATTCGGTCTCTCTCTCCTTCTCGCCACTTTCTCTCTCCCTTCCTCTCATCTCACGCCGCCGTCGCCGCCTACAAATTCGCCGGCTCGTCGCCGGCGTACCACCGCCGCCCTCATCTCTCTGTATCTTTCTCCCTCCTCCCTCAATTCGCCAAACCCCCAACTCCACAAATCACTCTCTCTAAATCCCTAAACCCTCTTTCTCCTACGATTTCCGGCGAGGTTACCGCCGGACTCGCCCCCTCTGCTCCAGCCGACAGCAGCAGTCAGCCGGACCGCCGCCATCGCCGCCTCCTTTTTCTCTCTCTATTTCTGGCAATCGGCCAGTAGGAGCCTCAGGCCACCACCGCCGTCGCCGGATCCTTCCCTTCCTCCTTATGCCGCCTACGGCCTTCCTTCTCCGTTCCCCCAGTCGGACCACCCCCAAGACTCACGCACACACACATCAGCCCCAAGTTTGTGTTTTGTTGAAATTGAAATCATTGCATATTACATCAATATAATTGATGCAGAAAACTGGGTAGAAAAGAAAGCAAACCTTGATGAGGTTTATGATATTGGATTCGAAAATCTGGAATTGGGGAGAGTACTGCAGAAATTCTAGCAGCTGAAGAAATTGAATTGTGAGTGTTATTCATTTTGGGGTGATCTGAATTAGATGAGGAAGGGGTGTTAAAAAGGTGAAAACAAGCTACGTGGATGCTTCTTCTTCTTTTATTAAAGAAAAAGTAAGAGTGAAATATCTGGTATCTGGTTTGTTCACCACTGTAGAAAGCGTGAGCTCAAAGAAAGAAAGAAAAAAAATGATAATTGTATAATGGGCTGAAAGAATTTGGTCCAAAATACTCTTACATAGCCTAACAATCAGTTAGGCCCAATTTATTCCAAATTAAAATAAAATTTAAAGATCCATCATAATAAAAAAAAGGCCCATTGACAAATTTGCCTCAAAATTAACAAACCATTTATCTGAATTAAAACAAATTTTCTTCAGGGTGCGAATCGACTTAATTCTAAATCCAATCATTCTTCTAAAATCATATTAAGGAAAATTCGGGGTATTACAACCCTCCCTCCTTAAAAAAAATTTCGTCCTCGAAATTTCGAACTTCTAAGTGTCATTCTCAGCTTATAGCTATCATATACTCATTCTGGTCTGTAGTGATTCTACTAGAATAATATGCTTGCTTTTCTAATTCTGACTATCATCCCAAAGGATAAATACTTTCTATGACTACGTACTTCAACTTATTCAAGTGCGTCAATTCTATATGGCCGTACCTTCTACGTCTTCTGGTGCCTGAGCTTCCTGCTGCTGATTAAGTGCGTATGCTCTTGCTATTTGAAGTGGCCTCTGGCCTCGATTTCTTCCATTATTCTGACGTCCTTGTGGTGTTCCTGGGTATTGTCGAGCAAAGTGACCCTTTTCTCCACACCTGTAGCAAGCGGCGCTCCCATCTTTGCAAACTCCGAAGTGATTTTTTTGTGGCAGTTATGGAAAAACGGTACTTGTTGCTGGTCATTTCGCCCTTCTTGTTGGTTTGCTGCATTTGTTGATCAGTTCCTTGCCATGCTCTTTTCCGTTTGTTATTGTTGTTTGCACGCTTATTGTCAGGGGTATTCCTATCTCGTGTCGTAGACCTCGCCTAAACTTCTCGGATCTTTTTTTTCTCCTCCGAATCCACCAAATGTGGAGCGTAGCATGATATCTGGACGAACAATCTATCGTACTCAGTGACAGATTTATTCTCTTGTTGAATATTCCAGAATTCCGATTATTTCTTGATTCGATAACTCTGAGGAATATACTTCTCGTACAATTCTTCTTTGAAATTTTCCCACGTATACCCTTCCCATTGTCGTGGCGCTAAAGTCCTCTGCACTGATTCCCACCAATAATCGGCCTCGTCCGTTAGTTGAAAGATAGCACATGTCAAACGTTCTTTGTGAAGTCCTTGAGTCTTCCATACTTGTAGAATGCGTGAAACCATTCATGCATCATTCCACTTATCTTCGGCTTGTTCATTCGTGTCTTGTTCTTCTCTTTTGTCTTTTCATGATCTATCTTTCTAAATTCTAAACTTCTATGTTCTATCTCTTCGTATGATGTCTTTCTATGTTCTGTCTGCCTTCGTTCTATCTTTCTATTCAAGTATTCTAAGTTTACGTGCTTCCGTTGAGCACTCTAAGTTTTTCTTGATTCTTCTATAGCACTTCATGCTAGGAGTCTATCTCATAAGATTATCATGCTATTATCTAGTGTATTTCTCTAACTACGAGAAAATTACACCTGTCTGAACTGATAACTGAGGCGACAAACTAGGTCTGCCTACTAATAGCTGCTGGTCATAAAGACGTAAAACCATTATGACAGTTTCACTGACTGTTCTGACTGTAACATATAACTGATTCTGGAGTCAAAGCTCAAATACTGGTCATAAAAATATGACAACTTTCTGGTCATGAATATGACAAACTTTCTGGTCATATAAATATATATGACAAATCTTTATGGTCATAAAACATGACAAACTTTTCTGGTTATTCAAGCTAAAGCTCGAAATAACACCTTTCTGGGAATCTAGTTGTAAAATAATACAACAAACTGAAATCTTTTCTTTTAGCAAGAACTCTTACTTTTAAAACCACTTTAAATACTTGTACGCACTTTAAGTAAAATTTGTTAAAATCGTGTACCTTTCTTTCTTGAGAGCAGTGTGAAGGCGAGCTGAGGGTTGCTGTGTAGCTTAGAAGTCTAGAGATGCTATTCTAGACTCAACATCAATGAAATAGCGGTCTCAGAGCCAAGAACTTTTGCTCTGATACCATTTGTGACAGCCCCGATTTCCCGGGAGAAAAAGAAATGGGCTAGGCGACAGGATTACTAAGCTTTACTTGAATAAAATAGGTAATGTGCCCTGAGGGTTGGGCATTATGCCGTATTTAAATGAGAACAAGTACGACATTATAACATAACTATTCTCCCTATCAGGATCGGAAGTTCGAAGGTCTGAGACCAAGACAACGTCTCATACTAAGCATATAATAGGTGCGGAAAACAATCGCTAGGAAAGTGATGGAGAGTGAAATTCATATCAAAAATATGAATAAAAGTATTAACATAGTTGGGCATCAGATAATATTCACTAAGTGAATTTGTTTCAGCGGAAGTAAACATAGCATTTCTTCAAAATCCATAGCAATAACCCTTCCTCAGCCTCGCACGTCACCACCAGCTGCTCAATCTGCAAAAGGTTTTGAAAACAATTGCAGGGCTGAGTACTAGTGTACTCAGTGGGTTGAGCCATTTAAAAATATTTTATAAAAATCATTTACTGAAAAAGATAATTCATGCCTTAAACAGTATAACACAGAAAGTTTTTAAAGTGAGTCATTCCATGCATACTAAAATAATCTGAGCTCATATTTTCCTGGCCATCTATTGGGCATGCTATCTACAACTGGTTGTCACCGATCTCTCGAGACAACAGGTTCTGGTGTACGTACACAATTCTGGTTAGCAGAGCTAACAATGTTCTGGTTGGCGAAGCCAACAATGTTCTGGTAGAAGCAATAACCAATAGAGAGCAAAAACATTTTAAGCATGAACCATCAACTTTAACTTTACATAAAACCGAGCTTATTAGCTCAAACATACATTTCGTAAATAAAGCCTCACCTGATCTGAAGAAAATCCAAACAATATAACTCAGCTGAACAAGAGCCTAAATATCCTCTTCTGTAGGACCTACAAGATAAGTTCTCAACTTAAACTCATAGTCCTAAAATCAAACTTAACCTTCATGACTTGTTATCATTTTCTAACTAGATTCGCAACACCCGGGTTTTCATAAATTCAACATAAAACTTGAAAATCATTTTTCTTGGCTAAGGGTTTTAATAATACCCTTGCTCGGCTTTTACTTTAAAAACTCATCTTGAGCATAAATCAACTTAAAAATATTTTGCTTACAAACATTTGTAAGACTTTAACTATTTAATAAAAACATATAACCAAACAAATAAACATGCAGCCCAATAGAAATATATGCATGAAGCCCAAGTTATAAAAATGCAACCCACTTAATTAAAGGCCCAATGCTGGAGCCCAACTCAACTCATCAATCTCTCCTTTCTTCTCCTTTTTCTCACGCACACACACAGACACAAGACCTCACTCTCACTCTCCCATTCGGTCTCTCTCTCCTTCTCGCCACTTTCTCTCTCCCTTCCTCTCATCTCACGCCGCCGTCGCCGCCTACAAATTCGCCGGCTCGTCGCCGGCGTACCACCGCCGCCCTCATCTCTCTGTATCTTTCTCCCTCCTCCCTCAATTCGCCAAACCCCCAACTCCACAAATCACTCTCTCTAAATCCCTAAACCCTCTTTCTCCTACGATTTCCGGCGAGGTTACCGCCGGACTCGCCCCCTCTGCTCCAGCCGACAGCAGCAGTCAGCCGGACCGCCGCCATCGCCGCCTCCTTTTTCTCTCTCTATTTCTGGCAATCGGCCAGTAGGAGCCTCAGGCCACCACCGCCGTCGCCGGATCCTTCCCTTCCTCCTTATGCCGCCTACGGCCTTCCTTCTCCGTTCCCCCAGTCGGACCACCCCCAAGACTCACGCACACACACATCAGCCCCAAGTTTGTGTTTTGTTGAAATTGAAATCATTGCATATTACATCAATATAATTGATGCAGAAAACTGGGTAGAAAAGAAAGCAAACCTTGATGAGGTTTATGATATTGGATTCGAAAATCTGGAATTGGGGAGAGTACTGCAGAAATTCTAGCAGCTGAAGAAATTGAATTGTGAGTGTTATTCATTTTGGGGTGATCTGAATTAGATGAGGAAGGGGTGTTAAAAAGGTGAAAACAAGCTACGTGGATGCTTCTTCTTCTTTTATTAAAGAAAAAGTAAGAGTGAAATATCTGGTATCTGGTTTGTTCACCACTGTAGAAAGCGTGAGCTCAAAGAAAGAAAGAAAAAAAATGATAATTGTATAATGGGCTGAAAGAATTTGGTCCAAAATACTCTTACATAGCCTAACAATCAGTTAGGCCCAATTTATTCCAAATTAAAATAAAATTTAAAGATCCATCATAATAAAAAAAAGGCCCATTGACAAATTTGCCTCAAAATTAACAAACCATTTATCTGAATTAAAACAAATTTTCTTCAGGGTGCGAATCGACTTAATTCTAAATCCAATCATTCTTCTAAAATCATATTAAGGAAAATTCGGGGTATTACAGGAATAAACGACGAACAGCAGAGGCTACAAACATAACAACTCCACCTAATGATCAAATTCAAAAAAACTCAAACTTACGTCAGAAATTGCTCACTAATTTAACTTTTTTTCTTTTTTCTTTTTCCAAATCAAATGCAACTGGTGAAGCATAGTATTGATGTTTTAATGATATGAATCATATCATTTGGTGGCTTTCAACGAACCTTAGTATGTCAAGCATATCATTTCATATTTGAGAATATTTTATGAACATTAGTATAAGATTACAACACTCCAAAATCTCCTTTCGAAGAAGTTGCTTATGGAAAATAATGAAGAGAAATAAACTATTAACACAACTCTAATAATATTTCTGACATAACATTCAATTAAATTCTATAAAATATTTGTAAATGGCTTCCTTAAAAAATCACATAATCATCTATCACCAGAGTTCATGATAGTGTTTACAACAAAACAAACAACAAAAATAATTTGGCAAAGTAATGATCATATTCTAAGTTTTACGGTAATCTCAAATTAATTACCGATAGGGGGTGCAATTACGTAGACCAAGCATTAAGTCTAAAACTATAAAATGGAATCACAAAAGAAATTAACAAAAGGTTAAGGTCTGTTTCATAGCAAGCGTAAAATACAAAATAAACATTGTTTTGATCCTGAAATGTGAATAAGTTACACATAATCAAATCTAACTCCAAACAGTTCGTTTAAGCTCCGAAGACAGTTCAAAAAGCTTTGCACAATAACGACATCGAGATTTGGCACAACGATCGGGAAGTATTTCCATCACCGATACATTATATGCACAACACTCCATATATTTAATTGTCATTACACCGCAATCGCTGGCATTTACTTGTAACATTGGATTCTTAAATTCAACTATACTCCAGTAATCTTTCAATGGTTTTCATGCAATGGTGGAAGATTGCCAAACACCACAAATGTTGCAAATAAGGGGTAGGTTCCTACGTACATTAGCAAAGTGCAGCAAGATACTCTTCCATGGCTGCTTCAAGGAATTATATACTGTAATTACTTGCTCGTCAAGAGAAATGTCGTAGAAAATCCAATGAGATTGGTTTATATTTGCAACACCAAACACATGATTCACATCACACCACTTGATACCGCCCCTTACGACGTTCACCACAAATAAAAGGCAGCACAACAGGCATAACGTCACACAAATTTGAGCCGGTAAGTGCTTGCTACATTAAGCACAAAGATAAATTAAAATAAGATCCTGACCCAAATGACATACGTAAATTATCTATACACAACAATATGTAATTTTCTTACCCAACAAGATACATCGATACAAGTCCAACCGAGGGGCTTCGGCAAAATTATTTGCTTATCATACCAGATGACAAGCAAATTAATAAGTGCATCTATATGCTGCGCAAAACAAAATAAACCACGTACATACTTCAAGAAGATTAAATAAATCAATTATATAAACAAGAAAGTCAACCATACCGTGTTTTCAAGCCATCCTTCCTTATGCCACAATGCGTTGAACCAATTCGGCTCTGCATATTTTTGAATCTATGTGGGAAGCATGACTACATTCTCCCTATAAAAGTAGCGTCCCACAAATTAGCTATACCACCAGATTTCATGCATCATAATCTTTTCAAGTGCAACCGACAACTCTACAAATAAGAGAAATAAAATTAACTTGAAAACAAAAGAGTATATCTAATACTGAATGAAATTGTTAAGATCGTCAGTCCACGCAACAAATGGCTCCAACTCAGAAAAATAATCCATATCTGAGTCTAGGGATGGCAACGAATATGGACAATGGAACAACACAATCGGCATCAACATTTATCGAACTACATTCGACACCATCTTCAACCCGTAATCCACACGAATTAGTTGTTTTCATTTCTAAGTTTTGGACATCATCATCGGTTGCCTCTTCATATTCACAAGCCAACTTTTCCACGGGTTTCGACGTATCACGACGATTGAAGATTGGTAGAGTATCGCCGCCGGAAAAAAATCATCTCATTGAACCCCTTCGTCGCATCATGATCACTAATTTATTAATTAGCAACATAAACTGCAACTAACACAATATAATTATAGCAAATAAAAACTAACCGAGTATCGTATCCTCAGGGACTGATAAACAAAATAACTCTAAATATTTCCAATTCAAATTTTCACAATATCCGGGCAACATAAAAATAATGATTGAATTGAAATTTAGAATAACACAAAGCAAATAATAACAGGGATAAATCAAATAATAAAACAACTGATCCTAGGGAAGTAAAGTCATTAACCAAATTCACACAATCAATCTATTAATCCTAATTACTAGTTTAATCCAGTTATGATGAGAGATCACACAGTTAATCAATTACTCTCGCTAGTCGCTAGAGCAGCAACGATCGTAGATTAGTAAATTCTCTATCCCCGTTAGGTCTCAAGAAAATCTACTAACTCCCAAAAGCACATAAGAATAGTTCTCTATGATCCACCTATCTCCGATAGGTCTCAAGGTTAAAATTATATCATACATTTCTAAATCCGCTAAACAGTTATCTCCGCTAGGTCTCAAACCGAATAGCTACACATGCAAACTATTGATCAGATCATTCACAAGAATTCAAGCACAAGGAATTATGAATCATAAACTGGAAGACAAAAAATTATTAACAAATTAATCACATAAATTCAGTTAACTATTACAAACCCTAGAATCAGATTAAAACCTAGTCAGACATAGCAAAAGAAAACATAAAACATAATTAAAAAGACAACAATTGAAACAACTGAATTAAATAAAAACTCTGAATAAAACTGGAAGAATAATCTTGAATCTTCAATCATTGCAAAAATCCAATTCAAGCTCTAAAAACTGGACAACAATGAAAAATAAAAGTTATAGAACTTAAAACTAAAGTTGGGAACCCTAAATAGGTCAAAAGAGGACCTATATAGAGGCACATGGGATAAATACAGTACAGAGCTAAAAAATACTGATAAAATCCGAAAATCCCGCAAAATCCTGAAAATTTAGAAATTCCCGTCGGGCACTATTCACTACTGTGCGCGACTTTCTTGTTTCGGTCATATCTTCCTTGTCCAAACTCGGATTTGCGAACCGTTTGCGCCTAAGAATTCGTATCGAGACGAACTACAACTTTCTTTAAGACCAATAGTCCAAATTCAAACTCCATATTTCTGTAAAATTCATCAAAATACGAGCAAGTATCATATTTCACAAGATAAAACAATTTAAGCACAAAACAATCATCAAACACTCAATTCCCTATAAAATTGACATCATATGAATATTAAAAACCATGGAAACATGAGTGTTATCACATTACTGCAATTGTTGCTCCCAAATTTCCGGTGATTTTTATAACCCAACTTTTCACCGTCGAAACCAATGTTATAAGTGCACTGACGAGCCGATATGTATTTATCAAGCAAACATTCGAACCCTCTAAACTTTTTATCCATGTATTCTTCCAAACACGTTATTTGCCCCTTCAAGCTCAAGAACAACACATTTATATCCTACACAAAGTAAAATTACGTTATCCTTCTAAAATTAAAAACCAAAAGCTAATAAGCTTAAAGGCGTCAAGCAACTCACTTTGTAGATTGAAACTCCCACGCCATTGCCTAACTCCGGGCTCAGAAAATTGGTATTTGAATAGCTATCACTACGCAGGGGTAACATTTGGTATACGAGAAACACCTTTGTGTTTAGTATGCACATTGGGAACAGTTTTTTTAAACTCTTGTGGTTCAATTATAGAACAATCGGCGACCCCCTTTGTCTTTGCAAATGAATTATGGTGTGTTGAAGTTTTACGCTTATACGGACGCTTTTTAGCGTGTGAATCTAGGCGTACATCGCTACCAAATTCAAGCCTACGACCCACACTTTTTGTAACATCACAAATTGGACGTGGTGATGCAACATGCATCGATGAACTTACGCCAATTACCGCCAGCTTCTGAATTTCGTTGGTTGATAAAGAAATGCGAACCTAAACACCAATGTCGACAAAATTCTTTAGTCAATTAGAATCATTAAAATTAAAACAGTTAATTGCACAATAAATATTAAATTCATCAGTTCAAAATACAACAAATAAATTCTTACTAGGTTACATCCATGGTCCGACAAAAAAAAATTTACACAATCCTTCATCTTTTGAAGTAATTATTCGACTCCCACACCATTTCAGTATTCTAGGAAAACTGCTCAAATGTTGGTGATTTAAACACCCACAAAATGTACCAAGTGCTGGAAGAACTTCAAATGCCCAACATTGTAAGGCATACATAAAACCTTTCACTACCAATGACTCAATCCGAATATCTTTACCGATGCTTGACAATTCCATCTTCAATCGATGTGTTGATTGAACAAGGTATTCATACGCTACAAGCCCCCAAGGGAAATCGTTAACATGCTTCACATCTTCCATCAAATGCAAGTAACCCATTTCAACTATCCCTTTGTCCGGGTTATTATTCACCAACAAGCCGTATATAATTATTAAATAGGCTAGCTTTAAACTCCGAGCTGAATTCCCTCTATTACGCGTACATTCCATTCGAAATTCTTGTTCGATGTCATCAAAAAACAATTCTGATCGAGAAGGAAATACATGACCATGGAACTTCGAATACTTTGGGAGAGTCGCATTACCACTAAACTTCAAACCTGTCATTAGACAAAAGTTTGCAGAACCAAATTCAATAAAATGATCGCTGAAGTTGAAGGTTAACGTTTTCTTTTCTAGGCTGTTAGAATGTAGTCTATGACACAATAGTTTCAACAATTCCCCTTGAAAGCTAATATCGCCAATATCGAATAAATGCGCAAAACATGATTGCTCTACAATAGACATATTGGAATCTGATAAAAGGCCACGAATGTCTTGAAGGTACCAAAGTTGGTTTCTCAAATTCAATTCAACCACTACATTCAAAAAATATTAAAGTCAACAAAAAGTATTAGTATCAAGAATTTGAACAGCCAACAAATTAATAACATCCAACAAACTATTATAATCATAATAACTGAGAAATATCAATATTGATTTACTAATAATTCGCACACACAAACGAATCAAAATAAACTTTAGTACAATATGTTAAGTTTTTTTTTTTTTGGGGGGAGGGGGGGGGGATGAGGTATAGCATGTTAAGTTAGATATGCATACTTTCTAATTCTTCGCGCATACAAGCTAAAGATTGTACTTGCAAAAAGTAACGTAAATACTGAAAAAATAGGCAAAGATCTGTGTTCAAGCTTTCACTGAACTTCCAAAAAATCACCTTCCTTCATCACATATAAAAGAATCAAAAGCTTTCCCATAAACAAACACAAGCAATCACCGATTAACATAAATATTTTATGGTTCAGTTGAGGAAACCATCAAATTATTACATATAGTAAATAAGTAACGAAAAAAAAAAAATCAGATTCAAATAAAAAACAACACAGTGATATACCATTTTTTTCGTACGAGTTCGCCTCCATGCCAACTTCAGAAGAAACGAAAAATATCCAATCTCAAATGGCCTCTGGCCTCTCTCAAACAACAATTTTTGAACTCATTGTCCCTCAAATGAAAAGTTATTCTGAATAAAAAAATAATAATTTTTCCAACGTTCTTCAAACGAATACACAGTCAAAACGTGTTCTTATAGGGAACACGTGGCATCATTTTATTGCCACACGAAAGCTTATTCAAAAAACCATAACTTTTTAGTCAAACATCGATTTTATTCAACGGAGGTATTAAAAAAAAGCAAACCGAACCAGAGAGCGAAAGTATTGAACCGAATAATTTTTAGCTGAGAGACACGTGTTGGCATCTTAATGCAATGCACAGGTGCACATATGTCCAGGGTAGACTTTACCGAGAAATGGACCCACAAGTTAGTGAGTGGAGAAAGAGAGCTATAAATTAATACTAAAAATATATTAAGAAATCTTTTTGTGGACGGATAAAAATGATAAATTATGACATCTTTTTGTGGACGGAGGGAGGGGTCCCACAAATTAAGAAAGTGAAAAAAATTAATTAAGCTAGTAAGTAGAGAAATGAGCCAACAAATTAGTGAGCGGAGAAAGAAAGCTATAAATTATTACAAAAATAGATTAGAAAATCTTTTTGTGGACGTACAAAAATGATAAATTATGACATCTTTTGTGTACGGAGGGAGTGTTTATTATTCTAACGAAAAGTAAACATTTAATTGAGGAACATGATTGAGATTAATATAATTTGAATTATATTACCTTAAATTAAATAAATTCAAAAATAATTTATATACAAATAATTTATTATACAAAAATAATAGTATCATATAATTTAAACAACAATTTAAAATAATTATCCGTCGAATTTTTCGACGAGCTATACACTAGTTTATCTATGTATAAAAAGAAAAGCTTTCAGAGAATATTCATTAAATAATTATTACAAATTTCCAAACCATCACGTTAATTCTTCATTCCAAATTTCCAATCACTTAGAATTTCATAAGTTGGAAATATGGTTTGAAAAAAAAAATATACTAATATGGTTTGTTTTCTGAATTCCCATCCCACCACCCACTCTCCTACAAACAATCATTAATGTTTGCATCTCTCTCTCTCTCTCGCAGACACACACGCACACATTACACGTTGTTTTTCTCCCTGAGAACCTCTCTCTCTCTTCCACACTTTTCGCTCGTTTGTCTGGATCTTCTATCATCCTTCAGCATCAAAGCTTCGATCAATGCGTTTCCTGTAAAGATTACGAACATCGCTCACTCCGCATAACGATATCCCTGGCGCATTTTGATCGGCCGGCATTTTCGCTCGGATATGATCAATGCGATCAATAACAATTGGTGGTAATTTTGACTATTAGGGTTTCGGCTTGGGGTTTGCATTGTTCTCCAGGGATGTAATGTAGTCCGTAGGAAAAAAAATATTAATCATTTTTTTCGTTGCCACTTCCTTGATCCGCCGTGTTGGTGGTGCGTTTTGTCGGGGCGATTTAGCGCCAGCGGCGTTTGAAATTCGGGGTTTAGGTGGAAATTGAAGAGATTTGGAGCTGGTTTAATTTGAAAATTCTGGAGCTACTTAATCGACGTTGCCATGGATCATGTTGTGGGTGGAAAGTTTAAGCTGGGGAGGAAAATTGGTTGTGGTTCATTTGGCGAACTCTATTTAGGTACTCGTTTAGTGCTTCGCTTATTATATATCCATTCCGTTTCGTTTGTTTGCATGAACTGTTGAGGTACTTGTCCCTTTCATTGAGTTTGTGTTAATTGTAGGTGTGAACATACAGAGTGGAGAAGAAGTAGCTATCAAGCTGGTATACTTTTTGTTTAATTCTTTTATTTAATTGTTATTAGTATTATTTTACCTGTCCGAGTTTTATGTAGAGCTCGGAGCATATATAGCAATCTTCTGAATTGATTATTTACTTCAGTATTTTTAACTCTGCTTTATCATGTTATTCATTGCTATTGCTTGAACCAACATTTTTCTTCGTTCTTTCTTCATTATTATTAGCATTTATTTAGCTTACATATAACTTCTGATTTAGTAAAGCTCTTGATTGATAAAGTGTCAGTTATTTATGAAGAAAAAAAAATCCTATGTTACTTCTCTGTGATATTGCTTATTCCCTGTTCTCTAACATCTTTGATTACCAGGAATCCGTTAGGACCAAACACCCTCAACTTCACTACGAGTCAAAAATTTATATGCTTCTACAGGGAGGAAGTAAGTCTCTCCCCCCCTCCCCCCCCACACACCCCCTCTTCATATATATATCAATTGGAATATTTGGCCACATTTTGATTGACCATAATCTCAGTAGTTGTTTAGGCTGAAAAAGTGGATATCATGTCGTTAAGCCCTTTGCGCTTGTCTATATAAATGTGGATTAGTATAGAATTTATATCCATAGATAACAATCTTTTAGTTATTTTTTAGGTATCATGATAGATCTGAAATCAATTGAATTTTGAAGTTATTAGGAATTGTTATGTTCATGCTTCACTCAAACAAAAACTACAATCCTTCCACCAAATATATAATGCAGATGTCTTCTTGAGTACCTCCGCCATATTTTATTAATATACATTTAAGATTGGTTTAAAAGTTTCTTCACCTGCTTTATGGCCGTATTGTCTATGGAGGCAATGATACCATAAGGGGCTGGATGTAATGTAATCTTTTGAAGTTGGGTTTCGCTCTACACATGTCTCCTTCCTTCTATGTACAAAAATTTGTTGTCCTGTCCCTTTATCCCTTTTTTCCCTGAGTCTTGAGGTGATGCTGTAGAAATCTTATCTTCTGAGCATGAGTTAAAATGAAATTGATGAATTAGCTGTCTCTTGCCTTATGTTTTCATGTAGCTGGCGTGCCCAACTTGAAATGGTTTGGAGTTGAGAATGATTATAATATCATGGTCATAGACCTTCTGGGGCCGAGTTTGGAGGATCTCTTCAACTATTGTAACCGGAAATTCTCCTTGAAAACAGTATTAATGCTCGCAGATCAATTAGTAAGAAGATTCAGTTTTTCAATTCACTTATCAAACTTGCGGTTTTGGCTAGAAACTTGTGCATAATATCTAATTTTATGGATGAATCTTAGATTAATAGAGTGGAATACACACATTCAAGGGGATTTCTTCACCGTGATCTTAAGCCTGATAATTTTTTGATGGGCTTGGGGCGCAAAGCAAACCAGGCATGTATTTCTATCATTCTTTGGTTCTTTACTGCTGTTTGGACTCTTTGATACACAATGATTAATGAAAATTGACCATCATGGAGTATTCAACCTAGACCTAGAGCATGCACAATTTAATCAAAAAGTGTAGGACTTTCTGTATAAGGTTAGATACCAAAAGATTCACGAATGCTGGATCGCTTTTCAATTGCAACACGAACTTCCAATTTATCAATTTCATTGACCAGCTTTCTATTTGTCCTTTTCAATTCGATTGACCAATTCTATTTTATGATGGGATTTTGGTGAGTGGATGCTGGGGGATGTACCTTGTTGGCAGCTCTTGCCACAATATAATACCTATTTGCAGTACCAAAAGAACAGGACAAAGGAAAACCTGAAACTACTGCTCCTCCTTGTCTCTGCTGCCACTATTCATATATCTCCACCGACTGCTCTGCCTGTGGTGGCTGCAGAGCAGCCCCTTTTGGATCACTACCCAGACCAAACTGGATTGGCATTCTCTGCCAAACCAACTGACTTAAAAATGCCTCCCGAAACCACATACCTGGTGGGCATTGCCATGGCAGCCATGGATGAACCACCTTTCTGCCTAGATACCTTTTTTTGGCATCTCTATTCAGTGGCAGTATACACTCTTATATCATATTTTTGAGTTGGGGTGGGGTTAATAGATATTAAGCTGTGGTTTATATTTAATACTATACTATTGTAAATGTCCAACATTAAATTAGTTATTTTACAAAAGTAAAAATGAAAACACATTGCTATATGCTTAAATCATACAATAATTTGTTTTTCAATGCAACGACTTTGTTAATAAAATATTTGGATTTAGATTGTTCTTCAATGACACTGGTTTTCATTTGCAGGTTTACATAATAGACTTTGGTCTTGCTAAGAAATATAGGGATCTCCAGACTCATAGGCACATTCCCTACAGGTATATTTGCTTTTGTATTTTGGTGGTTCAGTGTGCCAGTTTAATTGTTGTCTCTGCTAAGTTGTTGACTGTACCTCTTAAAATCTTATTCAGGGAAAACAAGAATCTCATTGGCACTGCTCGCTATGCCAGTGTTAATACACACCTAGGGGTTGGTAAGTGATGAATCATTAAAGTATTAAGTTCCTACTTCCAATTATGTCTGTTCAATGTGGTATTCCTGAGAATGATTCAGTATAATAGTTTTGTAAACTGTTTTTGACTCTCTTGTGCTTGGCAGAACAAAGCCGAAGAGACGATTTAGAATCTGTTGGTTATATCCTAATGTATTTTCTGAGAGGAAGGTTGGTTGAACATGGCTGATCCCTACTTTTTTTGTTTGGCGTTTGGAAGATTTTTTTCTTTTATCTGACAGTTGTTGAGAGTTTTGTGTTCCATACTTATTTTACATTTTCTTTTGTTAGCCTGCCCTGGCAAGGACTTAAAGCTGGTACCAAGAAGCAAAAATATGACAGGATCAGTGAGAAGAAAATGTTGACTCCGATAGAGGTGCATATCCAAGTTCCATATTCGCATGCTTGGTCCTTGGTACTTGATTTACAAGTCGGTTATGGTTGTTCCGATGTTAGTTTATTGAGTCAGCTGTTTCATTTTAGTATCTTCATATTCTTCATATCCAAAGATCAGCATATTTCAGTCCTCATTAGTTCACACACTTTTGCTGCATGAAACCCCTTTTGTTGAATTTAAGCAATTTTAATTATCTTGGAAAACAAAGTCAGAAGAAAATATGAAATCCGTATTCAAATGAAGTAACTAGATTGAAGTTTGATGCAGTATTGTTTACCCTGATTTTAAATCTTAAATCCTGTCTGATTGATTTTCTCATTTTGGTCCAAGCTCTGAGTGTCCTCCATTATTGGTGGCTTACTTTAGCGAATTACATGCTACTAAGTAAATAAAAAAGTTCAGTTTGTGTGCAATTATTACAGGTACTATGCAAATCATATCCATCAGAGTTCATTTCATATTTTCATTATTGCCGTTCGTTAAGATTTGAAGACAAGCCAGATTATTCTTACTTGAAGAGGCTCTTCCGAGATTTATTTATTCGTGAAGGTAATGAATACTTTAAACTACGTGAGGCTGTTCTGGATATCCTCTTCGTTCAGGATTATTTTGTGTGCTCTTGCTTAAAAGTTCCTCCCTGAGCATTTTGTATTTCAGCCTGAACTGTTGCAAGTTTTCATGCAGGTTACCAGTTTGACTATGTGTTCGATTGGACCATATTGAAGTATCCTCAGATTGGTTCTAGTTCCAAAACAAGGGTTAGTGTTGCAGTTTTTTTTTCTTTACTTTGTGCTTTCTAGAGTATAAATGTATAAACTGGTGCATTTGCTTGCAGAATCCCTCTGGCAATGCCATTGCTGGAACTTCTGGTGAAAAACCAAGAAGAACATCAGGTATACAAGGATTAATTGTTAAATTATGTTCTTTATTTAAATGAACAAAGTTACAGGATCATACCAAATTAATTTCTGGAACCCTTTATTTCATTTTGAAATGTGAGTTCTTAGTAGATAACTTGAGTCAACCTCCAGAAGCTTTTCATAGCCAAAATGTTGAAATCTGTGAAGTGCTTTCATGCATATAAAAAATGTAGACTGGCAACAGAAAATGGTAGCTTGATTGATCTCTTATCCTTTAGCTCTTTCTTTGACAGAAAGAAGACCACAGTCCTGAAATTAAAATGATATTGGTACCAAGGTTTCATTATTCAGAGATCATAAGTGCAAAAGTACATTATGCCAAATAAAAACATTAAGGAGTTCTAAGAGAATTTTGAATTTTATGACCAACCAATTCAGTTTCCCTTTAGAAGTTTTTTATTGTTTGCATCTAGTGGTAGTATCTGAGTTTCGTTGTATATTCTGATGTCATTTATTTTACAGTTGGGCAAGATATTAAAGAGAGATTCTCGGGTGCTATTGAAGCTTTTGCTAGGAGAAATGCTTCAGCTGGTCGTCATGGTGAACCGTCAAGACACCGAACACTAGAAGATGTTCCTTTATCCAGGGATGTGGTGTGTTTCTTTTCCCTTCTAAGTTTCGTTCGGGGGTATTTACTTTGGGTGATAGCTTCAGACAATCTTATACATTTTTCAATCTAACCCAAAGTAAATGCCCCCTTCCCTCTCTTTTCCCGTCCTAGGAAGTTGGACATGAGGTGTCAAAAAATTTGACTCGTGAGGATAATCTTGGGGTCCTGCAGCTTCACCCAACCTGTTTTTTATGATTTGAGAAAACTTAAAGCATTTTAAAGTGAAATTCTTGTTAGTCACTAAGATAGTTGTGTTGTGATGTGATTTTTGGTGCAGCAACTTGATTTAGAGAGAGGGCGTGCTGCACGAAACGTGAGCTCGACAAAGAGAGCAGCAGCCATTTCAAGCAGCAGACAAAGCTCATCGATTGAGGCTACTGATGGGCGCTCTAGTAGATTGGTATCAAGCAATGGACGTCTATCTACTACCACAACACACAAATTTCAACCCAGCGTTGAGATGAAGCCATCAGCTTTTTCGCGTGGTGCAATTAAAGGCTCTGGCTCTCGTGATGACCTACGAAGCTTTGAGTTCCTCTCATTAAGGAAATAACTAGCTGGAATGATGCTTTTCATGCTATCCATCTCACTCTTGTAAATGTGCTCACACCTAATCTTCTTTTGCCGGTATTGGCCAGGACTTCTTTTTCTTTTTTTCTTTTCTTTTCTGGAGTTGTCTGTTGTAATGCATTGTTTGCTCATCCAAAGTTATTGATGAGCAGGAATTTTCCATTTTTGCTAGAGAAAATAGCTGTATTATTTTTGTTCATGTATGGTACCGTACGGATATATTTATTTACCCAATTAGTAATTAAAAATCACCAAAACTTTCAGATTTGAATCCGCTGTCACCGTCACCGAGCTTTTTAAAATATTTGTTTCTCCTAAAAACAAAAACAAAAATGTCACTAACTGTTGGTGGTGTCTCATTTAAGTTAGATAGTAGGCTCAACTTTAACTTTGCCAAGGCTGCAATTGACCAAGAGCTGAGATTATTCCAATACGAGAGAGAGAGAGAGTTTGACAGAAAAACACTATAAACAGAACCTGATATGCTGTAATGACATCGCATTGTGCTCATGCACAAAAATAGAATGAAGGGTTAACTTACAGATTTAAGAGGGAATGATGTACACAAGGTAGATTCAAAATATGGTGCAACTTTATGGATTCCGAAGTGCTGCTAACCTCTTTTCTAGTTCATCCATGCGCGAACTACATGAGAGCAATTAAAATGTACATGAGACTGCAACTTGACCTCAATTTTAGAAACAACGCATCGAAAATTCTATAGGCGTGTTTTTAACCAAACAGAGTTGAATATTGGAATCTACACAACAGAAAAAGATCCGCATGCTTATGACTATGAAATGAAGACATACCTGCCAGCATCCTCTGTGTTTCTTCCAGCAATTTTTCCTTTTGGAGCAGCTGATAACTGCCATGATACAAGTAAACGATTAAATTGCAAACCACATTGGGAAAATATAAATAAAACAGTTAATTAGGCTCTTTAAATTATATATATTTTAAAAAAAGAACCTAACCTGTGAGGCAACATCGACACCAATTTCGTCTAGCACCTGAAAAAAAGTTCATTCACAAACTAGTAAATATAGTGCAATAACAGTGCATGATTGATAAGATATATCAGTCTTGTAATGCAAGACGCCTAAACAAAATGAGGAAACATATATACAGATGCATATGCTGTGATCTCTAAGCTCATTTTGTTGGTTTTCATAATCAGATACATATTTCCATTTATTTTCAGTTCATGAAAATAAAATTTATTTGCATTTTAAAGATCTTCACCCACTGATTTCATTTTAATGTCGCGATATATTTCTAGTAATGCAATACCAAAAAAGCAAATAAATTTACAATTTCAAGCCTTATCCTATGTGAAACATAATTGAAGCAAACACATGCTTTCTTTACAAGAAAAATCAGCAAAGACACTTTCAACCCTGGAAATCTGGACATAAATATATATATATATATATATATATATATATATATATATAGATGAAATGAAACCAGCTCTCAGCAGAGAAGAGATATCGTACCTGATTTGTCAACTCCTCAGTTTCATCTTCAGCCTCATCATCATCAAGAGCGTCATCTATGGCATCTGACATCATTTCGGTCTACAAATGCAAACATGCACCACAGTAAATAAAGAGAATATAGACTTGCATAAAAGAGTCAATAAAGTCTATTAAATGCATTATGCACGGACGAAAAACTTACAGTCATATCCATTTGTGCCGATTGCTTCTGGAATTCCTGAATGGCCTTCATCTGCTTTGCAGGGGCCATTTGCTGCCGGAAAATACAACTCCATGAATTAAAGGGGTAATTATAAAATTAATCCGCCAAATTAGAAAGTAACCAACAACTGATTCTGCGTAGACCACTACCACTGGAAGTGGGATTTATGAATAGGAAGTAACATTTTAGAATCCCCTCGAAACTACTCACCAAAAGGGAGAAAAAAACAACTGAAGGGAAATATATAGAAATTATGATCTAACCTTATTCATTGCAGCCATAGCTTTACTTGCACCTTTCATACCAACAGCAACAGACGTTTGAGCAGACATTGCCTGCAAATGGACATGCCTAGTTCTTAGCCACAGTGATGTGATTGTGAAATAGAGCAACTGGAAAAAGAAAACATCAAACTGAATGCAACATATACCTGTGTATGTGTTGCTATACCTCTCATCTGAGCTCGACTACCTTGTAATTTGGCTATCTGTTGCCGAAGCCTGATCAATTGACGTGCAAGAATTTTGGTAGCGGCCTGGAAAATGCAGGGAGAATAAATTGTACGGAGACTAACAGGTACAGTTTCTTAAATATCACACAAGTTCAAATTCAGAGCTTTAATTAAATCGGTTACACACCTCATTCCCTGTTTTAGCAGTTCTTTTTATCTCAGTGACAAGCTTCTTTTCCTGCATTAAAGAAGCAACCGACACTTTGATTACATGCAAAAGGAAAAGAGAAATGTTAAAAAGAAAAGTGTTGAAGCCTTGGCATACCTCCGATTGCAGCGTCTGAATTTCCCTCTCTACACCTAAATCAATATCACAACATATTCAATGCATTATTAAAAACATTGCTTGTATGGCATGGTCTCTTAAATTGAAAATACAAAGAAACGTTAATTCAGAAAAGATGTTATCGCTGACTGCACATATCCGTGATCAACAACAAAAATTATTCAGTGATATCCTTATTTATATCTCAAGAGCTCTGGCTGACATATACGTGCCATATTATCTTCATGTCTTCGAATTCTTTCTGCATCAAGGTTTCAGCAATAAGATTATACTTCCACATGCACGAGCAAAAGTAGCAACAGCATGCTTGATTCACAATGCCACATAGTAGGGAGCGTTTCCTCATAACTTTTTCTCCCTCTCTCTCTCTTTTTTTTATAATAGTTCAGGAATCATGATTTATTAACATTTCGCAGGAACACAAGACAAACAGAAAAAATAACTGCTAAAAAGCAAAGAAAAAACCTCTGGTTGCATTGGCCATCTCCCGCTTGCTCTCCCGAAGAGCCTCTGCAATAAAATCGAATCAAAAAACTAAAATCATAATCGAAACTTCATCTAGTCCTACGAAAGTCAACGCGCAGACGATCGAAATCCACGGCAACAAAGCTCATCCAGTCCAATTCAATTGACTGAGTGAGTGAGTGATACTTTGAGAATCGAGAGAGTCCAACCTTTGGCTGTAGGTTTCTTGGAGAAGATGCTCATGTTTGATTCGGTCGGAGTAGGGGAAATTCTGTAAATGGAAGATATGATCGCGCCACAAATTACAGCGTGTGTGTGTTTAATGATTAGTATATCAAGTCTGCTTCCATGTGCGTCTCTGTAACTTTGCGCTATATAAATAAATAGTAGGAGTAATGTTTTTTCACTATGAATTATAATGTCAACAAACTCGTTAGGTTGGTCTCAAGAACCACCATATCCAGTCGACTTCTTTAATGGGTGGGGTGAACCACTTTAATATTATATGCTAAACTCAAATAAGTTTTGTTTTCTAACACAGTATCATAAAAAGAAAATCCATGACAACTTAAATATATCTAGTTTATTGTGTGTTGTCAATCAATTTGTGTTAATTTTTAAGTGCATGTTTTCAAATATGTAATCACTCTAACATTGAACCAACACATGAATACAATTTTTATTAACACTTTTAAATTATAGTAACACAATTATGCGTTGTCTAGTGTTAGTTTTTAATTGTATGTTATCACATATACTTTTAAATTAAAAGTTATAATTCAATTAATCAATTAAATATTTTTGTGGATAAAAAGTTAATTATTCATTTTTTGATGTGGCAAACTATAAAACCAAAAAAGAAAAGAAGAATGAAAACCGAAATTTAAAGATATAATTTTCTTTAAAGTGAGACATCGAATATTATCAAATTCAGCAACAGAAATTGCTAGTTAGAGGACAAAATGGATGCCGAACCAAAATGAAGCATGCAATATAATGCACAATCGAAGGAAAGCTTTGCAACTTAAAATTATCTGGGTTTCACAACAAATAACATATAAGACATACTTTATATCCATTTTCAAGAAAAGACTTGCTTTATATCAAAAAAATACCAAGCAGGCTTTAATTCGGAGTAAATATTTGTGCCGAATCTTAACAAAGATCACAATGGAATACGATAATTTTGTTTAAAGAGCCAAAACAGTAAAAGGTTAAGTGAAAATAATGATTACTCAAAACAAGAAAATATGAAACATAAGGGCTGCAAAAGAAACAAATACAAGTCTCAAAATCCTACACCAAAAGCCAAAAACCAAAAACCAAAATCTATACTACTCATGCAGCAGTCTCTTTCTTAAGCTTAGCCAGCTCTTGTCGGACAACTCCCGCTTTCTGTAAAGCAAATAAGAGAGAAAATATCAGCCTTTTGAAAGTCAGTTGACATAAATTCCCAGGAAGATAAAGTACTAGAGGATCCAAGATATGCAAAAGATCCATGTCAAGCAACACAAAAACTCAGTGATGACATGCTTTGCTGCAAATGATAAAAGTACTACATTGATCTTTAACAAAATACTTGTTTATTTTAGTTATTCGACATCTTTGTTAATTTGAAATAGTAATTTGTTACATTCTCATGATGAAATTGTTAATTTTTGGATCATTTTAGTTCTTCAACATCTTTGTTATTAATTTTAAATAGTAATTTGTTGAACAAACTCAGGAAGCATACATGAATAACAAATGTTATATGCCGCTGTTACCTTGATCTTGGCCAACATAAGCTTAAACCGGTCAAAATCGTTGAGGGCAGCCCTTCTCTTCTGAACAATCAACTTTCTGCCCCAAGAGCTGCTTTCCCATTTTCCCTTAACATCTGTCAGAAATAATGCTCCAAATCAATATGAATGCCAAAAAGTGTTACAATATTTTCAATCTTTTAAGTACTTACCAGCAGCCTCCATAGCAGCAACAAGAGTCTTCTTCTTCGGCACCCTCTTGATGTCAATTTTGATGTCTGTAAGAGAAAGCCTCTTGAAATTCATCTGGCTTCTTACCATGTCAGGTGAGTCAACAAGAGCCTGTGGCATGAGAAAAGGATTGTAAGATCAAATAAGTATTCATGGAATGTACTCAAAGTAAACAAAAATACACAAAATAATTCATGTGATTTAAGAATATTGATGGAATAAATTACTAGTTAGCAATAAATCAACGAGAACGGTAAGATAATGACTACATCGTGTTGTTTAATGACTAAATCAACAATTGAAACCTAAATCATTGAGTTAAAACAAATCCATAGAATATACTAAAAACTGGTTAAAAGAAATACAAAACGTAAGAACACAAAACAAACGCAAGGCCAAGTATAAAAACTCCAACATTCTTGATTGATCCAACTTGTGATAATTGACCCACATAAAAACCTAGCAACCATTTCTAAACTGCCACTCCCGGTGTCGCCTAATAATACAGTAAGACGTAACCAATCCAGCTCAAGTAAATAAAGAGATATAATTAGCTTAAAACACGAAATAGCCACTATCTAAGTTCAGTACAGATTGGAGAAGCTCTCAATCGAAACTAATAGTCTAAACTCAGTACCAATTACAAAGGAACCTCAACCAAATAACTTGCACTACATGCTATTTTCTTTGAGGAACATCAAGCAACAAAAATCAGCTGAATTGATAAACTAACAAAATCGAAATACAGCAAATAAAATCGCTCCAACAAATCAACCAAAAAAAAATTTCGAAATGCAACACGCGAAATAGGGAGGCGTACCCTGTTCTGGTCGATAACATCGACGATGACGACAAGCTTTCCGTAGTCTTTTCCGTAGTTGACGAGGGCCACCCTCCCGATCTCGACGTACCTCTTGAACGGCTAAACAACAGAACAGATAAATCAAGATGAGATAGAATAGATCATATGAGAGTGACGGAAAGAAAGAGAGAGGGATAAGAAGCTTACCATTTTCTGCTGCAGAGAAGTGAATGTGTGTGCTGTGATGTTAGAGCAGAGGCGGAGGTAGCAAATGTAAGGGTGCAAAGGGTTCGATTGGGATATAGCTAATGCGCTAGGGTTTTTGTTTTCATGGTTTTGGGCTTTGGGCCCTTCTCAATTTCTGGCTTTCTTGTTTTGAAGATTGGGCTTTTATTCCGAGTTAGATTTTCCTAGTCCAATTCTAACAATGTTGTCAAGAGTATAAAATTTCTGGGATTTGCTTCTCCCTCTCTTTAATATATTTGTGACAAGTGGCATTCCTTTTTATTTTTAGATTTAATTCTATTTTATTTTAACTTTACCTTTTTCGTTTATCTATATAACTAATCCTATCTTTAGTACTTCCTCGGTTCCTCCATCCCAATTCAATAGGTCACAATGATTGAGTATAAATATTAAAAAATAAATAATTTATAATAAAATAAAAGAGATAAAATAACTTTTTTAAGGATATATTTATCCAAAAAAATTGAGAGATAAGTAAATAAGAGATAATTATATTTGAGGTACAATGACATTTGATGTAAATAATGAGTTATGTGACGATATTTGTTATGAAGGGGTGGGAAAATAGGGTTCGGGTATAGGGTACCCGAATACCCGACTCGAAAAAATCCGGTATTGGGTACCCTATACCCGAAAAATTAGGGACCGGGTTCGGGATCGGGTATTTAGGGTGGAGAAAAATCGGGTATCGGGTATACCCGAAATACCCGGTTTTTATTAAATATATATTAAATTATTTAATTAAATTTTAATTCCTTAATTTCAATTTTCAAATCAAATTAGGAGTGAACTTGAACTGTAACCCTACCTACTCTCTCCCTATTCTCCCGACTCCCGCTGCGCCCCCAGGCCCCAGCCCAGCCCTCAATCCCTCTGTTCTGTTTGCTCGACGACCCAACGTCGCCGGCGCCGGCCTTCGTCGTCCCACCCGCAGCCCGCCACGATCCAGCGGCTGCGGCGCAGTCCTCTCGCGAGTCGCGACCATCGCCCAGTCCGCTGTCCGCCAGGCGCCCAACTCCCTATGTTCCGCCCGCAGCCCGTCGACCCAGCCTCGCCGCCTCCGTCGTCCCAGCAGATGCGCCGCCTCCGAGCTCCCAGCAGACGCGCCGCCAGCCGTCCCCACTCCCAGGTACAGTTCTTCTTCAGATATTCTAATCTTCTTCTTCCTTTTTTTTAATTACTCAATTCAATGTGTATTGTGACCGGGTATTAGGGTATCCGTTTTTTTTCGGGTTCGGGATCGGGTATCGATTTCCCGTCTTAATTGGGATCGGGTACCCGATTTTTCGAGTAGGGTACCCGATCCCGACCTATTGAAATAGAACATTCAAATTATAAAATATGGCCTATTAAAATGAGACGGAGAGAGTATATAATATGTTTGTATAACATGTAGTAATATTTTTATATAAGATGTATTTAGGGATGGCAACGGGCCGGATCTGGACCGGGTCTGGCCAATACCAGATCCAGATCCGTTTTCATATACTAGATCCAGATTCAGATCCAGATCCGTGGATCCGAAAATTTTGGATCCAGATCCAAATCCGTCAGATCCGCGGGTCCACGGGTCCAGATCCATGGATCTGCTATTTTTAAATTAAATTAAAAAAATTTCACAAAATCAACAATATCTAATTTCTGTTATGAAAAATATAACACAAAATACTTTTATCTAATTATTTTTAGTTTTTATTCTTTTGAATATAATTTATTTATTATTTTTAATTTAGTTATTATTATTAGTAAATGAAATATAAAATATAAAATATATATATAAAATAAAACGGATCCACGGGTCGGATCTGGGCCGGATCCGATCTAAAATTTCAAGATCCAGATTCAGATCCGTTTTCAAAACTGAGATCCAGATCCAGATCCATCGGGTCCAAAAAATTGAGATCCAGATCCGTAAAAATGGATCTGAATCCACAAATCTGGACCGAGTCCAAGATCCACTGCCATCCCTAGATGTATTATAGATCGGATAGAAGCGATACAAATTTGTAGTCGTGTTGAACAAGTCCAGTATGAAGGTAACTAAAGTTGTAGGGGACTTGTTTTTCAAGGTTGGAGCATAATTTGAGATAAACATTAGAATGTCACGACTTTCTCACTCGAAGCAACCTTATCAAATCTTGTACATTTATATAATGCTTAGACTTCGAGGCTTCAACACCTTTATATATAGACGAGAAACACACTGCATTCAGTAGTAATTGCTGAACTTGTTGTTTCAATTTTCTATTTGACAATGACGGTGTGTTCTTTTTTATTGATAAATTTATTATGAAAAAATAAGAGATAATAAAATTTATGATTTTAAATATCTTCTTTTTTTTTTCTTCATTTTCTACAAGAGAGAATTTTAGTTTTTATTCATCCTTTTCACTTTAAAAAGGGACAATATTATCACTCCAGTTTGAGTGTGATAATATTATCACTCATCGAAGTGAAAAAAATGAATGAAAAATGGTGAACTTTTATTTTGTAAAAAATGAGGGAAAATAATAAGACATTTAAAGACATAAATTTTTGTTATTCCTCATTTTCTCATCATAAATTTATTTATTGCCATGGAAAAATGAGGGATACAAAAATTTATGGAGGGATTATATTATCCCTCCTTTAAGTGAAAATAAGGAAGAAAAAATGGTGAACAATTCTTTTGTATAAAATGTGGAAACATAAAGTAGACATTTAAAGGTATAAAATTTTGTTATTACTCCTTTTTTTCATAATAAATTCATAAAATGATTCAACTTGAATGAAAGACTCAGTAAATCCTAGCGTCTAATATAATTGAAAAAATAATTGATTTGACACATATCAATTAGTCCATGTAGTTTAATAGAAGTCTAATAACTTTGTATTATTAGCAGGTTGTGGATATGTTAAAAATAATTCTACCATATTATGTCTTATCTACTTGTTTAATACTATAAATTCGTAATTTAGTAGTATTCATTTTATAATGAATTCAATTGTAAATTAATGATAATTTACAGCATAAAACTATTATATTGCATTCACAATTTATTTTATTTGACTCACGGGAATAATAACTTTTACTTTTCCTCTTTAAAAAATCGAATGACCAAGTATAATCTTAATCTCCTCGTCCTCCGCCTACTCAACAAAATAGAAATGATTTTTCACCTCTAATATGTACGTCTAATAAAATCAATTTTTTTACGATAAAATGCAGTTTGTTGGTAAGGCGTTTCTCCTTCAACTAATATGTTGGGGGTTCGAGTCACTTAAAAGATTAAAGTGTGAGTGTATTTTTTCATTATTTGGGTGTAACAAATTTTAAAAAAATAAAAATCAAAATTTGTAAGACCGCACTTTTGGTTTGAGCTTAAGATTGACCTTTTGCTTTCGAGTCTCACTTACTTTACACACTGTAGAGGCTAAAATCTACAATTGAAGTTGATGTCTGCACGTCCGGATAAATTGGGCACTAGCAACCTGTCAACACAAGAACACGTAAGAGCCCTAGGTTGAGCACCGGGTGGGGGTGTCGACCGTAGAGCCTCCGACGCTCAAGTCAGTAACGGAATAGCAAAGCGAAATTATAAATGAAATTAAATGAGAGAGAAAGACAGGCTGGAATGCGTGGTTATTCCAGGCTGTAGGCGGCGTCGGAGGGTGGAAACGATGACAGTGTGTTGTGATAGAGGAATTTGAGAGGCGGAGATAGGCCAAGTTGGCTATTTCTGGCTCGGAAGAGCGATTAGCGTGGCGGCGGAGTAGAGAGAATTCAAGGAGTCGAGAGCAAGTATGATTTTTTCGTGTCCGTTTGATGACATAGTCGGGCTGTTTATATAGTGGACATCCAGCCGCTAGGGTTTCTACATTTTGGCCTCGTCAAGGCCCTTATCTCTCGGGTTGTTGCGATTCACAAAGATTTACCCGTTTGATCGTGTCAGCTTGGTGGGAAACGTTTCTTAAGGTTGATGGTTGGGTCGTGTGACTTCGCCAACTAGGTGGACGGTAACCTTTGGGCCGGATGTGATACATCCGGCCTGGTTATCGATTCAAGTTGATCTATAGCTTTTTGGCTAGATGGGCCAATCCGTGTGACTAACTAGGCCTTTAAGGTTGTGCCAGATTGGCGAGCTAGCTTGGCGGACTAGCTTGATGGGTCAGGCTGGGTGCGAATTATTCAGCCTGACGGTTCTGATAGGTTGGTATTCAACGTGGGTCAATCCAGGTAGGTCTTAAATTTTGACTTATCGGGCTGGGCGAACATGTTTTCTTAAGTAATTGGTCTATCATTGTTGTCGACCCAAGTTGGTCCGAAGTTTGTCGGACTGGATGGACCGAGTTGCTTGACTCATTAGGTTCGCTTGGAGTGTTAATTGGGCTTGAGCCAAGTTGACGAATTTTGCCCACTACACACACGCACTATTATTGGTTACAAATTTTGATATAAGATTACACGTAGGGATGTCAAAAAAGTTTGAAATCGACGAATCAATCTGAATAGACCGATAAAAAAGGAGGGTTAGAGCTAAAAAAATTTAGCCCAAATGACTCGAACCGAAAATAGCCCGAGCCCGATAGGATTGACCCCGAAAACCGAGTGAGTTGTCCCGATTAACCGAACACTTTCTTAATAATTGATTTTTAAATTTTAATACTTTACTTTTTAATTTGATAATAACATTTTGATACTTGTAGAATATGTTTTAAATTTTTTCCAACAATTAATAACAAACATCTATGATATAAAAGTCAAATAAAGATAATTATTTATGTTAAATCTATATACAATTTTTTATCGAAAACGAAGCTAAAGTTAGGTATTATGTAAACTTACATTAAAATAAGGGAAAATTGCACCTAAATACACAAACTTTGCCAAAAATCCATATTTGACGCGAAGTTAGGATTTTACATTTTAATACACCAACTTTCGTTGTTGTCCAAATTTGAAAATGGGTTGTTTTTTGAATTTTTAAGAATTAAGTCGTGTCAAATTTGGACAACAACGAAAGTTGGTGTATTAAAATGTAAAATCCTAACTTCGCGTCAAATATGGATTTTTGGCAAAGTTTGTGTATTTTCACGCAATTATCCCTTAAAATAACACTAATTTTTGTATCTAAAACAAGGCAAAATGTCTTGATTTAAAGTATACGACACATTTTCATTACAAGAATATGATTATCTATAAAAAAATTAAATATATAAAAAATCGTAAACTTGTAGGCCCGAAATCGAGTGGGTTAGGGTTAGGATCGAAAAATTTTAGCTCGAAAAATAAAAAACCTACTAATCCAAATTGAAAATAATCCGAAATCAAATGAGTTGCTCGAAACCGAGTGGACTGGCCAGATTGACATCCCTAGTTAGACGTTTTCATAATAGCGATTCTCATAAATTTAAATGATTTGGCATATTATTATATAGGTATCAAAATTTGTAAGAGTACACGTTTTTATAATAATAATAGTATAATATATAAATGTCGATACGATATGCTATATATATTACTCCCTCCGTCCACGAAATGAGTACCCATATTTCCTTTTTCGTCCGTCCACGAAATGAGTATCCATTTCCCTTTTTGGCAAGTGTACCCCACACATCTCTTTAATTAATACACTCAAAAAGTGGGACTCTTAAACTATTCACACTACACTCCATACATTTTTTAAAACCCGTGCCGTCCACAAATGGGTACTCATTTCGTGGACGGAGGGAGTATTCAAAATTCAAAATTTGTGGAGAAAAAGAGGGAAATTTCGTAGGGATCGATGCCTGCCGGATGCGGTAAGATTCATTATGCAAAACAAACATTAAAATAATTGCATCATAATTCCTTTATCTTATTGCGTCTATTGACAGATAATTTCGAAGTGGTGACAGAATATCTCATTAGTATACTAGGTGTTTTCTTCTTTAAATCAGAATCTTAATGGCACCATTATTATTTACCATTCTGGTATGCTCAGTTTAGTTGTAAATATATTTTCCAATCATTAAATTTTTTATATTTACCAATAAGTTAATAACATATCAATGATAATATGCAAGATGCACGTTAAAGTGAACTAATATTATCGAGAGAATTAAAGGGAAAATAAAGGCTAAATGGTTAGAAAATAGAGACAGTATTGAATGCATGTTACACAATTTATAAAAAGAATAATAATAATAAAAAAAGTCATCAACATTGAAATGGTGATGTGAGAGGTGGAGAAGAACAAGTGGTGGCAGGTTCAGCGACATCCTAGTCAAAAACCAAAACTTGTTCCAACCGAAATTTTCGTTGGTTTTCTGACTTTAATTTGTTTCAAACGTGCATTAAAAACCAATAATATCATTCCATCCTTAAAACTCAAATATTTCCTTGTAAATTCTTGAATCATTGCTCTCCGATCATAACATGAAAAAAAGGCCCAGAAGATAAAGCTATTTCGTTGGTTTTTATTGAGACTTGTCAAGAATTTGTGTGTGTATATATATATATATATATATATATGGCCGGAGAAATAAATTCTAGAACGGCAGCTTGACTTGTTGTTATTGAAAAAAATAAATATTGATTTTAATATCAAAAGCATCTGGTGATTCTGCATGCAATTTCGTCCTTCGATTTATATACACAAAGTAAACGAAGATGTCGACAAAGATGAAGGGCCTTTTTAAAGGCCTTAGATACATCTCTCAAATATTTGGTAAGTACACATTTTTGTTTTGCGATTAGTTAAAGATGTTTTCCCTCCCAATATTCTTCTTTATATCATATGAATTTTACGAAATAATTATATTTCTTTTTGTTTGAATATTGTCTTTTCAAAACTACTTAATTAGGGGTTGATTAGTTTGGTTTCAATTGTATTTCTCAGTTTTCATACCATTTACAATGTCTGATAATTAGCGAGTATAATTTAAGCTATGATTTATGATTACACCAAATATCATATTATACTAAATTGTAAATTCAATATGATTTTTAAGCTTCAAATATTTGGTTTGTTGCACATTAAAAACGCTGCAATAAAATGCTGGCCTCATCATAATTTATTTTTTGGGAAAATGGAAAAAATGTCGAAGTTTAATTTGCACCAAAATAAAAAAGTGATGTTAAATTTGTGAGATGTAAATATAGTGCTGAATTTGCAATTCGTGATGGTGCAATTAACCCTTACAAATTAAGGCTGGAAAAATGAAATAAAAGTAATAGTACTTGGGATCCCCCTTAAACTATTTTCTATAACAAGCAATCATTACACGAAAAGTTGTGTAATTTTAGTTGAAAAATGATGCAAAATAAGTAGGGAGGTTTATTTTCTCCATACAGATGAAGAGCAGCAGAAGGAACAAGACATACAGATTGGGCTTCCCACAGATGTAAAGCATGTTGCTCATATAGGGTGGGATGGACCAGCTTCAGCTAATTCTGGTGATTCACCAAGCTGGGTATATTTCTCCCCCATTGGATATTGGAAAAATATTCAGTTTGATTTTCCTAATCATAAATTACTTAAATACTTCTACAAAAATAAAAAAAGGGCATGATATATGTTTGCAGATGAAAGACATGGGGCCATCAACACCAGGAATTGCAGCGCCTTTTGATTCCAAACCCGGTAAAGACAATTCTGATGTCAAATGGGTCTCAGAAGGTCAGATTCTAACTACTTACATTTCTCTTAAAACATATTCCCGTCCGTTAAGACTATGTCACAATTATCATTTTGGACGTCTGCAAAGATATTTTCGTCCGTAAAGACTATGTCACAATTATCATTTTGGACGTCTGCAAAGAGTATCTCACTTTCATTTTTAAGATATGATCCTACATCTCTTCCTTATCATTTATCCTTACAAATACTCATTATTTACAAAAGAAAAAAAAAACCTCTTATTCAATTTCAATCGCTCATTTCAAACAATTATGAGACTCTTTCTCCACTACATAAAAATCACCAATCATTTTATTATGAGCAAAAGTGGCATACTCCTGACGGACGAAAGGAAGTATGAACTTTCCATGGGGTCTAATTCTTCTACTACCTAATTCATTTTTAGAAATTTTCTATTACATGGTAGATCTCTTTCTTCACTTACAAAACAATTAATTATCATTATTAACGGTACTACTTTTATATGGAGCCCTTTTTATACTAACAATACATTCAATTATTTTTATTAAAACAAATAGAGTATTACAAATGAGAACGTGCGTTAATGTTATACTTTACTTTAATTATTTGGAATGGTTTTTTTTTTAAATAAAGATAATTAATAACCAATTATTAAATTAATAGTATCAAAGTCACTAGGGCGGTCCACCTTGCCATTGGTCGAAAGAGAAATTTCGGGCTAAGTCGGAGAGATTGACCAAAATTTAAGCTGACGCTCAATAAACTTGGAAAGAACATTGGGATCTAACTTAAAAATTAAAATAGAGGATTTGCAAGTGATGGCCAAAAAGAAAAGAAAATGATGTGGTTTATGATTTTGACAGATTCAAAGAGAGCGCAAAAAACGAAGAAATCCCAAGAAAAGGAGCAGCATGGCGAAGGTACAAAACCGTCGCGGCGGCGATCGACAGACAACAATCCACTGGACACAGAGAAGCCGTCGCGCCGGCAATCCTCCGCCGGCGACGCCTCCGCGAAACCCAGGCAACCCAGACGAACCCACCCTAAAGATTCATCCGACGCTAAGCCGCAGGACCCCGACGCCCCCAAGAAAACGCGGCGGAAGAAGTCTGAAGCCAACGATCAGGCTGGATCCAGGCGCTCCAAAAACAGATCCGCCGCCGCCAACGGCGTAGATGCGCCGGCTGATCCCGCCTCCGATGCTACGCAGAAACAGTTGAGTGAAGATGACGAAGAGAGAGAAAGTAGAGAGTGATGATGGCAATCTGTTTTCACCTCTTACATTTGCTTTTCCTTTTTTATATTTTACTTCATTTTTGGGTAGATTAGATAGCGGCAGAGCTGCACAAATGAATGAATCTCTTCAAAACTCACGATGCTGTACGAATCAGACATGAATTTATGTGTATTTTCCAGAATTTTTGTGCTTTTGCCGAAGCTTCTGGAAGAAATCTGCTTGCCAATGCATAAATCTTTTTAGATACATCATACATTACGTTACATTCGTGACGTGTACGTGCGAAATACTATGGACATTCAAAATATTTGAGTCAAAGCCCGCAATAGTCATTTTGATAATGCAAAAATAAAAACAAATAGGATTTGTTTAATAATTACTCTCTTCAAGCACCAACGACTCTCTATTCTGAAAGGTCACCCATTCACATTTTATTGGCGACCTATAGATTATATTTTGTTTAAATATTGAATTTTATTATCGGATATCTGATATACTCCTTTGTAATAACATACTACTGTTATTTGATTAATTGAAATATAATATATACATGTATCTTGTATCTTTAAAAAAAGCAAATATAATGCGTTAATTTTGATGGAAATAGATGCAAATAATTTTTGTACAATTAATTATATTTCTTATTATAATTTTATTTTTCCCTAGATAATGCTCCTAGTTGTCACTTCTTTTCAAGATATTCCAACCCATCCAAAAGAAGAAGTAGATACTCCTTATACTGCCATTACACGTGTACCCTTTTTTGGCTTCCCTAATCCCCTTGTTACACACAAGGAAATCACAATTGTGGTCAAATTGTATCTTTTAAAAAATAAAAATAAAAATTGTGGTCAAATTGTGCATATAAAAATTGCTTTCAAAACGTTTTATTTACGCGGGGCCTTAACCGATCCTAATTTTTTTTTTTCTCTCCACAAGTTGCTTGGTCGAAACCCTTCGTCCGCTCGCACACACATACACATAGTGTAGAATTGTGTGGTGATCATGGCGATGGCAAGTTTATACCGGCGTATCCTCCCTTCTCCACCTGCCATTGACTTCGCTTCCTCCGAAGGCAAGGTATGTCCATGGTCTTTTTCCTTGTTTATTTGATTGCTTTGATTTTTCATCTGTTCAATTTTGTGTGTGTATGTGTGTTTCCCCTTTTCCTATACTGTTCATTACCGCTGGTTTTGTTTGAATTGTGGTTCTGCTGATGACTTCTTAGCTGTTATAATATAACTAAGCCACGGATGGATGTGGGGGTTCTATATTGAATTGAAAATTGGAAAACAGTGTGGCGGTTGATAGCAGAAATTGGTTAGTTTGGAATTTGGTGTCATCTGTGTTGTTGCTAGGCAGCTGGAAGGTCAAAAAAATAAGTGAATTCTGGGAATTTTAAGTGAACATGTGGTAGATTTTTGAGAGCTATTAGTTCTAGAAACTCAAGTGATCTATTATGCACACAGCAGTAGTAGTAGTTACATGGTGGTGTTCGATTAATGTAACTTGTTGTATGCGGTAACGGCGTGTCTAATAGTTAGTCTTTGTTGATTTAGCTTTTAGGATCGTGACCAGTGTTAAATATCAAGAATAAGACTCAAACCCAGGCAGCAGAGATATCAGAGAGTTTCTGTAGCAATTGGTAGATGGACCTGCATTTTATTCTGGATTTTTTAAGCTATTGGAATTTGGACACTTAAATTTGCTGGATAAAATCTGGAGTAGTTATCTGTTTGAATTTAAGGGGCTGATTTTTGGTAGTTTTTACGTAATTGACATTTGATTAGGATGAGAATCTCAAATTGATTGACTATTTTTTGGAGTTTTACTTTACATTTGATTAGGACAATGATGCCAAAATTAACTGGTGATTCAAACTGATTGACCTTTATTGGAGTGACTTTCATGGGCATCTATGTTTTTTTCCCCTTATCTTTTATCTTATACCTAGTGGATACTGTGCCGCTTCTTAGATAGAGAGTAATTTCAAGAGGTAACATGAAAAATACTGCGTTTGCCACACCACATTATCTTCTTGTAGCCAATCCATCCTTATGGTTCAGTCCTTCATGACTCAAGAGCATCTACAGTGCTTCGTAACCTCTTTCAGCCCTATCCAGTGGTAGCTGTCTGTTATGCATGGTCAAGTAATTGTTTTTTAGTTTTCTTTTTCTGGTCTGGTATTGCAGAAACTTTTTACAGAAGCCATTCACAGTGGAACTATGGAAGGATTCTTCAAGTTGATTTCTTATTTCCAGACACAATCTGAACCTGCATATTGTGGTTTGGCTAGCCTTTCAATGGTTTTGAACGCCCTTGCCATTGACCCTGGTAGAAAATGGAAAGGT
Organism: Salvia miltiorrhiza; assembly: GCF_028751815.1. Classification (NCBI taxonomy): domain Eukaryota; kingdom Viridiplantae; phylum Streptophyta; class Magnoliopsida; order Lamiales; family Lamiaceae; genus Salvia; species Salvia miltiorrhiza. Next base: position 60,064,363 of record NC_080387.1, read on the forward strand.
AACTAATACTGTAATTCACATATATGGTGATTTTTTAGCAGGTGTGGGAATATATTCTCCATTACCTAAGAAATGTTAAAAGCTTTTACTATCCAAATTCTCTTGGATGTTCAGCTGTGTTTGCCAAGTGAAGCTTTGGGAGGATATCTATTTTTCATTAATTTTTCAGCCTATGTTATTTTCTAGCTATTTAGTTTAAATGTAAAACTCGTTTTGCCCAGAGGCTGATTTGGTATCTCCATTTGATTATATAACTTCATTAACTGTGTTGATTAATCTCACTTGTTCTTGGGAACTTTGAAATACTTGCAACCTTAATATGTGCAACTTGAAACGTTTATTACCGTGCTTTTCAAACATGTATGCACTATTTACCAGAAAGGGTGTGGGCAGGAGACAAGGGTTAGAAGGGGTTTGGTGCTCCTGCATATTTTATGGTTCTGTTATGGTTAAGATTGTATGTTTTTTTTTTTTTCCCAGATCACCTCTCTTCTATTTTAGTTTTTCAAAGCTTAATAGATGCTCGGTTCTGTTTCATACAGGGCCTTGGAGATGGTTTGATGAAAACATGTTGGATTGCTGTGAGCCGCTAGAAAAGGTTAAGAACACAGGTATCACATTTGGGAAAGTTGTATGCTTGGCTCACTGTGCTGGAGCTAAGGTTGAAGCTTTTCGGACAACTCAGAGCACTATAGATGATTTCCGGAAATATGTCATGGCATGTACTTCTTCAGAGGATTGTCATGTGATTTCATCATATCACAGAGGAGTATTTAACCAGGTCAATACTAATTGTGCTATTATTTTCTGTAAAAATTTCAAGATGACTCTCGTTTTCATTTAAATGTTAATGAATTGAATGGTTTTAATAGCAGACTGGAACAGGCCATTTTTCTCCAATTGGTGGATATCATGCTGAAAGGGATATGGCTCTGATCCTAGATGTTGCAAGATTTAAATATCCTCCTCATTGGGTTCCACTTCGTCTTCTTTGGGAAGCTATGGATACTGTTGATGAATCAAATGGACTACACAGAGGGTATGTGAACTTTCAATTCTATATATGCTACCTCTTCTGATTTTGTAGCCAAGGACAATTTTTGATGTATCTTCTGTTATCAAATCATTCTAATCTTCCTTACCATGTTTTTACTGTGTGTGTAAGCTTGTTTTATAGTGAGTAAGTATTTATACACTTTCTTGTTGAAACAGATACCTATGCCTTTCTGTGTTTTCCATTTACCTCAATCTTGAGACAATTTGCAGGTATTTGCTTGTGACTAGGCATCAAAGAGCACCTGCTTTACTTTACACCCTGGTATGATTTTAATAACTTCTATTGCTCCTAATCTTTATGAACAAAACAATGGCAGACACATGTTTATTGGGCATGTTATGTATGTTACTGAAAGGAACCTAGGTTAGAAAACGATGTATCATATTTCTTTATTAGATAACAACTGGAGAAGTGCATTAATTTATTTTATAAGTTACATCGAAATATATTTTCCACCTGAGTCGTTTTGATGCCCAAAAATATATTTTGGGAAAACATATTAAGTGGAAAGTATATTTTGTATTTTGTAATTACATGAAAATATATTTTCGGGCATCAAAACGACGTCATTTTGACGATCAAGTGAAAAATATATTTCCACGCAATTTACAAAATAAATAAGAATATCCACATCGGATTTGTCATTTGAGCCTTCCACGTAAGAATTTCCATGCTAGAATGTAGGCTTGTGCCATATTTGCAACTTGCGTCCAAGTCCAAAGATCAGGTCATGAACTATAATTAACTCTTATTGGGATCCATGTCTTTAACCCTTACTGGAATCCGTGTCTGCCTTGAGAGTTTTATACAATCACCATAAAAATAGTTAGCATTACCAATAATAATCTGCCTATGCATCTGGTATTTATTTAATTGCACTGAGGTCAGCTAGAACTTTCCTCAAGTTATTTTTAGTCTAGTCAGTTGTCTGTTACTAAGCAGTTCAATCTAGCTAACGCATTTTTGCTGCATGGCAGAGCTGTAAACATGAGAGTTGGATCACTACTGCAAAATATCTGATGGATGATGTCCCGGTGCTATTAAGTTCCGACAATATGCAGAATGTGAAGAATGTGCTTGCAACTGTCTTCACGTCTCTTCCAGCAGACTTTGCTGAGTTCATTAAATGGGTGGCAGAGATTCGTAGAGAAGAGGATAACAATCAAAGTTTGAGTGAAGAAGAGAAAGGGAGGCTTGGTATCAAGGTAAAAGCCAATGGACCATGGTCCCTCGTGTATATGCCATATCTTCATTACTTCTGTTGTTGCTTCTGGACCTGGTAACCAAATGTTGAACGTCTTCAGTATTTACTAAATCCTTTTTTTTCCAGGAGGAGGTGTTGAAACGAATGCAAGAAACTGACCTTTACAAGCATGTCACTGATATTCTGTCTTCGGAGAAACTTGGGTGCCAGATCAAGCAAATGTCAGGCAGCAAAGATAGTTTGCCTGACATTGCTGCTGCTGTATGCGGCCAAGGGGCAGGGATTTTGTCGGGAAAGTTGGGCTGTTCAGATAGGTTTTTCTGCCGGGAGACATGTGTGAGAAGTTACAGAGCCACTACTGGGGACAAGCCTGTTACCGTAGTATCTGGAACAGTGGTCAACGGCAACGGAGAGCAGGGAGTTGATATGCTAGTCCCTTTATCACAAACAGATCCTAGCTGCTCCAACTTTGGATCGTGTGGTTATTCTGGCATGCACCCGGCTAGTAATGATATCTTAACGGCACTTCTACTAGCATTGCCCCCAGAGACATGGTCTGGTATTAAAGACGAAAAGACTTCTGAGGAAGTATCCGACTTAGTTTCGACAGAGAGGCTTCATCCATTACTCCAAGAAGAGGTACACGAATTGTTATCCCAATCTGAACCCACTTGTAATTTCAACAATATTTAGTCTTCGGATCTCTTTTAATCAATTATCATTTGAGATATTGAACTCGTTTTATGGATGTGGCAGATTTTGCATTTGCGGGGTCAACTACTGATGCTGAAGAGATGCAAAGATAACAAGGTAGAAGACGATCTAGGTGCTCCCCTTGTTTAACTTTGTTCATTTTTGTTCATCTAATGTAAACATGCTTCTGAGGTAAAAGTTATCCGAAGCACCAATAAACATTTTAAGGCAACTGTTGTAGTACATTTGTTTTCCATCTTATAGGTTCCATTGAAGTAGCAATGGGTACTTCCCACAGCTCGAACTCTCTACTCGATGCAGCAATATTATCCAAGAGATCAAATTTCCATCCAAAGCAAAATTCGTATCAAAAAAATTCTCGTTCTTTAACTCGTCGTTCAATCAAGAAAATGTCATCTCCTCGCCAAGGAGTCCTCTTTCCAGGAATAAGCAGACCTGGTAACGACTTCTCGCTTTTTGGTGTCTCGTATAAATTTAACTCGACGGTTGCCTGCCCAAAGAGTGCATTCTACGGAAGGCAAAGTATGTTTCTACGGTGATGGGCATATTTGAACTCATGGAGATGGAAGGGATTTGAGTATATATATAGGGTTTTTGGTCATGACATTTTTTCTGTATATTTATTAGTTCATAAAGGGATCTTGGAAATATATGCTACTTTTTACATATATTCTTTGTATATACTGAATCTCATTGAATTTGCCAGGATACATGCTTTGTGACTAGAAAATTTCTCTTCGAGAATGTTGTTTAAAGAAGTGCCACTTTGCTGTTTTCTTAGGTTGAATTGCTTTTGTTGAATGAAAACAATCAACCAGATGTTGATAAGAATCCACAGTCGTGCTTTCTCACTATGAGGAATAAATATGCATCATCACTGTCATATCAACTATTTTCCCAACTCAATTTCTTCCAACACTACTTCCTCAAAATTAACCATTCATTTTAAAATTTGTACTTTATTCCTATTTTTTCTACTTTATTATTTAACTTTTGTTTAATATTGTTAGGCAAATACACCAATTCATATCATATTATTGCCAATTCATTTTAAAACCTTGGTCCTGAACTGAACAGAAAAAAGGTAATGTAAATTCCTCGGTTAAACTTCACTCTCTATACGACACCAAAGCATGGCCAGTTTCTTTGTAAGAAATCGATATCAATTATCAGTTTTTCCCCATACATCAATGGAGATCAACAGATTCTCTTTATGCTGAGAAGCTCCTTCCTCGCAACTCAGGAGACGATGAATTATGAAACTTTTACCCGAAACAGCTAAGGAGAAAAACATTTACCAGCCTCGAGTAAAGCAATGTAGGCCAAGATAAATGACGGGAATTTTCAGCCTAGCTGAGGGCTTTAACTGCTTTCTCAGCTGCATCATCCAAATCTTCGGCAGTAATCAATGTCATACCACTTTCCTGCAAACAAGAAAAAGAACCAGAGGGAGAAGGTATATTAGGTAATCTGCATTGTACCTTCAGAAATTTCCAACAATGGTGTCATTCTGAAATTCACCTTCAGAATTCTTCTTCCCTGGTCGACGTTGGTGCCTTCAAGACGGACCACTACAGGCACTTTCAGTTGAACCTTTAAAAGAAGCCCCCCGAATGTTCAGAATTGTCATGACTCACAACAATGGAATACATGGAAATACATGGATAATAAACTGTCAACTATAACACCCTTTCAACATAAATTGACATGCTGTTTTGCAGTTTGACCTTCAGGGTTCATTTTGCAGGCAGATATAATATTTATCAAAATGGTATATGCTAATATGAGAATAATTAATCGACCTAAGAAGAGGTTGAACTAGCACGACAGAAAATAGTAAATTTCACAACAGAATTTCAGTTGGGGCGAGCTGTACCTGTTTAGCAGCATTCACAATTCCACTAGCTATTACATCGCATTTCATAATTCCTCCAAAAATATTCACAAGAATGGCTTTCACTTTCTCATCTGAAGTCAGAATTTTGAAAGCCTCCACAACCTGTTATCATATCCGGTTAAGGCTAGAAGTTACATGAAGCCTAAAATAGCATAGTTTAGCAGGTAACTATCAAGCTATGTATAAGTCAAATAAATTTAGACACTCAAACTGACAGACTTTAGGCTAGATTTTAACAGTCAAGTTACACTGATTACAGGGAAAAGACAGTATTAGCTGAAACAAATCACCTATACCTGGCTTTCAGAAGCATTTCCACCAACATCAAGAAAATTGGCTGGTGTTCCTCCGTGCAACTTAATGATATCCATGGTAGCCATGGCAAGTCCAGCACCATTGACCATGCATCCAATTTCCCCATCCAAACCAATGTAATTTAAATCAGCCTTTGCTGCAGCAACCTGATAAATGATGAACATTGCAATAAAATTAATTAACCAATCGACAATGAAGATTGAGTAGCTTCTTGCAACTTCATGTGTATCAAGACCGACTTACCTCACGCGGATCCTCTTGTGTTGGATCCCGAAGAGTAAAAATTTCTTTCTGGCGGAATGCAGCATTATCATCAAAGTTGAGTTTGGCATCGGCAGCAACCAACTGCTTATCAGAAGTCTCAGCAATAGGATTGATCTATTGCACAAATTACAGCCTGAGTCAGATATGATAGGATGCTTATGCAAGCTAATACACATTATAAATATAGAATTTAGCATTTGTACAGTACTATAATAAACATTCGGAGAAAGAAAATCCATCAATCACCTCCAGTAATGTGCAGTCACATTTGCAAAAAAGTTCATACAACTTCTTCACTTGTTCAATCGAAGCATTTTTATCAGCCACCTTTGGAGATAATCCATCAACTACCTTCGCAGCATCCTTGTCCGTAATTCCGGTAAAAACATCAATGGGAACCTGCAGCCAGGGGGAGAATGGAAGAGTTGAACTACAATCCGGTCACAAAGAAGTAATGTGCAAAGCAAGATACAATTGTACAGTATAGAATCTAACCTTTACTATCAATTCAGGATGCTTCTCTGCAAGATCTTCAATACTGGTTCCTCCTTTTTTACAAGAAATGATAAGCTGAAAAATGAGATGCTCACTGCTTAGTGCTTAGCAGAAAAGTAAATTGATGAATAACTAAATATGTTTTTCTAATTTTCATTTCAGCATTAACAAAATCATGTAGCCTTGTAGGGTATAATGTTATATATATAGATTATAGAGAGAAACTGTGATTGCAGATATCTATACCTTATACAGCAAAAATGAGACCTCATGACTCACAGTATGGACAGCGTAGACAAAATTATAAAGAGGGACAATCTAATAAGCTCATATGACATGAAATTTCCTGCCATCAGGTTTTTCTAGGATAAGAAACCTATTGGAGAAATTCTATGTTAACATTGAAAATCCTGGCTTGACACCATGATTAGAATTTTATCAGCTAGGTGAAAGAGATAAGGTTTTATCTATTTGGTTACCACTTAACAGATAATTTACGTCTAAACAACCAATCAACTATACATTAATACTTCATCATTTAGAATTAGAACAATGGGAATTTAAGAGGCCACGGTGGACGAGATTAACCATTTATCAGTATAACTGGTGTCATGTGGAAGTGCACACATTTGTACCAGAAAGATATTAAGATTCCTTGTGATTCCTGCTTTGAAAAGTTGGCATAAAGTGAAAATTTATTATTTTCAAAAGACATCATAGCTAAGTATTTATAGCAACCTAGAGCTAAGCTTATGTTTGATGAGATTATCTCAAAAAAGTTGGACTCAATGACTGTAGAATGACAGGAGGATGCATGATGGAATTGCCTGGTAGAACCTTCACCATCCCAAGACATTGTAAGGTAACATACATGCCTAAATAAATTCATCAAACAACCGAGGCACCATAGAAATAACGGCTTCATTCTCCTGCTAAACCATCTGATCTTTACAATGAGATTTTAATCTACCAAAGGAATTATGTGGGATGGGGTGGGTGGGGGTTGCCAAAATGAGACTTCAATCTGCCAATGAAATTATGTGGGGCAAGCATTAATTCACTTTAAGAACTTACAGGACCAGCGGATTTATGATCAAGAGTAATGGCGAAGTACATCTCATTGACAAGAGACAATTTCTCGCACAAATATACCTGCGAGTAAGATATTATTGAATGTAACTTCATATGAACTCATCATCACATGATGAACTAAAACTTGAAATCAAGTATGAGAGACTCAAAGAAGAAACAAAATGGCATCAACACCAACAAAGAAGGAACATGCCAGTATGCCACTATAAGACAAATATTGAAAAACTTGAGCCTTGTTTTGTTTCATTCTCTAAGAAGATACTTATTTATGTACTAAAAATTTGGTGCTGTATTAGGTTTCATTTGAAAGATATTTAAAAAGTATGCTAGGAAGCCTAGGATAAGTGTAAATGTGAACTTATATAGGTCTGGAACTAGAGTTCATTTGCTGAAGTACAGACTTTTATAGGAGAAAACTGATCTGCCTAAAGCATGTGTCCTTTTTTCTGGCCTAGCAGCCTTCACAAGGAATGTATAATATTTGCATATTAAGGCCTTAAGAGCTAGCTCCACAGAAAACTCTTTAAACTTTAGACGTGGATAATTACTTCATTCCGAGGCATCTTTTACATTGAATAATTTCAATAACCCAAAGTTTTGATCATGTAAGGAGAGAAGCATTGTTAAAACTAGTTCGAATACGGATAAACCAAGTATCCTTCATGACATAGCACATGAGGAGATTAAAGATAAAGCTCGGCATGAACAAGATATTGATCAGCTTAAGTTAGATAAGATACTTCTACGTGTCAGCCATTTATGAAAGTGCATTTACAGCTATTAGAAACACTGCATGATAACTAATCAATTCAAACCTTGCTGACAACTTTTCCTTGAGCTCCAGTTTGTTTAGTAACAAGTGTTTGTCCAAGCATTTGTCCTGGATGACATTATTCTCATGAGTATGTTATGCAAGAAAAGTTGCAATACTTTCAAACTAATATTAATGTTCCACTTTCATATTTCCACTCACACAAGAGAATCAGACTTGGAAAAGCAAGATAGTTAGCCGAGTTTTGGTCATCCTAAAAAGTACTATAAGATAAAATTGTCCATCATACCAGCTATGTTTGCAACCTTATCAGCTTCCACAATGTGAACACCACCCTTTAGACCACTCTTAAACGTTCCAAGCCCTCGCCCACCAGCAAGGATTTGTGACTTCACCACCACCTAGATCACCAAAAACTCAAGTGTTTGACCAAAATACACTCTGAAATCATGCAAGAAAGAGAAAAATATGGAATCCGATCTCCCTATTTTACCTCACTCTGGTTGGGGAATACATCCCGTAATGCCTTCTTGACTTCATCAAGAGAACCAACTGCGACACCTTTTGGAACATTGATTCCATGCTTGCTCATCAAATCAGCTCCCTGAATTCAATAAAACTAAGATATCGACCAATTGAACAAGAGTGCTGAACGTAAATTAAACAGGCGTTTCTTCACCAATGAACTTCATTATTAACACCCCAAAACTCTCTCTCAAAAAATAAAAATCTGTATGCTTACAAACTGTAAAGTCTATCGATGCAATTCACATAAATGACTGAAATAAGTTGACTCAAAAACCTCGAATAAATCCCCAACTTGAACGGCATATGTATAAAATGCACCCATACACATCATAGATGTAACAGATGGTACTCAGTTAACAGGTTGCATCAATCAACACACACACACACACACACAAATAAAATGTGAAGACGCGTGTGGCTCCACAATTGCAATCGTGTGCAGGAAGGGTTACCTGATACTCGTGTATGTTGAGACGGCGGAGCTGCTGCTGCTGCCATTTTCCAGCGACGGAGAGAGATCGAGCAGCGAGATTTCCGAGCAATCGTCGCACCATTTCTCGCAAGTTGTTTGAAGATGGAAGTGGGATCAGAGATTTGCAGAAGAATAATACTAATACTAATACTAATACTAATAACTAATAAACAAACAATGTCACTGTAAATATAAAGCGGAGGCGCGTCAAGAAAGAGCTCACCCTAATTCATTTTACTTTTCTTTTTTGTTTTAATATCAGTCCTTATTTCATTTTTTATTCTCTTTCTGGAGTTACTCCTACCGGTCTTCCACTTAATTAAAAACAAAGAAAACAATACTTTGCTCACATAAGAATTCAGATTATGGAAATATACTCAATAATTTAGAGCGAGAGAGTAGAAAGAGGAACTTTCCTTGTTTGCCCACCATTTCAGCTCAAGACATTATTACAACTTCCTATTTTGGTGACACTAAATTATCTCTACTAACCCTTCAAAATCTTGACTGGTGATTGGTGAGGACCTCTTTCTTCATAAAATCAGGAGTAATTTGGGCATTGCAACCAGAGAGAGAGAGAGAGAGAGGGATGGAGCGTGAGAAGATAGAAGTGGCAGGGTCATCTAAACAGGAGCTGGAGATGAAGGGAGAAGAGAGGGTTTTTGATGAAGAAGACGATGATGATGATCATCAAGAAAGCAAAGAGGTTTTTGGAAATTTCGTTCCTGGCCCTCTTCTTCCTCTCAAAGTGCAGATTGAGAAAGACAAGGTTTTTTACTTTCCATTTTTAGCGTGCTTCTTTGTTTTTGTGCCTTTCTTCTGCTTCTAAGATGGTTTCTGCAGAATTATCTGATCTTGCCTTGTGATCCTTGCAATTGGCTCCTGTGTTGCTAAGCTACAATACATAGTTATTTAGGAAAGGGAAGGAAATAAAAAAAGCAAAAAAAATTGAACTACATTAGTTGATTGTTACAAACATTTTCGCTGTCGGCTATGTTGTGAAGTTCATAAGTTGAGTGTAATTTAGTCCCATTTTACTAGGGTTTCACGCGATCAAGCCACTGATTATGCTCCAATAACTTAAAAGTAGCAAAATCCTGTGATAGAATCTGATTGTTTACCTACTTCTCATCTTAGGAAGATGAGAGTTTAAGAAGGTGGAAAGAGAAGCTGCTTGGTGGCCTTGATAGTGATCTAAATGGTTTGTTTTTAAGTCCTTGATAGCAATAACCTCTTATGTTATGTTTATTTATATTATACTCTCATTCATCTTGTTTGATACAAAATGCATCGTCATTTGCAGGGAATGTGGAGCCGGAGGTTAAGTTTCACTCGATTGGAATCATATCCTCTGATTTTGGGGAGATTAGCACTCCATTTCCCATTTGTGAAGAGCAGAGCAAGCAGATACATTTCACCCTGCACGAGGGCTCCGAGTATCAGCTTAAGCTAACATTCTCCGTTCTTCATAACATTGTATCGGGCCTGGCATATACAAACTCTGTTTGGAAGGGTGGAATTCAAGGTTTGGAATCTTACATTTCTCTGTTTTGCCATTCCTTGACCCGTTGTGAATCTGTTATCGTAAAGTATTTGAGTTGATCATAGGGCTCATTTACATAGTCTAGGCAAACTTCTCATTTGCAGACCATATTGCAACGGGTGGGTTTTGTCCCATGCAACAGTGTAAGAAGAATACCTATGAATGGTGCAGAAATGTAGTCGCCGGAGTTAGGCTGAAGTGCCTTTTTCGATGGTCTTGCCTGTCTTTCTCTGTATGTTATATATTGTTGATTGACGAATTTTTGGAAACACACTCAACGATATACACAGAGAAAGACAGGCAAGACCATTGGAGAAGGCACTCCGCCTAACTCCGGCGACTACATTTCTGCATCATTCATAGGTATTCTTTTTACACTGTTGCATGGGACAAAACCCACCCACTGCACATATGATCCACAATTTTATATGAAATGGTATTTGATTTTTTTTTTTTTGTTTCTTAGCTTCATTCCCACCCTACATTTGCCCACCCATATTTTGTTGAATCTTCATAAATGTATTTAATCTCTACAAACCATTCGTGCTCACATGAAGATGACTTAAACATATTCCATTTGTGTTCTATATCTTCTAAAACTTGATGAAGCAATCAAACAACTTGACTAAAGCAACAATAGTTTGTCTTATTTTTCCATTTAAATTTGGTTGGAGGGACTAAACTCCCTAACTTCACATGTGGTTGGATAGAGTTGAACAGAATATGGTTTACACCAAAATGCTTAATTTAATGTATGCTGCGCTGGATTTAGTACAATGTGTTGCAGATTGCTAGCCAAAACCATATGGGGGATTCTCTTTTTTTCACCTATCTTCTCTTCGCGAACATCTTTGGTTATTACCATGATAGTGTATTACAATGTCTGATTGTTGTATTTTAAGAATTCATCAGTGATGATGTGTTTTAAAGAAATGGAAACAATGCTTGATGATTGGAAATGTTTATGTGCTTATCGCATCACTCACATGGATTGACATTGCAGTCGATCAAAGCAGAGGAATGCTTGGCACTTTTGCTCCACAAAAGGCCCCATATGTACACACCTTAGAGGAAGAGACTACTCCATCCGGGGTGCTGGCACGAGGGGTGTACGCAGCCAAACTAAAGGTGTGCCCTGTATTCTAGTCTCCCTTGTTACCAAGAAATATTAAATGAAGCAATTTGTAGGTGAAATAACACTGATCTAGAGATTGACATGCATTCTACATCAAGTTTGAAACATTACATTGTGATCTTTCTAACAATGATGAACTTGAATTTGGTTGAATTACTTTGGGTTCTTGAGCTTGTGCAGTTTGAGGACGATGACAAGCGACGCCATGTGGAGCTGAATTACTCGTTCGAGATACAAAGGAGGCACTAAAAGGTCTTGGTTTATTCACATTGTTGAATGTTGAGTCAAAAATGGATTCTTTTCTCCAATTTTCCTATATTTCCGTAGTTAATGAGAACTGGAATACGGGGTTACATATTAGAATATGATATCAGCTGATCCCAACAAACAAACATGGGATTTCTTCTTCAGAATCAAAGATTAATGCATTTGCCATAATAGGCTTCTGGAGTTTTGGCATATCAGTTGTACCGTACGTGCTGCAAAAACTCAACCAACCTGTCAAGACATAATGCCTGTCCTTTCATTTAAATAATAAGAAATATATTTTGATACATAAATACTGGTGATGAGGGGCAGATAAGTTCATTACACCATAAAGAACAATCCCTACAGCAACCATCATATCATTTAGAACTCAATCATCGGTGTCGTGATACATTTCAATTTGGCATAGCTTATTAGCCCATTATGATCCAGCGTAGTCCTAATATCAAAACACAAAATCTGGACAAAGTAACCCTTTAGGTCAGACATCCGGTCTCCCATTCAGCACCGACCACTGCTTACCTCATGTTCTCACGACGCCTGACATAACGCGTTCGATCATTGTATCTCGGTCTGTCTTGAGCTCTTTGAGGCACTGGCTCCACTCTCCTCTGTCTCTCTGGGGATCGTTGAACTATCTCTCCATTTACAAACAACTCGGCTGGTTTGAAATGAACAGTCAAAAACAACATAAGTACATTTTAACTTCAAAACTCAACAACTACAATGTCAATGTGTCCAAAGTGATTCTCTTACGAAGTTTCTGTTTCCAAGAATATATAAGGTACAGGCTACAGCAACTCGAAATCTAGTTTTATTCCTAATTTATGTGGAACAGGGAAACCAACAGAAAAAAACAAGGACAACCATGAATAATTGCACACCTTCAATCTGATTAACAGATGACTCAAGTCACTCAACCACATAGTCATTTACATATTGAAGAGAACTTCAAACCAAACGAGCTGATGAAATTAAGGTATAATTGGATAGGCACATATAAAAAAAAAAAATCACACTGTATCTTATTAAAAAAACACATAACACAATTACTGCCCAAACTTGAAATTGAGTAACCAAAATTTGATACCATGTAACTCTATATTATTCAAGGTTCAAAAGCCAAACAATTAAGTGTAACATGTACCTCCATAGTCTTTGTTTTCAGCATCAACATATGAATCTGGAAGAACGAACAAAACACCAGGCAAACCTGCAAATACAAAAAGGCGAAACATTATTTAAAAAAATGAAAAACGAGTTCAAAATCTAGCTGGGAGCTGAACGATAAAATGCACGAACCTTCAAGCTTATTAGAAGTCTCCTCATCAATCTCACAGCCAAAGCCAAAGTACCTCTCACAAGAGATATTATATATTTTCTTCTTTGCCTCCTCCTCACTGTCCACAATAAAAGCAAAGAACCACGCATATCATGACATCCATAAACATAAACATGTCGCTATCCATATTTATCTCACCGGAAAACTTATATATTAAAATAATCAAACAATTTTGCACAGCGACGATATACCAGACCAATATGCATAATGCATCCCCAAATTACAGAAAAAATCCAAAAACAAATAAATAAATTGCGACAAGAACGAACCTTCCGAGGACTTTAGCTAGGGTTTGAATGTAGCAATCAATCATCTGTTGCTTCGTGGCCCCTTCGCCCCCAGGTTTGTCCATCACGATCAGCCAGTGCTCGTAATCGCAGCCGGGGAAGAGCGGGGCCATCTCCGTGGGCGGTCGGTCGTTGAAGTTCGACCCGGAGTTGAGCGGCGAGTAGGCCGAACCGGACCTGTTAACCCGGCACCTGACCGGGTTGACACGAACACTATTGGGGGAAAAGACGCGGAGCGAGTGAGAAATTGCGGGCACGGCGAAGCGGAGGGTAGAAATGCGGGGCCGGGAGAGCCCGGGGAGCGGCGGGGGGCTGGAGATAGTGGAAGAGAAAAGGCGTCTGGAGGAGGCGGCGCCGGATAATCGGACGGCGGAGATTGATCGGACGATTGTAGCGGCCATTTTTGGTGTGTGGGTGGATTGGTGAGAATGGGTGAGGGTTTTTGGAGATTGGGGGCTTGTAAGGGTGGGAACTAGGCTACTTAACGCCTCTCCATTATTCAACACACACCCACAAAGTTTTTGTAAAATACATTTTCCTAATAAATTACTTTTATTACTCTCTCCGTCGCTTTTGGTATCCAGTTGAGAACCACACGAATTTTAATAAAGTGATTGATGTGTTGTGAGTAGAATAAGGGTCTCACATTTTATGTGAGAGTTAAAATAATTAAAGTGGAGTAAGGACCCCACTTACTTTTACCAAAAATAGAAATAGATACTAAAATGTGGGACGGCCAAAAAAGGGAAGTTGGATACTAAAAGCTGGGACGGAGGGAGTAACTTTTACTTGAATAAAGTAGGGTTATTAGCCTGTAAATACACGAACTTTTTATATTTTCTGAAATTTAACATGACTTTTATTTTTAGCCCACAAATACACGAACTTAGCATTTTTTCTGATTTTTGACATCGACATGAAAAAACTCTATTTATTGTTGAGGTGGAGGCCAGAATACATGACGTGGACTACAAAATATGCACTTGAATAGAGTAATTTGATTCATTATTTTGATTAGAGAGTGAATGGCATGGTATACCGGCCTTCACGTTAATAGTAAATTAGAATTTTTTTTGTCGATGTCAAAAATTAGAAAAAATGTCAAGTTCGTGTATTTGTGGGCTAAAAATAAAAGTCATGTTAAATTTCAGAAATTATAAAAAGTTCGTGTATTTACAGGCTAATAATCCAATAAAGTAAATAAATACTCTATTCGTCACAACATTGTTAACTCGTATTCCTCTTTAAATCGTCCCATATAATATGACTTATTTCTTTTTTAGTCATAATTAAAAATGAACTAGTAACTTAATTAACTATATTATAAATGACAAAAATTAACCTAATTTTCACATTCTCTTATCTAAACCGTCCCTTTCTCTCCTCTTTTTCTTTCTCCGCCTCCACCGCTTCCACTGTGAACCTTTGGATTTCCCTTTATAGAGGTTTTATAGTAGCAGGGGGTGAGTCATTGACAATGGCAAGGCAGAAGATAAAGACAAGACAGGAACAATTTTTCTTGATTTTTCTTTAATAGTGCGTCGGTGATAGCAACAGTGCGGAGGTTGGAAGTTGGAGACGGTGATGGTGTGACGGAGCAATTTTTCTTTGATTTTAATCCACATATTTTTCTTGATTTCTCTTTGTAACATAAACCCTCGAATTTTCGATAACACAGTGTGGGGAGGCTCGTTGCCACCCTTCCTCTCTCTCTCTCTCTCTCTCTCTCTCTCGATTCTTGTCGCCTCCTGCCTCGTTGCCGCCTCTTTTTTGCCGATGCCTCATGTCTTGTTGTTGCCGCCTCCAATATCGCGACTATTACTCACTTTCGTAAAATTTATTAATAGTGAAATATACTATTACATTGTTATACATTTTTTTGTAATAATTTATTTTACATTGTTATACATTTTTTTGTAAAAGTGTGTAATAATAGTCAAAATGTATTATTGCAAAAAAGTATGTAACATTGTATTTACAGTGTTACACATTATAAGGGTATTTTAGTTATAATGTACTATTTCTATAATTTTATTTGTATGGCTAGAATTTTCAATAAATAAAAGGTTAGACTATATTTGGGTGTTGTCTCTATATATTAATAACAAATAATATATATAAATAATAAATTATTACTCCCTCCGTCCCAATATTGTTGGCCACATTTGGTTTCGGCACGGGAATTAAGGAGTTGTAGATTAGTATTTTAAGTGTGTGGGTAATATAGTATAAAAGTAATAAAGTAGGAGAGAGAAGGTGATAAAGTATGAGAGAGAATGTAATAAAATGATAAAGTAGGAGAGAGAATGTGATAAAGTAGGAGAGAGAATGTAATAAAGTGATAAAGTAGGAGAGATAATGTGATAAAGTAAGAGATTGAATGTGATAAATATTTCCATTTTAGGAAAGTGGCCAACAATAGTGGGACAAACTAAAAAGGAAATGTGGCCAACAATATTGGGACGGAGGGAGTAATATTTTTGTTTACATATGCATGCCTATCAATGTTTGAAATCGTTTAAAATTTATATATAGTATCCTTTATATGTCACAAATTCAAGTAACACTAATTTTATTACCCATTTTCGTATAAAAATATAAGGTAATTATCATTCGAATATTCATTTGAATTCATCAAAATAATTAAATATAAATTGTGAAATTCTAAAGGGACAATATCATATAATTAAACATGGAATATCGATGAATAACAAGCATATATATGCAACAACAAACACCAAGCAAACTATCAACAAGTCTAATTCAATCCCCAGAATCATACAAATGCATGCTTCTTAATTACTAGTTAGTTCTTTCTACACGAGATTGAATTATTTAAAATAAAAGTTGCAGAGAGAAAAATGATCACTCCGTAAAACCGGCAGCCGCCAGCGCGGCCGCATCTTCTCCCTGAAACTCCGTTTCCCGATCACTCACCTCCGTATTGTAAACAAACAATCTGGCGACAAACAAGAAGAAAAGCAAGTTGAGAAGACTGATGACGGCGTAGAACGCATAGTAATAGTCCAAATGCGAGACATTGAGATTGTTCAAGATCCACCCATTCCCCCTCCTCTTGGTGATGTCCGCCACAGTCGACAGCAGGAAACTGCTCAAGAAATACCCAATCCCCAAACTGGTGGTGAAATAGGCGGCGCCGAGGCTCTTCATCCCCTGCGGCGCCTGGTCGTAGAAGAACTCGATCTTCGCCACCTCCACGAAGTTATCCGCCACCCCCATCAGGGCGAACTGCGGGAGGAGGATGAAGATGGAGAGCGGCACGATCTCGTCCTTCCCGGTGATTCCGTTCCGCCGCGCCACGCTCAGCCGCCGCCTCTCGGCGAAGGAGGCGGTGGCCATGATGATTATGTGGAGGAGCAGGCCGATCCCCATCCGCTGCAGCAAGGTTATGCCCCTAGGGTTTTTGGTGTATTTTCGGATCAAGGGTACAAGGAAACGATCGTAGAGTACAATGGAGATGAGCATGAAGATGGTGATGAAGGCGCTGAGGGAGGCCGGCGGGATCTTGAAATGGGGGCCGATGTTGCGTTGGAGAGTGGCCCCCTGCTTCACGAAGAGGGTTTGGGTTTGTGGGAGGAGGGTGCTGGGTATGAATGTGGCCACTAGGATTGGAATCATCTTCATCATTTGCTTTGTTTCTTCCACTTGAGTTACTGAGCATAGCATCCATGGCGACTTGGAGTTGCTTACTACTGCAGCTTTGTCAAGGAAGCTACAACATAACATTTACAACTAGAGTTAAATTATGATATTTAAAACTCGTCATGTTAGGGTATGTTTTTTGTGTAATTACATATAGTGAAGTAGTTGCATAAACTAGTTATTAATTAACCAACCTTAGTGAAGATGAATGATCTAGTCTGAAGGTGCCAGAAGTCGAGTAATGCTCCAAGGGGAGCTCATGGAGTTGTTTAGGCTCGTCGGGTACGACGAGCCTCCACTTCCTGAGGGTGGCCACGAGCACCCGGGCCATCCGGGTCAAGGGGCTACCGGAAGGGGGCTTATGCCTATAGTAGCGCGTCCCAACGATGAAGACCAAGATGGAGACCGCAAGGCCCACGGTAGGGAGGGCGTAGCCGACGGCCCAACCGACGTTGTCTTGGATGTAGACAAGGAAAGTGTTGGAGAAAAGGGTGCCGAGGAAGATGCTAAACATCCACCAGTTGAAGAAGGAGAGCTTTTGGAACTTCTCTTGAGGCTCATAGTCATCAAATTGGTCAGCCCCCATGGTTGAGATATTAGGCTTGGTCCCACCAGTTCCGATTGCAATTATGTACAAGGCTAGGTAGAAGATGCCTATTTGAAAAGTCGAGGCTTTCTTGTCACAATCTTTTTCCATCACTCCATCTCCACACGGCGGCGGCCTTAAGGCCGACAAGGAAACAACCAGCGTTAACAATACCATCCCCTGTCATCAACATATATATATCATCATGAGATCTTCACAAAAATAAATAAATTAAGTTGCATGGTTTAATTAATTACCATAAGGTAAATACATGATGCTATCATGAAAGTCCAATATCGACCCAGATAAGTGTCTGCGATGTATGCACCAATAAGGGGTGTCATCCAAACTGTGCCAATCCAATTAGTCACATTGTTTGCGGATTCCACAGTGCCTTCATGGAGCTTTGTTGTCAGATATATCACTAGATTTGATGCAATCCCATAGTAAGCCATCCTCTCAATTGCTTCATACCCTGCAACAAATTAATTAAGCAAAATATTTATATTTTGTGGTGATGCAACATTAATTGGATAAATTTAGACAAAACATTAATTAGCAGGTGCAGGCGAAACATCATATTACGTACAAGATTGTGGCTCAAGTGAGATTCGATAAGACATATTTCTTCTTTTAAAATTTTGGGTTTAATTCTTACCAACAATGAAGTAGCAAGCCTTCCATTTTCCAGTGGTTGATCTAAGAACTGGTCTACCTTTGAGGTCGAAGGTGCCATCTTGTGTATAACCCCCATCTCCTCCCTCTTCCACCTTCATCGTCGACATGATCAGAGAGAGAGAGAAGAGTGTTTGCAAAATAACTAGCTAGGCTTAATTGTATATATATGCATGTCATATTCAATGGCCTTCCACTATATATTAAACAAAAACAGCTTCATCACGATTAATTGTTAAAACATTGTTAACTCATTCAATCGTCGAGGGTGGAATCTTAATTAGAGAGCGACGATATTAGCCATCGCATTCTTGACATTTTCAAGATTTGAGATTCTTTGCTAAAGTATTTCCTTGGACTAGTATGCTGTCATTAGTTTTAAGTTTTGTCCAGCTTGTAGTAATATTTTCCAGCGCCAAATCATTAAAATACACTTATCTATACTATATTAAAAGAGCAGTTTTCAATTTGAAATTGATTTGAATGGCGATTTTGTGATTCCTTCAAAAAATAATGTCATATTATATATACACAAAAAATGGATTAAACTAACTTAAATTAAATTACAACTTACAAATCCCACGTCTAAAAAAATGGAACATGCACTAAAAACTGCATTTTTTTACGTGCAATGCATTACTAATTTATTTCACACTAATTCAACAAAATATATTAATTACTTAGAAAACACTATTCAAATATATTTATTCAATTTGATTTTCTTTTAAATTCATCAACTTTAATTTATAAAAAAATATTCAATATGGATGTTAAATTAAAGATAATGACGATATCTTTAATTTGATGTAAAAATTATAAAAAAAAAAATTTAAAACCAATAAGTTATTATAGTTTAAAGTCACCAAATTATTTTTTTCTCTCTCCTCTCTCTTCTCTCCTCTATCATCTCCTCTCTCATTTCTCATTTTTTAAAATTCACGGTTCTTTCATTCCTTTTTCCATATTTTTTTTATTTTATTTTTTATGTTTTTACTATAGATCAGTATTTTTTATATTTTACTATTTATATTTTTATTATATCAGTTTAATGCAATTACAATGATGAAACTTATATTTGTTCATTTTAGAAATCTTTAGCTTAAAAATATTTTTTTAAAGGTCAACTTTATATTAATATAAATTTGTAGATAAATAACTAATATATAGTATATCTTAAAAATCGAATTTTTAAGCTTCAAAATTACTCATTGGAAAATCAGTAATTAGAGAACCATTATCGATTTTCTTTAAAAATAAAAAATAAAAGTAAATTGAAGAGTTTAATTTTTTAGTAGCACATTTATTTAAATTTACTGAAATTGTATACATTTTATTTTGGAAAATGAACGACACATATCTCATGTTAAACCCTTTATTTTTTCACTTTCCAATTGAAAAAAAAATGTATACATTGTAACTTTATTTTAAAATTTGAGCATAAACAAAATGACCTCATAAATATGCATTCGAAAACTATATTAAACTACAGTTATACTATATGTAAATAAATAGTTTTGTACATCTTAGAATATTATATGATCCATAATGATACTCATTATCATCTATACTTGCTTTTGATATTTCATAATTTATTTATTTATAAATTTATACACATTATCAATTAAATCAATTAATTGCTATTTCAATAATTGAAAATTTGAATGTTTTCAGATTGATATTTTTATTGAGATTATATTGTGAATAATTTATTTTTTATTGAGATCATTTATGTTTATATTTACTTATATATATATATATATATATATATATTATGTTTAACATTTTAATTTATTTATTTAAATTATCGTTCAATTTCGATGATGGTCGTGCATCGCACGAGCGGGCACATACTAGTATATGTCTAAGATCCTATCAATTTTTCTTTTTTAATTTGTCTGGAACGAGGATAGTGCTGATCACTACAATCATTTATACAAATACAAATACATATCGTGTTTGAAATTGTTTGTATAGTAGGATCATATGCCGACTTATCCCTTCGATAAGTCCAAAATATATGGAGTAGAAAATGACATTGATGTGTAGCGATACATTAATATATTATTGCGTCATCACACGTAGTGATGGCGCGCAATCTATGTTCTAGATATGAATTCCTTAATTTTCAGGGGAGTAACTGAGGGATCTTTAATTTACCAGTTACGTAAATTTTGTTGAAATATTCGCAAATGAGGGAAGATATATACTATACTCATATCCATCAAATTTACGAGGGATCGGCCTCGCTGCTTCTCAAACCTCAAATTAATCTTTGAGACTGCTTCTTATATTAATTAAGTCAAGGGCAAATGGTTAAAAATGCTATAGACATCAATTTCGAACCCTCGAGAGTTCCAAGATTTGGATCAGACAAAACCGGAGCATCTATTTTTAAAGTGTAAGAGTTTCCGGAAAGTCATTTTTATAAGTTCGAAATAATTTCAAAAATTAATAACAATACATGTGTTTTACATAAATGATACTTACTCCGTCCACAAATTTTTTTTCTAAATTTTCTTTTTGAAACATCAACATTTTCTTTTCTTCTTATTTTTAGACTATATCCTACTACTAATAAAACACCATTTATATTAACTTTTTCATCCTATTTACACTAAAACCTTATATGGCCCACACTTTTACCTACAAAATTACCTGCACGCAGGCAAGATTGAATCCAAGACCTCTGATAAATGAAAGTCTATGGGTGCCTCAATTTTGCCACTTGAATTAGGTCTCATTGACTTTCACACTTTTACCTTTACTTACACATTAATTATAACGCATGTTCACAATTTTCAATGCACTCAACTGCATCGTGCCACTCTTTTTTAGTAAATTTTATTGTGGACGGAGGAAATAGTATTTTTGCTCACGAAATACTTAACTGGTTACAGATCCAAAAATGCTTTTTTAGTAAATTATTACTTCCTCCGTCCAGCAAAAATAATCCTAAAGGTGGACGGCAGGAGTTTTAATAAAAATAGTTATTGTATTGTGAGTAGATAAAAGAGGTCCACTTAAAAGTAGTGTTTATAATGATAATTAATTGTATTATAAGTGGAGAATGAGGCCCACCATGTGATAAAAAGTTTCAAAAAATGGAAAGTGACTAATTTTTGTGGATATCCCAAAATGGCAAAAAGAGACTATTTTTTGTGAACGGAGAGAGTATGTTTTATGGACAAGTAGTGATACATCCAGATATTTTACGAACCGGCTTATCCGACTTAGAATAAAAATGATGACATTTATGTAATTATTTGGAGGGCAATTATCTTTTTGATACTTACATGCAAAGTTAAAGGATTTTTTAGATAACAATCTAGATTAATTTGAAAAAATCAGGATAATTTTTTTAGCTTGTAAAAACAGAAAATTAATTAATAAATAGTGCAATTGTAGGACAATTCTCGGTCCGCAAAATTCTTTTTTGTCGGTCCTCAGTTCTGTTAGTTCGGTCCGGGTCGGTTTGATCCAGACCGAATGCTCACCCATAAATATTACTCCCTCCGTCCATGAAAGAACTTCCTTTTTTTTGGGATGTATATAAAAAAATATCCTACCTATTTTTGGACTATACAACACCACTTATAATACTCCATTTACCCTTACTTTTCACATTTTCACCATTCATAATACTAATTATAACATTTTTTCACCACTCTTAAATCTTAATACACTCAATAATTTTTTCTTCACTCTTAATACATTCAACAATTTTTTCTTAAGATTAGTATGACTCCCTTCTAAGAATTTCTTTTATAAACGGAGAGAGTATACTAAGAAGCACAACTTATCATATAAAATACTCCCTCCGTCCCAATAGTGAAGACACACTTACTTTAATGAGATGTCCCAATAATGAAGGCACATTTCTATATATGGAAATAATTAGGGCTTACCAAATTACTATAATTAACTTAACCTTAATCACTAATATAAATAACAAAAAAAAACCCTAGGCCCTAGTAAATCAATCGTCCGCCTCCCTCATATCAGCCTCATCTCTCTCTCTCGAATGTTCTCTCTTCTCCTTCACCATTTCTTCTCCGATCTGATCTGCCATCCTCCACTACGCCGCCGCCCTTCTCCGATCTATATTTTATACTCCTCCGCTACGCCTCCCTTCTTATTCAATTTTTTTACCCTCCGAAAATTGTGTCGCCCTCCTGTTAGAACCCTAGGGTTCCGCCGCCCTCACCCTGAATCCGTCTCCATCTGTAAAATCCACCTCACCCATCGTTCAAATGGCCGATAAATTGGGTTGGGAGGCCTATTTGAACTCTGAATTCGTTCCTGATTCGGAGGACGAAGAATTCTTCGATCTTTTACCTCTGTTGCCTTCGCCGTCGTCTGGTTATGTGTATGAGAGCAGCGGCGATTACCAGGGGTTCCAGGAGTCCGACGGTGGTGCCGTCTCTGGTTCGATGCCCCATTTATCGCCGATCCTCTACCGCGATGAAGGTCGAAGACTCGAATCTACTCCCTTTTCTATGTACGGAGAATTGGGACGACATCGTGCGCGAGCGGGAAGAGGCTGCCGGCGACGATTGGTGGCGTCGATGCTCCCCTATTTTGCGAAGAATGGTCGAGACCATGTATCCGGCTCTAAAAGGGTGAGATTGTTCTATTCGCTTGTGTTTCTGTGCAATCTAAGGTTTTATGGAGTAGTACAATGTGGTAGATGGATTAATAATGCTGAAATGATGATTCTATATATGCTCAATATGTTCCATTTGGTTGCGTTCTTAAAAAATCTATGATTAATATGCAATTTATATGAGATTGTGGGTTGATTGCCCTCTGATTTCGATTTTGGCAGCCTCTGTGGTTCTTTCTTGTGACTAATTTTGTGTGATTGAATGTGGTGTTGGCCCTGTGTGTTGGTATGAGGGCTGATTGCATTCTGGTTTCGATTTTGGCAGCCTCTGTGGTTCTATCTTGTGACTAATTTTGTGTGATTAATGTGGTGTTGGCCCTGTGTGTTGGTATGAGGGCTGATTGCCCTCTAGTTTCAATTGTGTTGTGGCATGCATATTCAAAAACTTTCCACAAAAGTCACTTAAGTTTACAAAATGGGGGTCATTTACAAAATGAGAGTCATTTACAAAAATTATGCTCCACTTTCAACTGTTTTTCACATGTTTCTATAGAAATCCCTAAACCTGCCCCTTCAACTATACCAAAATGTGCCTTAAAAAATGAAAAAGACCACCTAAACTAACCAATGCAGGCAGTCTCAAAGGCAGCCTCCATTGATCTAATACTACAAGTGTGTATTCCCAAAGCTTCTTTCAGTTGGGGAATACCTTCAACAACTTCTTTGTCAAGCAAGTACTGAATGCACTCTTCCACAAGCTGTTTTGGCACTTCCAAAGTCAATGGAAGTGCATCTTGTCTTGCAAGCACTCCCTTCTTCATATGTGGGAGCTTGTAACTGTTTTGGCCACTCACTTTCATTATCTCAGTTAAGCAACCCTGTAAACTCAAGAAAACAGAGTTCAATGTATTAGGACTTAGCTCATTGAATGAAATCTGAACTGCTTTAACTAAATCTTCCACGTTTGAGCAAACTGATTGCACTTGCAAGCTTTGAATAGCCCTAAACCAACCCAAGTCATTGATGTTGGTGTCAGGGCTATTTGGAGGTTGATGGACAATCCTAATATCAAAACCATCGGCTGTTGCAGCAGCCCTAAAATCTGGATCACTGTCTTTAATATGCGGCTTAGCATTATCTTGTTGTATGAAGATTGTTTTGCTTGCATTTGCAGGCCATTTTGCCTTTATTGTTGGAATAATCTGTGTTTACATGCAACATAAAGGAAATAAATCTTCTTATTTCTTAAATTAAGTTACATATGAATTGAAAACTGAAAACCTACTAAATTAGAATGACATTGCATACATTTGTCATTTGACATCCGTACCTTATTGATGATACAGTCCTTGATCACTTCTTTAGTGATGGACTGAATTGGCTTCTCTTCTAATGTTCCAGCCTGCCTGTTCTTGCTTGATCTCTTGGCTGACACCATCTTAGTGAAAGGAAAAATTCCTATTTTGCCATCAAACAACACACTCCCATCTGTGTCGAAAATAGGTCTACACACCGCACACATAAACATAACCTTAGTAATGAACTTCTTACTCTTGCATGTGCGATGTGGTTCAGTTTCTTGTGGTGTTAAGTAAAATTTGTGGTTTGTCTTGGTGATATAGAACTAAATCATTATTCAACGAATTTAACCTTGCCATGTTTCATTCTACACACAATCTATGTTAATTATTTCGATCTTGTCCTCCCCAAAAATATTTTCACATGAATGTAATTTAAATTCAAATTCATGAATATGATATAAGCAAAATATGTAACAAAACCATAAATTTTTTTATGTAATATATTATATTTATCCAATACAAATTTGGGATCATGTGAGTGGATATTTCTAAAATGAATGAAAACAAATTCATTCTCAACAATATTTGGGCGTTCAATTGATTTAAAAACAATTTTTCAGGCTAAAATTGATCTTCCACTCATGATTGACTTTTGCATACCGGAAGTTAGGCTTGTTTTCGAGTACTTAGAAGTTCTTAATAACTCTTATGTATCTTTCTTTGAGAAATTCATGAAACTTTCTCTTGAACCCTATTGAGACGGGGTACTTGGATTTTGTTGCCCTACATGAAAAAAAAATCATGTTTATTTATTTATAGGTTGTATAATTTGAAAAATAATGTTAAGACTTACCCATCTCATCAATCACAATTATTTTCAATGCTTTCTTACCCTACTTTTCTTTCTGAACCTATAAGTATAAAATTCTGATAACCACATTTTTATTATTATTTTTTAAATGACATTTAAATGGATAACTTCATTATTTGTCGATATTTTCTATATTTAAAATAAGTATATATAACCAATATGTTAAATCAATTATCAAATACACACAAGAGATACATACATATATGCATGTAACAATGTAGATACAAATGTCTCATACATGAATATGCTTATAAGTTTATAATGTCTTATATTGATTCTTATGTGTTCAAATTATTATGATCATTCTTTGTGTAAATAGATAATTTTTCTTTTAATAAATTATAATAAAAATAAAAAATTGATAAACATATAAATGAATAATCTGAAAAAAATAAAATAATAATTTTTTTAATAATTAATATATTATTTTAAATTTATTTTAAGCAAAATGATTATATGCATAAAAAGAAACAAAATCGAAAACTTGTGTGTAAGTAAATTTGAAAACTCCACCCATTAAGACGTAAACAATTATTTTGTAATTAGGGTATATAATTTGTCAAACTCCAAATTTTAGTGTAATAAACATTAATTATATTATATTAATCTAATTATTTTATGATGAATGTAATATATAAAAGTAGTGAAATAAGTCATGGGACTCGTAAGTTCTTATGAGTAGTTGCCTGGAGTACTACACTTGTCCAATGATATTTATCTGTTGACTATTGTTATTATATATTAATGCATTCGATATGTATGTATAAAATAATTGTGAATATTTTAATGGGTGAAGTTTGGTTAGGGGGTGGATATTGATTAGAGATTTTTAAAAAAAATGGGAAAAAAATAAGAATGAATGAGAATTGAGGAAAATTAGAATGAAGTGATTATATGATGCCACGTAGGATCGGATTTATTTTACTTTTATATATATATAGATTAAGCAAAACACTAATGATGTGGGCCACAACACTTTATCATCTAAACTACCTCTCCTTAATCTTCGTGCCCAAATAAAGTGTGTCTTCATTATTGGGACGGAGGGAGTAGTTTTAACCATAAACAAAAGTATCATTCATTAGTTTTTGGATCTGGCACGGAAAAGGAAAGAAAAAAACAAAAGTAAATGAAAGTGTGGTGTAAAAACTAAGGGATATCTCAACGGCGGAAGAGAGGGACTGGGGAAACTTGTTTTGGGCTCCAACGAGCTACATGTAAATACTACTGCAACCTCATATATTTTATTAAAATGCTAAACTCATTGCAGCTATTAGAAACATTTCCAGTCCAAATATTGAATCGAGGAGCAAAATAAACTGAATAACTATATAAGCAGAGAAGCAGAAAACAAAGGTCTGGAAAATCGCTATTATTTGTGTCTAGATTCATGATTTAGAAACAATGTAAAAGAAGATAAATAAGACTAGATTTAAGCACACATGCAAATACAGGCTCGATACATACTCCAAACAGCTCACTCTCACCAAGCACAGATAGTGGATTGAACCTAAAACCATCTTCACTAGGAGTTTCAATTTTCTGGTTTCCAACTAGCATCAGGATGCATTGCATTCCCACCAGCATACGCATGAGATGCATCGTCCCCGTAACCATTATAGTTGTACCCTTTATTAACATATTGAGAAGCACCGCTTGGAGGTCTTCCTGCTTGCGCATAACCACTCGCACTACTCCTCGATGCATTGCTCCAAGGGACAGAACCCCCATAGCTAGCAGTTTGGCTGTATCCAGACGCACCATAACCAGCTTGTTGGCTACTCCATTGATTTTTCAAGAAATCAGTATTTGGTGAACCTAGGTTCCCATAAACACCTGCTGGACCAGAATAACCTGCATTCGCACTTCCATGACCACTGACCTCGTACCCACCATAAGCACCATAGCCAGGATTGCTATTTCCTGCATAACCATAGCTAGCACCTCCGTAAACTGAATAAGGTGGATAACCACCACTTGTTGGTTGTGTCTGTTGATAACCACCACTTGTAGGTTGATTTGGCTGATAACCGCCATTTGTTGGTTGTGATTGTTGTAACATTCTACTGCTTCCAAGTGGACTATTGTATGATTCATTACTAGAAAAGTTTGAACCGTAGCCTCTGGAACTTCCACGAGAACCAGCACCCGTGACTGCATCTTTGGGAAGTGCTCGTTTTACCTCAACAAGCTTGCCTTTCAGCTCATGGAAGGTCTTTTGGAGAACTCTATCAACAGAATCTTCTGTGGTAAAGCTGATGAAACCAAACCCACGTGGTCGGCCAGTATTTGAATCATACATGATCACTACATCAGTTACACTACCAAAATCTTGAAAATATCCCCTGAATTCATCTTCGGTTAAGGTAGAAGGCAACCCCCCAACAAATATCTTCTTGCTTTTGAGATTATCAGACCCTACAAAATTTCCTCCGGTACCACTATTGCTTCCGGTTTTCAGAGTCTGCTGCTGTTCTCTTGACATGGCTCTCTTAGCTTCAACCTGAATAAAAAAAGTACATCAGATGCCATGCAGAGAAATTAGAAATACACACAATTTATTGACATGTACACTTCCTTGCTATGTACTAATGTAGACAACTGACAACTTACTAGCTTTTGAAAGGTAAAGAAGTGCTATATATATAGTCACGTTTACAAGCTAATCAAAACAAATACTGCAACACAAAACACCAAAATAGTATAGATACAAGCTAATCATATTACTCATAGCAGCACTACCGCACACCGGAGACAACATTGGCCTTTTTTTAATAATAATAAGAAAGAAACCACAATGCTTCTTTAATAATGATCAGAAGTTACAAGCAGTGGACAAGATATCAACCCAAAAAGCTAGACTACAGTCTAACAATATCGGATGCAAACAAATATGAAATGCCTACAAATCATAATGCTTCAGGACCCATAAAGCTACCATTATTTTAACTCTTTCCCAACATTAAATGACATACTCCTCAATACATTATTTTAAAATTATTCTATTCTTCTTCGACCAATGAAACATACAATAGGAACAATAACTCAACAAAGGATTTTCCCCCTGGCACCTGAAAACACCCTATAGCCGCGAAAAGATCCAAACATGATTTAAAAATCACCCAAATTACCCCAAGCTTGCCAGAATTTTGTATCAGTGAAGCTATGTGAATGGACAATGAAGAAAGATAGCTCCCGAGTCTCTCAACTGTTCCTACGCAGTAGACACCAGCTTGGAGAGAAAAGATTTATGTGTTTCTCTTTTACATCATCACATCACAAGTAGGTAAGTTATCCAAAGCCATCAACCAAGAAAGCAATTACTACCAGTGCCTTCACATGATTTCACAGAAAGGGAATTGAGAAAACAAGGACTGTGGGAAGAAAGACACAAAAAAGTACGTAGAAGAGAATATCAAAATAGCCTACCAGGACCTCTCGTGCACTACCATCCCTCTACCTACCTGATAGATTCTAAGAGATTCTACAGAAAGCATAATCTGTCATCTCAGAATCCCATAGATTACAGCAAAAACAAAGGTCCAAAGACAAGGTAGGAAATACGTTTATGAAGGAAATTGGACAAAAGATGCAACCGTTGGAAATCAGATGCAAAGAAGAAACAAATCAGCAAAGGAAGAACCTCCCGTCTACTGGACTTCCTGATACCTTACCCCGTAAAACCCTGAACTTCCCAATACCATACCCCGTAAAACCCCCTCAAACTGAAACCAACTTATTGAGGGATAGGTGGGGTACACAGTAAAAATTTGATCATAGGGGCTTTAAGAAAAGGAGAACAGTTATAAGAACTATGCTATAGAATCCTCAAATACTATATTTCATCTCAGGTCGCAAAAATTGCAGAAAAATACTAGTTTTCTGATCCTTAATAACCAGGATGATCAAAACGGGAGCTAGACCCCTGTGAGAAAGAGTAGGACAAGGAAAATAATCTTCAACAGAACCCGATGTGTGCTCTCATTAATCTCACACAGCAAAAGAATCATCCCAACTACTAATAAACTTACAAGTTAATCTATCAAATAAAAAAAACTAGCAACCATACTTGAGATCTGAGATTAAGCACTTGAACAAAAAAATGAAGAATTCAGCAGCTACGAATGACAACACGGGAGCTAATGCTGTTACATATATCGGTCCATTTTCAGCTAAACATGTGTTTAGCAGTTACTTTAAACACTACCGTATCAGTTACCAGGGGACAATAAAAAGAAAAAACATAAAAGCATCACCATAACTATACACCACCAACACGTCGCACAAATAATACAGATACAAATATTTATCGATTTGAAAAGACAAACCCTACGTCCATCGAAGTAGAGCACTTCGCAAGAACAAAAAGATAGTACAAATAGATTCGATTAAGCAAACATGATAACCGGAGAGAGAGAATTACGGTACGGCCGTCGATGTTGTGCGTTTGCTGGAGGACGGAGGGGATAACGGAGGGATCGGAGAAGACGACGAAGCCGAAGCCGCGGGGTTGAGAGGTGACTCTGTCGCGCATGACGACGGCGTGAGCAACCTCACCATAGCGGCTGAAATGGTCTCTCAGCCGCTCCTCCGTTGTGTCCCAGCCTATGCCGCCGATGAAGAGCTTCGCCTCGTCGGTGAAAGAGTCCATCAGTGCGTGTTGTGCGTGAGAATTCAATCTCGACTTCAGATTCGCTGCTTGCCCTTATTAGGGCACCATCCCGCGATGCGCTCACAAACGACACCGTTTCCACGCTGTGCACGTACAAACGACTTCGTTTTCCTGACCCTTTTGTAAATTTTCCTCTTATTTGTTCAGTTTTTCGAAAATTTCAATATTTTGTGATTTGGTTATTTCACAATTATCATAAGGATTGACAATATTAAATTTCTCGTTTTTAGGTTTATTTCTTAGTGATTCATTAAGGTTGACGATTTCATAATTTGAATTATGTAGCTGTAGAAGGATTAATTGCTTGGTAATTATGTCAAATTTTCTAATTTTATGGAATTTCTTATCTAAAAATGATGGTCATATATATCATTGTAATCTGAATTTTTGGTAGCTATACGCAATTTGAGATTATGAATAAAAAAAGTCTTTTTAAATATATACATTCAAGCTTCAACAATAATTTTTTGTAGCAAAAAGTCATAGTAATTGATAACAAAACTAAATTAAATCTATAAATTAAGAAAATACAGTTTTTCAAAATATTGTTTCCAATAATAAGTATACTCATTAAGATTGATTTATCATTTACGTGATTCATATACTTAATAATCCACTCGTCTCGCGCTTTATAAAATGTTTTATAAAATGCTAATATATTCGCCCGTGCATTGTACGGTGGTAAGCATCAAAATTAAACGATATATTTAAATAAATAAATATAAATATTATTAATAATAATTAAAAATAATTTAATAACAAAACTTAACATTACACATTATTATATAATATTGCACGTTACAATAAATAAATAAATATTTTCATAATTCAACATAAATAAAAAGTCATATTTGAAATTGTAATTTAAAGTATATAACTAATTATTCATCTACATAGTTATATTAAAATTAACATAAAAAAATATTTTTAAAAAAAATTATAAAATGAACCAAAATATTTTTCTTCATCTTTATTTCATTCTAAACTATTATAATTAAAAAACATGTAAAACACAAAATATGGTATCTACTTATTTTTTTCTTTAAAAATACACAAAATAAACAAATAGAAAAAGATATACTCCCTCCATCCCAACTTAAATGGTGCACTTCTTTTTAGCACGGGCGTTTTGATAGGGAGAAAAAATAAAAAAATAAATAGAATCATAGACCCTAATTTAGTTTACAGATTTGCGAAGAA
The DNA here is from genome assembly GCF_028751815.1 of Salvia miltiorrhiza. Taxonomy (NCBI): domain Eukaryota; kingdom Viridiplantae; phylum Streptophyta; class Magnoliopsida; order Lamiales; family Lamiaceae; genus Salvia; species Salvia miltiorrhiza. Next base: position 60,095,318 of record NC_080387.1, read on the forward strand.
TCTCCACCGACCACCAGCTCGTACGCCACCTGAACAGAAGGAAAGACAGAAACCACCGCACCTCTCTCTCTCATAAGGCGGCATGCTTCGCGATGATCAAATTTGGCCTTTGATTTTATCTATTGAAAGATTTGGGGAAGGGTTTGATTTGATCGGAGTTAGCATTTGATTTCCCTCCCTCTTCCCCCACGATTTCCGTTGCCCGCTGCTCTCCCTCTTCCCCCACGACTTCCGCCGTCCTGCCGCCCTCCCTCTTCTCCCACGATTTTCGCCGCCTCGCGCTATGCAAACCCTCCTCCTTCATCGACCTCCGCCCTCTACCAGATTCATGTGGTGCAGAGCGTGTGATCCTAATTTCTGAGATCCGACGGCCCCTTCTCTCTGACCCAGCCACCGCCTAAGCCCTAGAACCCCAATCACTCGATTTTAGAAATCGCATAGCAGCGATTTGGTGGATATGTGTTCCTGGTTTTTGCAGGTTTAATTTTATGTAGAGATGGGAAATTGGGGGTTTTCTTGCATTTCAATCATGTCATTTTTGTTGTTGGGAAATTGGGGGTTTTTGTCCATCGGCGACCGCAGCGAGCCACCGCCGCTGCCCTCGCTCCGCGGCTCCTCTCGTCTCCCTCTTTGAAGCAGACGACCTCTGCTTCCGCCCTTTTTTTGACGAAGATCTGAACTTTTTTCTGGCAGCACGATTTTTTTTTTTTAATTTAAAAGAGCTTGACAAAACGACGTCGTTTTACTACATCGAAAAATCGTCCATGTCAACAAAATCCGACAGCCACGTCACCACCGATCAAGTTGGTAGTCAACGCAAGTGCAATTTGCGATAAAATTAAAAGATGGTGTATTCTGAGACTATTTTTTAAGGTCATGTGCAATATACAAATTCGGTAAAAGTTCGTGTATTTTTCGGCTATTAACCTTTATAAAAATATGTAAATAACATCATAAAAATTGAAATAAAAAGTAGAAATTAAATTAACAAAAAAAAAAACTTAATGAAAAAATTATAGTATGTTAAATATTAAGGAGAGAAAAATTAAGATAAATGTAAAGGTTCATTATGAAACTTTAAATAATCATAACTTATTCGTTATAAATTTAGTTTTGATTATTTATATCTCAAATTAAAGATTTTGTCATAACCTTTAATTTAAAATGTATATTGAATATTTTTTTCATAAATCAAATTTCACCATTTTTAAGAAGTAAATGGTAAAATTATTATTTTGGGAGATGTCTTTTTATATGTAAGATCTTTATATTGCACATATTTTGTTTATTTATGAAAAAAAATATTCAATATACATCTCACATTAAATATTTAATTGAAAATATATTTAAAATGAATAATATATGTGTGGGGTTAATTACGCCAGAACACATAAACTTTGGCCCGATTTTAAGCTTTTACATGAACTTTAATTAAATTTTACCTTCAATTCCCTCAATTTAAAACATCGTTCAATTTTTTCACACTTTTGAGCTCCAGTGAGTACGGAGCTGACATGACATCTACGTGGTAGTATCGAACTGACATGGCGCCTATTTGGACTCAGAAATTGAGCCCTGGAAAACAAAAAACAAAAGTAAATATGTGGAAGGACTACTTTTAGATTTCACCGGCAGCTTCCCTTTCCCTCCTCCAAGTCCGACGGCCTCCTCCAAACTTTCAGATCTCGCCGGCAGCTTTTTCATCTCCGCCACGGCGGCCCTAATTGAAAGCACCACCTGCTGTTGTTGCTCCACCAACTATTTAAAATCCCCCAAATCAAGAGTCACCCCTCCCAATTTCTCCCCATTTGGAGAATCATCCCCAAATCTAAGGGGAGAAGAACATTCTCAGCGAATCTCTGTTGAGTTGATATGGCAAGGTTCTCGGTGATAGCGAAGTGGCAACTCCTCTACAATTGGTGACGGAAAAATCAAATCTGACATTTTTCGAAAGCTTTGGACGAGAAGGTGAAGAGGGGAAAGGAGAACAGGTGGAGAAGATATGGCAGCCAAGGTCCCCATCCCCCATTGAAGTCGACGGAGACCGAGACTGAGGGCGGTGATTGGGGGTCTAGGGTTTCTGAGTCAGGGGGCGGCGCCATCACTAGGAAATGAGCGGCGGTGGTCGTTGGTGTTGTTGGTGTCCTAGAGTGAAGTAGAGGAAACAACGATGGCGTCTGACCTTGTCGCTATTGTTCGCCAAAGATTTCTGAGGAGATTGGAGATTGAATTTTTTGCACAGAGCTTCAGATTGTTTAGGAAGCTGTTTGCGTTGGCCATGTTGTCGAATTCGTCGGGTAATTTTCTGGCTTCTCGGTTTGATGAGAGGGTGAGCTTCAGCTGCCCCAGCTTCGGCGGGATATCGCCGGAGAGTTGATTTTCCAGTGAGTCCAGGTCTAGGAGATCGGGCAAGGAGCCGAACGCGGTTTGTATTTGGGTTCAAACGATGTCGTTTTACCCAATTAAATGACGTCGTTTTATTCACTCGCCAGCAATTCTATGTCATATTTCCGGCAACTTAAACAGTGCCACATCAACTTCTAATTTGGGGATTTACGAAAAGTGTGGCAAAATTGAACGATGCTTCAAATTGAAGGAATTGAAGGTAAAAATTAAAGTTCAAGGAGAAGTTTGAAAACGGGCCAAAGTTCATAGGTTTTGGCATCATTACCCCTATATGTGTGTTTAAAGTTTCAAAAATATTTTTTCACTCTCCTCTTTACTCCCTGCTGTGTTCTTTTTTCTTTTTTTTTCTTTTTTTTTAACTTCTCATTCATCTATTATACTCCCTCCGTATATGAAAGAACTTCCTATCTTTCTTTTTTGGGATGTCCACAAAAGAACTTCCTACCTATTTTTGGACTATATATACCCCACCACTTATAATCCTTTTACTTTTCACTTTTCACAACTCTCAATATTAATTATAACACATTTTCACCACTCCCAATACACTCAACTACCTTTTATCCACTCTCAATACACTCAATAATATTTTTTCTTAAAACCCGTGTCACTCCCTCCTAGAAAGTTCTTTCATGGATGGAGGGAGTATTTGCGTAGATTAACTTCTATAATTTCTTATCTCCTCTCTTGTCTCTCTTTACATTCTAAAAGGTTTGCCCTCAATTAATATTCATAATTCCAAATTTGTCAATAATTTGGCGAGAAATAAATTATTGAAAAATTGCGGTTTCATATTATATATAGATATAGATATAGATATAGATTATCATGAAGTTAGTATACTAAAGTATTAAATTTAATGAGTGCTATCATTTAGTTATAGTTAAATTATAAAGAAAAAATATAACATATTTTATTTTTAATATATATAAATATCAATTAAAGTTAAGTAAGGAAAAAATATATGTTTATATAAATAATAAATAATTTATAGGCAAATATAACTACAAAAAAATAAATTTAAACCAAATAAGTAATATTTTTTTAGATATAATTAATATTCATGTATATATTTATATTAAAATTAATATAAATTCTATATATATATATATATATATATAAAGAATACAAAAATTTATATCCAACAAAAATAGAAAAAATAAAATAAAATAAATATAAAAAAATTGCATGTTCCGTATTAATAGGAAGGAAAGAAAAAAAATGAAGGAAGAGAAAATAATTTTTTTTTCTTAAGTTATTTATTTTAAATTCATCTTCTATGATTTGTATACCATATTAAAGATCTTATCATGAATATAAATTTAAGTTGCATATTGAATATCTTTTATTGAATCAATTTTGACAATGTGAACTAATATAAAAAATAAGAAGAAAAGAATGAGAACATTAATGGAAGAGAGAGAGGGAGAATAAGGTAAAAATTCCTCTTTTATACTCCCTCCATCATGTATAAACAGTGGTAGGAGGGAGTGACACATATTTTAATAAAAATGGTTAAGTATATTATGAGTAGAAAAAATGTCTCAAATAGTGTTAATAATGATAGTTAATTGTATTGTGAATATAGAGACTCGAAGAGGGTTTCACCATGTGGTCGAATTAGTATAAATAAATTAATATATAGAGGATAATTTATTATGGAATAGTGTTTATAGATATAATATGACTATTTTTTTGTGAACACTTTAAAAATGAGAATTATAGCTCTTTTTAGAGAAGGAATGAAGTATATTATATAGATTTAAATAAATGGTGAAGGGATAATAAGATTAGGAATTAGGAATAAACACATTTGTGGAGACATTATATTGATATTCTGTGAATAATTGGGCCTAGTCTACTTACCTAAACAAGTGGGCTAGTGTTGGAATGTGAAATTAGCTCCCAAACGAATAGAATTTCAGATTATGTTGGGCATCGCATTGCCTCTAGAATCTCACCTCAAATTCCACATAGGGAAAGTATCAAATCCATCTTTCTTGATGATATTCCCTTTCAGTAAACTCAAAATAAATTGAATCTTCATTACTCTTTTTATTGAACTCACAATTCATCGATTTTTCTCCCAACTCCTTGTATTTCTGGGATTGCAGATAGCACCAACAATGAATATTTTCTAATATTAAATTACCCATTAATATAAAATAAACAAAAGAATCATGTTTGGGTATAAAATCACAGCCGTGTACAATTTTGCCTGTACTTTCCGTTTCTCAGTATAATTGCTAACTAATGTACTCTTCATTCAATACGTGGTCCTAAGGATTAAATTACTCATTCTAATGACATACAATGAACCAAAAACTAAGTTCAGAGCATAACATCGCCAATTGTATACAATCGTATTCAATTATGTGTCTAGTTTTGCATCTTAATTACTCATACCAGTAACATATAAACAACAACAACAAAAATAGTCATGTTTGAGTAGGGATGACAATGGGCCGGATCTGGACCGGATCTTGCTTGGTCCAGATCCAGATCCGTGTTTTTATGCTTAGATCCAGATCCATTGGATCCAAAAAAATGAGATCTAGACCCAGATCCATGAGATCCACTGGATCTCGGGTCCAGACCCGGATCCATAGTATTTTACAAAATAAATTATAAGCTAATTAAACATTAAAATAAAAATCATAATAATCCTAATATTAAAACGATCAATTTCTGTAATCCTCAAAGATGTCTTCCATATTACAGCTACTTTCGACATCATCAACATCCTACAAAAATTAAGAACAAGATATAATGAGAAATAAAACTTATTTCAGACTGAACAGTTATCTCGTTCAAGATCAACAAAGCAATCAACCACACCGGCTACCCCATCATTTGGTATTTCAGACGGAACAGTTTTACTATTTGAATTAATGAATTGTTCTTCCATTTTCTACAATAAAGCAAAAATGAACACAACATATTAATCTTAATACACTGCCACATATAATGATATAAATCATCACATATAATGATATAAATCACACTGCCAACTTTGGTATAATGATACAAATCCAAATCTGGGCCGTAAAACTAACAAATCACAAATCTGGGCCGTAAAACTAACAAAAGTAAAGTTGAATGAAGGTTTACCTGAGCAACGTGATTTATGCTTAATTTACACTATTTTTAGGGGTTTGTATGTGCGTGTTTTAGGATAATCTTCTGGAATTTGGTGCGTTTTATGGTGTATTCTATGCTTTGCAGGAGATTTAGGCTTACCAGATGAAAGAATGCAATTTTGGAGAATTTTGGATTAATTAGGCGTTTTCTAAGTGTTCTGGAATGCCAGAGCAGAGGAATCAAAAGCCAGTCCAGAGAAATCCGCGGAATATCAGAGAAGCGGAGCCGACATCTCCAGAGCAGAAAAATCACCGTTCCTCTGGCATCAGAGAAATCAACTCGCCAGAGGAGTCTCTAGCCAGAGGAGTCGCGAGGCCAGAGATATCAATGCCAGAGGCGAGACCATTTCTCTAGCGAGATCAGAGAAGTCATTGCAGAGGGATCGAGTCCCCGCTGCTAGAGAAGTCAATGTCAGAGGAGTCGCTTCCCCCGCTGACCAGAGAAACCGAAGTCAGAGGAATCGAACCTTCAGTGCAGCGGAATCGAGAAGCCAGAGCAGAGGAATCACCTATTCCTCTGCCGAGAAGTGCCAGCATCAGAGAAGTAAAGTTCAGCGCTCAGAAGTACCAGAGATATCACTCTTTCCTCTGGCGATACCAATCCTCTGGCGATAGCAGAGAATTCGTCATTTCTCGGGCGCGACCCGTTTCCCGAGAGACATCCGTTCCTCTGGCGAGAGCCGCGAATTCGGCAAGAGTAGGAGATTTTACGGAGCGAGCATCCAGCTGGAAAGTTGCCTTATTTTTATACGATTCTATTACCTTTAGAATTCGATTATCTTTAGAAGTATACTTTGCATGGCAACTTTCCATGGTGATCCGAAGGAAGTTTGAAGCCTATAAATAGGTCCTCTTTTGACCTAAGGCAGAGGATCAGACGGCAGACACCCGAAAACCTTAGCATTCATACTTTAGTTTTTAGCTTTAGAATTTTATTGCTTTCTAGTTTTTAAGGCTTGGATCAAGATTGAAGATTCAAGCCGCTACTTCAGTTTTTATTTAATTCGGTTTTTATTTTATTCTGTTTTTACAATTGCGTTCAATTTAATTATGTTTATGTTTGATTTTACTATGTCTGGCTAGTCTTTTAATCTGAACCTAGGGTTTGTATATATCTGATTAATTATGTGTTTTTGATTTATTGATATCAATTTGCCCTCCAACTTATGATTCATGATTCCTGGTGCTTAATCTCTTGTGAATTATCTGATCAATGATTTACATGTCTAGCTGTTCAGTTTGAGTCTTGAATGCGATAATTGTTCAGCCGATTCAGGAATGCATGATATAGTGTTAGCCTTGAGTCTTGAATGCGATAGGTGAAGCTATAGGAAGCTATTCTTTATGTGCTATTGGGAGTTAATTTATTCCTTGGAGTCTTGAATGTGAAAAGGGATTAATTAATCTACGTTCATAGGTGGTCGTTAGAGACGCTTGTGAATAATATAGTGATCTTTCATCAGGGTTGGATTAAAATTGGTAATTGAATCAATAGGTTGAATGCATGTAGTTGATTGGTGAAAATACATCCCTAGGGTCAGAGTTTTCCATATTTGAATTTATCTACGTATTTTTATTAGTTTCTATTTGCGTTTTAATTTACGTCAACCAATCTCTCCCTTTCGTTGCCTGAATATTACTATAGTTTAATTAGGATTACTTAGAGTAATTCGTTATAATAGTCCCTGTGGATACGATACTCGGTTACTGATTTTGTGCTGCAATTGCACCGTGTTAGTTGCGGTAATTTGTTGCTAATAATTTAGTGATCAACTTTTTGGCGCCGTTGCCGGGGACTGTTTAGAATTAACTTTAATATTTCTGATTAGACTTAAGCATTATTTCAGGCGTTATAAGTTTTAATTTTATTTTATTTTTAGTTTTTAAAATTTCTGTTTTTGTTTGTTGTCTCAGGCGTGTATGATCACGAGATCCAAAGGAAAGGAACATCTAGTGCCTTTGAACTTGGAAATCGAAAAGCAATACAAAAGAGACAACCGCGAAAAGAAAAAGTTAGCAATGGAAGAGAATAACATGGACCTTCCAACTCTTGTGCAAGTCGTGACAAACCTTCAGAGGCAACTAGATGAAGAAAGAGAGCGCAACCGGGCCCCTCCACCAGAGCCACCGCTGAATCATATGTATCAGCCTCGGGTTGATCAATTTCAAGGAGGCAAATGGGGACCAACTGTGCAGGCCAACACATTCGAGCTGAATCCGGGATTGATAAACATGGTGCAAGCTGAGCAGTTTAGTGGAGCGGCTTCTGAAAATCCGCATGCTCACATTACCCAGTTCCTAGATATCTGCGACACCATTAAGCAGAATGGAGTGCCACCTGATGCCATTAGAATGAAGATGTTTGGATTCTCTCTTAGGGACAGAGCAAAGGAGTGGTTCAAGTGTTTAGACAGAAGTGCTATTACTGGATGGGAGGATTTGTGTAGAGCTTTCCTAGCAAAATACTTTCCTGCCTCTAAAGCTCAGAAAATCATTGCAGAGATTTCTCACTTTTCCCAGCTAGGAGATGAGACCATTCATGATGCCTGGGAAAGATTTTGTGAGCTGCTCAGGAACTGTCCACAACATGGTTTCACGGAGGATCAGCAAATCATTCACTTTTATAATGGTTTGACTGGTCTGACAAAAAGTATGGTGGATGCTACTGCAGGTGGATGTCTTCTCCATAGAAATACAAAGGAGGCTTATCGTGTGATAGAAGAGATGGCCTCCAACAGTTATCAATGGCCGAATGACAGAAATTCCACGAGAAGAATTGCAGCTGTGAATGAGGAAAGAGATGATTTTAAGGAGAAATATGAAGCTCTTCACAAGCAGTATGAGTTGGAGAGAAAGGCACTGCTAGCTAAAATTCCTCAGCAGCCGAGTTTACCTGATGTGTCGCAGTTTGAAGATGCTAATTTTGTCCAGCAGCAGTACCAATTCAATAGACCAAACTATCAGGGACATCAGGGTGGAAATCCACCGTATCATCCTAATAATAGGAATCATCCAAATTTTTCCTATTCAAATCCCAACAATGCTGTGCAGCCTCCACCTGGGTTTTCTGTGTCTAGTGGAGGAGTCATCAATGAGCCGAAGAAGGATTCACTAGAGGAGATGATGAAGCAAGTGTTGGTGAAGGTGACCGGGATGGAGGCAAACTCGGCAAACATGGGGACCAAAATTTCCAACATGGAGCAAAATTTTTCAGCATTGTCTAAGCAGGTGCAGATGTTGGAGACTCAAGTTGGTCAGATGGCCAACCAAGCAGCTGCGCAGAACAAGCCAGGCCAACTTCCTAGCAACACTCAGTTCAATCCGAAGAGCCAACATCAGCAGCCTCAGCAAAATCAGCAATGTCATTCCATCCGGGTGGTTGATAATCTAGTTGAGGATCCAGAGCAGAGGAATCAAGAGCAGCGGGATCCAGAGCAGAGGGTTCCAGAGAAGCGGGTTCCAGAACAGCGAAATCACTCAGAGCAGAGGAATCCTCCAGAGCAGCGGAATGGCAAGGAAAAAGGTGTCGAGATTTTTGAGGAGGATGATTTGGAGACGATTGTATGCGATTCGCCACCAATTTCTAAGGTGTCGAGTTCTTCTGCAGTTAAGGAGCCCATCCCTAATCCCACATTTCCCAGGCCAGAGTACAAGCCTGTGGCGCCTTTCCCGAATCACCTGGCAAAACTAAGATTAGATGAGCAAAGCTCCAATTTTTTGGAGACATTTAAGAAGTTGGCTGTGAATATTCCTTCCGTGGAGATCTTGAGAAACAAGCCAAATGAGGTGCAAATTGTGAAGGTTGTGATGGAAAAGAAGCGTGCATTCAATGAAATTGAGGAGGTGCTCGCAGTGAAGGAGTATCAGCTGCCTCCAAAGAGAGAAGATCCGGGCAGTTTCAATATTCCTGTGAAGATTGGGAAGTCTTTGTTTGAGAAAGTGCTGTGTGACACCGGAGCAAGCATAAATGTCATGCCTCTTAAAGTATATAGGAAGTTGCAGCTGGGGGATTTGAAGCCAACCGACAAGACAATTCAACTGATTGATAAGTCTTGCTCTAAACCTCTAGGAGTTGCGGAAGATGTGCTTGTGAAGGTGAGTGATTTTTTCTTCCCAGTCGACTTTGTAGTGTTGGATATTCCGGAGGATCCAAAGATGCCTTTGCTGTTAGGGAGACCTTTCCTTGCCACATGTGGAGCAAAGCTAGATATGCAAATGGGGACGATGATATTGGGAGCCTATGGGGAAACGGTGATCTTCAAGAAACCTCCACCAAAGGAAGTTCCCCAGAACGAAGTGATTAATTTGGCTGACAGTTTTCTAGCAAATTCGGAGGATGAAGAGGTTGCGAAAAATGAGCTGCCCAAGTATGAAGCCAAGGAAAAAACTCCAAAACCAAAAGAAGTTATGACTTTTGAGATGTGTTTGTTTTTGGAGCATGATGGGGGGTCTTTGAAAACCCATACCCCCAAGAAGAAGAAAGTGAAATTCCGAATTTTTCGGAATAAGAATGAGAAGGGGGCAATGCTGGTGGAGGATGTCCGAGCCAAGAGAAGTGTTTTGGTGGAGAGGGCACCCAAGAGTAGAAAAGCCTTCCGATGGTTAGAATGTTGTTTCCGACCTCCATGAGTTTTTGAGGTATCGTCGAGCTCTAGACGTTAAATTAAGCACTTGTTGGGAGGTAACCCAACTATTTTTCTTTGTTTTGTTTTCCTTCCTTTTAGTTTCGTTGTGTTTTTTTTTGTTTCTTTTTGTTTCTTTGTTTTGTTTGGGGCTTTTGTTTCTCTGTCAGGTTTCTGGAGGTTTTCGTGTTTCAGCAAAGCCGCTCACTTCGCTACTCTGTCCAGAGAAGCCACCCTCTCCTCTGTCCTGACCAGCGAAGTCACTCACTTCGCTGCCCTACCCAGCGCCGCCATATTTACTCTACCCAAGGCCACAAACCTCTTCAACGCCTCTCACGAAGATTCAGCTTTGCAATGCCGATATTCAGGGAAGTTTTCTACACTTTTCATATTTCTTTTATGCCCTGAGGACATGGCATACTTTAAGTGTGGGGGAGTGGTGTTTTGTGCTTATATTTTTTAAAATTGGGCGAAATTGATTTTTCTATGCTTAGTTTTTGGTCTCGAATCTGGCTAATTTTTATGAATCTGTGGAAGAGAAGATGGTTTTCGATGTGAATTTCGGGTTTGTGAATGAATGGAGGATATTCTTGTTTTACCTTTGATATATGTTTCTTGATTGTGCAAAGAATTATGAGTTTTGTTGCAACACTTTTGTAAGTTAGTAAAACGTGATTTGTCCGGTAGATGCTAGAAGGAGTGTTGTCATTGTGATTGCCTACGATCGTATCTTATCTGTGAAATGTGAAAAAATGTTGGACGAATTGCCAACTTCAAAATTGCCAGCTCTGAAACATCTGGCATGTTCTATAATGTGATAGCTCTGAGTCTCTGCTCCTCTAGTCTAACTATGAGCATGGGAAACCACGTGGAAATACTTTGGATTACATCCAAATGGTTTTCTTTCATGAATTATGGCTCAACTGTCGAAAATATCAAGCACACAAAGTGTGAAAAACGGTGATATTGATTATAAAGGCGATCACATTAGGGAATTCACTTCTAGCGGATAATTGGGTCTGATCGAATTACTTGCATTACTCTTTTGTTGCTTCTTAAACTTTGAGTTACTTGCATGACCAAGAGATGTATGTTGATTGTAAAGTTTTGAATTGACTTTGTGAATGATGGGATGGAAATAAACGTTGTTGAAATCAATCTCTTCCTAGGATTCATATAGATTTTGCTTGAGGACAAGCAAAAGGCTAAGTGTGGGGGAGTTGATTTATGCTTAATTTACACTATTTTTAGGGGTTTGTATGTGCGTGTTTTAGGATAATCTTCTGGAATTTGGTGCGTTTTATGGTGTATTCTATGCTTTGCAGGAGATTTAGGCTTACCAGATGAAAGAATGCAATTTTGGAGAATTTTGGATTAATTAGGCGTTTTCTAAGTGTTCTGGAATGCCAGAGCAGAGGAATCAAAAGCCAGTCCAGAGAAATCCGCGAAATATCAGAGAAGCGGAGCCGACATCTCCAGAGCAGAAAAATCATCGTTCCTCTGGCATCAGAGAAATCAACTCGCCAGAGGAGTCTCTAGCCAGAGGAGTCGCGAGGCCAGAGATATCAATGCCAGAGGCGAGACCATTTCTCTAGCGAGATCAGAGAAGTCATTGCAGAGGGATCGAGTCCCCGCTGCCAGAGAAGTCAATGTCAGAGGAGTCGCTTCCCCCGCTGACCAGAGAAACCGAAGTCAGAGGAATCGAACCTTCAGTGCAGCGGAATCGAGAAGCCAGAGCAGAGGAATCACCTATTCCTCTGCCGAGAAGTGCCAGCATCAGAGAAGTAAAGTTCAGCGCTCAGAAGTACCAGAGATATCACTCTTTCCTCTGGCGATACCAATCCTCTGGCGATAGCAGAGAATTCGTCATTTCTCGGGCGCGACCCGTTTCCCGAGAGACATCCGTTCCTCTGGCGAGAGCCGCGAATTCGGCAAGAGTAGGAGATTTTACGGAGCGAGCATCCAGCTGGAAAGTTGCCTTATTTTTATACGATTCTATTACCTTTAGAATTCGATTATCTTTAGAAGTATACTTTGCATGGCAACTTTCCATGGTGATCCGAAGGAAGTTTGAAGCCTATAAATAGGTCCTCTTTTGACCTAAGGCAGAGGATCAGACGGCAGACACCCAAAAACCTTAGCATTCATACTTTAGTTTTTAGCTTTAGAATTTTATTGCTTTCTAGTTTTTAAGGCTTGGATCAAGATTGAAGATTCAAGCCGCTACTTCAGTTTTTATTTAATTCGGTTTTTATTTTATTCTGTTTTTACAATTGCGTTCAATTTAATTATGTTTATGTTTGATTTTACTATGTCTGGCTAGTCTTTTAATCTGAACCTAGGGTTTGTATATATCTGATTAATTATGTGTTTTTGATTTATTGATATCAATTTGCCCTCCAACTTATGGTTCATGATTCCTGGTGCTTAATCTCTTGTGAATTATCTGATCAATGATTTACATGTCTAGCTGTTCAGTTTGAGTCTTGAATGCGATAATTGTTCAGCCGATTCAGGAATGCATGATATAGTGTTAGCCTTGAGTCTTGAATGCGATAGGTGAAGCTATAGGAAGCTATTCTTTATGTGCTATTGGGAGTTAATTTATTCCTTGGAGTCTTGAATGTGAAAAGGGATTAATTAATCTACGTTCATAGGTGGTCGTTAGAGACGCTTGTGAATAATATAGTGATCTTTCATCAGGGTTGGATTAAAATTGGTAATTGAATCAATAGGTTGAATGCATGTAGTTGATTGGTGAAAATACATCCCTAGGGTCAGAGTTTTCCATATTTGAATTTATCTACGTATTTTTATTAGTTTCTATTTGCGTTTTAATTTACGTCAACCAATCTCTCCCTTTCGTTGCCTGAATATTACTATAGTTTAATTAGGATTACTTAGAGTAATTCGTTATAATAGTCCCTGTGGATACGATACTCGGTTACTGATTTTGTGCTGCAATTGCACCGTGTTAGTTGCGGTAATTTGTTGCTAATAATTTAGTGATCAACTTTTTGGCGCCGTTGCCGGGGACTGTTTAGAATTAACTTTAATATTTCTGATTAGACTTAAGCATTATTTCAGGCGTTATAAGTTTTAATTTTATTTTATTTTTAGTTTTTAAAATTTCTGTTTTTGTTTGTTGTCTCAGGCGTGTATGATCACGAGATCCAAAGGAAAGGAACATCTAGTGCCTTTGAACTTGGAAATCGAAAAGCAATACAAAAGAGACAACCGCGAAAAGAAAAAGTTAGCAATGGAAGAGAATAACATGGACCTTCCAACTCTTGTGCAAGTCGTGACAAACCTTCAGAGGCAACTAGATGAAGAAAGAGAGCGCAACCGGGCCCCTCCACCAGAGCCACCGCTGAATCATATGTATCAGCCTCGGGTTGATCAATTTCAAGGAGGCAAATGGGGACCAACTGTGCAGGCCAACACATTCGAGCTGAATCCGGGATTGATAAACATGGTGCAAGCTGAGCAGTTTAGTGGAGCGGCTTCTGAAAATCCGCATGCTCACATTACCCAGTTCCTAGATATCTGCGACACCATTAAGCAGAATGGAGTGCCACCTGATGCCATTAGAATGAAGATGTTTGGATTCTCTCTTAGGGACAGAGCAAAGGAGTGGTTCAAGTGTTTAGACAGAAGTGCTATTACTGGATGGGAGGATTTGTGTAGAGCTTTCCTAGCAAAATACTTTCCTGCCTCTAAAGCTCAGAAAATCATTGCAGAGATTTCTCACTTTTCCCAGCTAGGAGATGAGACCATTCATGATGCCTGGGAAAGATTTTGTGAGCTGCTCAGGAACTGTCCACAACATGGTTTCACGGAGGATCAGCAAATCATTCACTTTTATAATGGTTTGACTGGTCTGACAAAAAGTATGGTGGATGCTACTGCAGGTGGATGTCTTCTCCATAGAAATACAAAGGAGGCTTATCGTGTGATAGAAGAGATGGCCTCCAACAGTTATCAATGGCCGAATGACAGAAATTCCACGAGAAGAATTGCAGCTGTGAATGAGGAAAGAGATGATTTTAAGGAGAAATATGAAGCTCTTCACAAGCAGTATGAGTTGGAGAGAAAGGCACTGCTAGCTAAAATTCCTCAGCAGCCGAGTTTACCTGATGTGTCGCAGTTTGAAGATGCTAATTTTGTCCAGCAGCAGTACCAATTCAATAGACCAAACTATCAGGGACATCAGGGTGGAAATCCACCGTATCATCCCAATAATAGGAATCATCCAAATTTTTCCTATTCAAATCCCAACAATGCTGTGCAGCCTCCACCTGGGTTTTCTGTGTCTAGTGGAGGAGTCATCAATGAGCCGAAGAAGGATTCACTAGAGGAGATGATGAAGCAAGTGTTGGTGAAGGTGACCGGGATGGAGGCAAACTCGGCAAACATGGGGACCAAAATTTCCAACATGGAGCAAAATTTTTCAGCATTGTCTAAGCAGGTGCAGATGTTGGAGACTCAAGTTGGTCAGATGGCCAACCAAGCAGCTGCGCAGAACAAGCCAGGCCAACTTCCTAGCAACACTCAGTTCAATCCGAAGAGCCAACATCAGCAGCCTCAGCAAAATCAGCAATGTCATTCCATCCGGGTGGTTGATAATCTAGTTGAGGATCCAGAGCAGAGGAATCAAGAGCAGCGGGATCCAGAGCAGAGGGTTCCAGAGAAGCGGGTTCCAGAACAGCGAAATCACTCAGAGCAGAGGAATCCTCCAGAGCAGCGGAATGGCAAGGAAAAAGGTGTCGAGATTTTTGAGGAGGATGATTTGGAGACGATTGTATGCGATTCGCCACCAATTTCTAAGGTGTCGAGTTCTTCTGCAGTTAAGGAGCCCATCCCTAATCCCACATTTCCCAGGCCAGAGTACAAGCCTGTGGCGCCTTTCCCGAATCACCTGGCAAAACCAAGATTAGATGAGCAAAGCTCCAATTTTTTGGAGACATTTAAGAAGTTGGCTGTGAATATTCCTTCCGTGGAGATCTTGAGAAACAAGCCAAATGAGGTGCAAATTGTGAAGGCTGTGATGGAAAAGAAGCGTGCATTCAATGAAATTGAGGAGGTGCTCGCAGTGAAGGAGTATCAGCTGCCTCCAAAGAGAGAAGATCCGGGCAGTTTCAATATTCCTGTGAAGATTGGGAAGTCATTGTTTGAGAAAGTGCTGTGTGACACCGGAGCAAGCATAAATGTCATGCATCTTAAAGTATATAGGAAGTTGCAGCTGGGGGATTTGAAGCCAACCGACAAGACAATTCAACTGATTGATAAGTCTTGCTCTAAACCTCTAGGAGTTGCGGAAGATGTGCTTGTGAAGGTGAGTGATTTTTTCTTCCCAGTCGACTTTGTAGTGTTGGATATTCCGGAGGATCCAAAGATGCCTTTGCTGTTAGGGAGACCTTTCCTTGCCACATGTGGAGCAAAGCTAGATATGCAAATGGGGACGATGATATTGGGAGCCTATGGGGAAACGGTGATCTTCGAGAAACCTCCACCAAAGGAAGTTCCCCAGAACGAAGTGATTAATTTGGCTGACAGTTTTCTAGCAAATTCGGAGGATGAAGAGGTTGCGAAAAATGAGCTGCCCAAGTATGAAGCCAAGGAAAAAACTCCAAAACCAAAGAAGTTATGACTTTTGAGATGTGTTTGTTTTTGGAGCATGATGGGGGGTCTTTGAAAACCCATACCCCCAAGAAGAAGAAAGTGAAATTCTGAATTTTTCGGAATAAGAATGAGAAGGGGGCAATGCTGGTGGAGGATGTCCGAGCCAAGAGAAGTGTTTTGGTGGAGAGGGCACCCAAGAGTAGAAAAGCCTTCCGATGGTTAGAATGTTGTTTCCGACCTCCATGAGTTTTTGAGGTATCGTCGAGCTCTAGACGTTAAATTAAGCACTTGTTGGGAGGTAACCCAACTATTTTTCTTTGTTTTGTTTTCCTTCCTTTTAGTTTCGTTGTGTTTTTTTTTTGTTTCTTTTTGTTTCTTTGTTTTGTTTGGGGCTTTTGTTTCTCTGTCAGGTTTCTGGAGGTTTTCGTGTTTCAGCAAAGCCGCTCACTTCGCTACTCTGTCCAGAGAAGCCACCCTCTCCTCTGTCCTGACCAGCGAAGTCACTCACTTCGCTGCCCTACCCAGCGCCGCCATATTTACTCTACCCAAGGCCACAAACCTCTTCAACGCCTCTCACGAAGATTCAGCTTTGCAATGCCGATATTCAGGGAAGTTTTCTACACTTTTCATATTTCTTTTATGCCCTGAGGACATGGCATACTTTAAGTGTGGGGGAGTGGTGTTTTGTGCTTATATTTTTTAAAATTGGGCGAAATTGATTTTTCTATGCTTAGTTTTTGGTCTCGAATCTGGCTAATTTTTATGAATCTGTGGAAGAGAAGATGGTTTTCGATGTGAATTTCGGGTTTGTGAATGAATGGAGGATATTCTTGTTTTACCTTTGATATATGTTTCTTGATTGTGCAAAGAATTATGAGTTTTGTTGCAACACTTTTGTAAGTTAGTAAAACGTGATTTGTCCGGTAGATGCTAGAAGGAGTGTTGTCATTGTGATTGCCTACGATCGTATCTTATCTGTGAAATGTGAAAAAATGTTGGACGAATTGCCAACTTCAAAATTGCCAGCTCTGAAACATCTGGCATGTTCTATAATGTGATAGCTCTGAGTCTCTGCTCCTCTAGTCTAACTATGAGCATGGGAAACCACGTGGAAATACTTTGGATTACATCCAAATGGTTTTCTTTCATGAATTATGGCTCAACTATCGAAAATATCAAGCACACAAAGTGTGAAAAACGGTGATATTGATTATAAAGGCGATCACATTAGGGAATTCACTTCTAGCGGATAATTGGGTCTGATCGAATTACTTGCATTACTCTTTTGTTGCTTCTTAAACTTTGAGTTACTTGCATGACCGAGAGATGTATGTTGATTGTAAAGTTTTGAATTGACTTTGTGAATGATGGGATGGAAATAAACGTTGTTGAAATCAATCTCTTCCTAGGATTCATATAGATTTTGCTTGAGGACAAGCAAAAGGCTAAGTGTGGGGGAGTTGATTTATGCTTAATTTACACTATTTTTAGGGGTTTGTATGTGCGTGTTTTAGGATAATCTTCTGGAATTTGGTGCGTTTTATGGTGTATTCTATGCTTTGCAGGAGATTTAGGCTTACCAGATGAAAGAATGCAATTTTGGAGAATTTTGGATTAATTAGGCGTTTTCTAAGTGTTCTGGAATGCCAGAGCAGAGGAATCAAAAGCCAGTCCAGAGAAATCCGCGAAATATCAGAGAAGCGGAGCCGACATCTCCAGAGCAGAAAAATCACCGTTCCTCTGGCATCAGAGAAATCAACTCGCCAGAGGAGTCTCTAGCCAGAGGAGTCGCGAGGCCAGAGATATCAATGCCAGAGGCGAGACCATTTCTCTAGCGAGATCAGAGAAGTCATTGCAGAGGGATCGAGTCCCCGCTACCAGAGAAGTCAATGTCAGAGGAGTCGCTTCCCCCGCTGACCAGAGAAACCGAACTCAGAGGAATCGAACCTTCAGTGTAGCGGAATCGAGAAGCCAGAGCAGAGGAATCACCTATTCCTCTGCCGAGAAGTGCCAGCATCAGAGAAGTAAAGTTCAGCGCTCAGAAGTACCAGAGATATCACTCTTTCCTCTGGCGATACCAATCCTCTGGCGATAGCAGAGAATTCGTCATTTCTCGGGCGCGACCCGTTTCCCGAGAGACATCCGTTCTTCTGGCGAGAGCCGCGAATTCGGCAAGAGTAGGAGATTTTACGGAGCGAGCATCCAGCTGGAAAGTTGCCTTATTTTTATACGATTCTATTACCTTTAGAATTCGATTACCTTTAGAAGTATACTTTGCATGGCAACTTTCCATGGTGATCCGAAGGAAGTTTGAAGCCTATAAATAGGTCCTCTTTTGACCTAAGGCAGAGGATCAGACGGCAGACACCCGAAAACCTTAGCATTCATACTTTAGTTTTTAGCTTTAGAATTTTATTGCTTTCTAGTTTTTAAGGCTTGGATCAAGATTGAAGATTCAAGCCGCTACTTCAGTTTTTATTTAATTCGGTTTTTATTTTATTCTGTTTTTACAATTGCGTTCAATTTAATTATGTTTATGTTTGATTTTACTATGTCTGGCTAGTCTTTTAATCTGAACCTAGGGTTTGTATATATCTGATTAATTATGTGTTTTTGATTTATTGATATCAATTTGCCCTCCAACTTATGATTCATGATTCCTGGTGCTTAATCTCTTGTGAATTATCTGATCAATGATTTACATGTCTAGCTGTTCAGTTTGAGTCTTGAATGCGATAATTGTTCAGCCGATTCAGGTATGCATGATATAGTGTTAGCCTTGAGTCTTGAATGCGATAGGTGAAGCTATAGGAAGCTATTCTTTATGTGCTATTGGGAGTTAATTTATTCCTTGGAGTCTTGAATGTGAAAAGGGATTAATTAATCTACGTTCATAGGTGGTCGTTAGAGACGCTTGTGAATAATATAGTGATCTTTCATCAGGGTTGGATTAAAATTGGTAATTGAATCAATAGGTTGAATGCATGTAGTTGATTGGTGAAAATACATCCCTAGGGTCAGAGTTTTCCATATTTGAATCTATCTACGTATTTTTATTAGTTTCTATTTGCGTTTTAATTTACGTCAACCAATCTCTCCCTTTCGTTGCCTGAATATTACTATAGTTTAATTAGGATTACTTAGAGTAATTCGTTATAATAGTCCCTGTGGATACGATACTCGGTTACTGATTTTGTGCTGCAATTGCACCGTGTTAGTTGCGGTAATTTGTTGCTAATAATTTAGTGATCACAACGTCCGAAGAGGAGCGGTCGGAGAGGAGCGGCCGGAGAGACTTCGGGTGCTCTGCTCTGCTCACGCCGAGACCGGAGATTTCACGCTGCGCTGCTGCTGCTCACGCTGCTCTGCTCTGCAACAGACCGGAGGTGGAGAAGGCCCGCTCTGCAGCAGACCGGAGGTGGACGGAGGTGCGGCGTGCACTGCTCTGCTTAAGGACGGAGATTTCAGGTGCGCTGCGCTGCTGCTACTCACGCTGCTCTACTCTGCAACAGACCGGAGGTGGGGAAGGCCGGAGGGGCTGACACCGGAGGTGGACGGCAGCCAGCCGGAAGTTGGGTGAGCCGCGCAGTTGGAGCCTGGAGGATAGGCGAGCAGCGCAGGTGGGATGGAAGAAGTAGGGTTTCAAATCTGAAATGGAATTTTAAATTGTAATTAGGGAAGTTTATGTTTTAGGGTAGATAAAAATAAAATAATAAAAATATTATATATTTAATATTACCGGGTCCAGATTCGGATCTGGACCGGATCTGGGTTTTATATCTTCTACTCCAGATCCGGATCCAGTTTTTTAGAGAGTGGTCCAGATCCGGTCCAGATTCGGCGGGTCCAAATTTTGCAAGGTCCAGATCCAAAAAAAAGGGGTCTCGGATCCATTGCCATCTCAAACAGTTTGAGTCATAAAATTGATCAACACACATATTTTTATGTCCCTCAATTCCCTAGAAAATTGTGTGTTTGACAGTTATTTTGAGCTTATGTTGGTTTATTAACGAGAATTTGTTACTTTTTTATTGTTTGAGTGAATCTTCAAGAATATTAAAGTTGAATTAGGAAAAATGGTCTAATGAAAGTTAAAGTTCATCTTGATACGAGTTCGTAGTAGCAAATAGATCTAAAATCGGACCACGAACAAAAAAAGAATGGACCGAAATAAAAACACTGGACAAAGCTAAAAGTTACATGCAGCCCGGACACGCAGACACTTGCCTAGGCCGCGTGCGTCGCCGATTTTAGCTCATTTTGAGCGCGCAGTCGCATGCCTTTTTTGCTTGGGGTCTCGTATTTGTTCGAAATTTGACAAATTTTAGGCCCGAATTCGACAATATCAATATCAATAATGGACGACGCCAAATTTTTTGCTTGGGGTCTCGTATTGTTCGAAATATCAATATCATACTCCCTCCTTCCGCGATATTGTTTCCACATTGTGGACGACGCGGGTTTTAAGAAAAAATAATGGATAGTAGTAGATAATAGTGAATATTGTAGTGAGTGGAGTTTTAGATGAAAATATATGGTTAAGGGAATAAAGTGGTATGGGGACCCTACAAATATAAATGGAAGTGAAAACGATATCGCGGACGGATCGAAATGACAAATGTGGAAACGATATCGCGGACGGATGGAGTATTTGGTAATATATATATAGGGGTAGGCTAGAATAAAAACACTCTTAAGTGTATAAAATATAAACGTTTCTTAATGTACGAATTTTATGTAGAACACGTATGAATTTATCCAACAAAGTTACGAATTGCGAAAAATAAATTTTTGTTGCCTTTGGGATTCGAACCGTATGAATTTATCCAACAGAGTTACGAATTGCGAAAAATAATTTTTTTTTACCTTTGGGATTCGAACTCAGGACCACGAATTCATCCAACAGGGTTACGAATCAACCGTAGATCTTGACGATCTAAGGGTTAAAAACACTCTTAAGTGTCTAAAATATAAATGATTTTCAACCCTTAGATCGTCAAGATCTACGGTTGATTCGTAACCCTGTTGGATGAATTCGTGGTCCTGAGTTCGAATCCCAAAGGTGATTTATGCTTAATTTACTCTATTTTTAAGGGTTTGCATGTGCATGTTTTAAGATAATCTTCTGGAAATTGGTGCGTTTATGGTGTATTTTATGCTTTGCAGGAGATTTAGGCTTTCGAGATAGAAGAATGCAGTTTTGGAGAATTTTGGATGAATTGGGCGTTTTCTAGGTGTTCTGGTCTCCAGAGCAGAGGAACCGAAGTCTCCAGAGCAGAGAAATCACCATTTCTCTGGAGTCAGCGAAATCAAGAAGCCAGTGTAGCGAAGTCATCACCAGAGGAGTCAATAGTCAGAGCAGCCAAGCAAAAGTCCATCACAGCGGAGTCGCAAAAGTCCATTACAGCGGAATCGAGATACCAGAGAAATCGCCATTCTGCTGGCAAACCATTCCGCTGGCGAGGCCAGAGAAATCACCCATTCCTCTGGCGATAGCAGAGAAATCGTCATTTCTCTGGCGCGACCCGTTACCCTGGTGACATCCATTCCTCTGGCGAGAGTTGTGAATTCAGCGAGAGTAGGAGTATTTTCCGGAGTGCGCATCTAGCTGGAGAGTTGCCTTATTTCACACGATTCTATTACCTTTAGAGTTCTACTTTGCATGGCAACTTCCATGGTGATCCGAAGGAAATCTGAAGCTTATAAATAGGTCCTCTTTTGACCTATTGGCGGGGACGATCACCGAAAACCTTAGGTTTCATATTTTCAGTTTTATAGCTTTAGAATATTTTAGTTTTCTAGTTTTCGAGGCTTGGATCAAGATTGAAGATTCAAGTCGCTACTTCAGTTTTTATTCAGTTTTTATACAATTTAGTTTTTATAATTGCTTTCTTATTTATTATGTTTATGTTTTCTTTTGCGATGTCTGGCTAGTTCGTTAATCTGAACCTAGGGTTTATACATAGCTGATTAATTATGTGTGTATGATTTATTGATATCAATTTGCCTTCCAACTTGTGATTCGTGATTCATGGTGCTTAATTTCTTGTGAATTATCTGATCAATAATTTACATGTCTAGCTGTTCAGTTTGAGTCTTGAATGCGATAATTGTTCAGCCGATTCAGGAATGCATGTTATAGTAGTAGCCTTGAGTCTTGAATAAGATAGGTGAAACTATAGGGAGCTATTCTTTGTGTACGCTTGAGAGTTAATTTATTCCTTGGAGTCTTGAATGTGAAGGGGGGTAAATTAATCTACTTTCATATATGTTCGTTAGAGAAGCTTGTGAATAGTTCTGTGATCTCTCATCAGGGTTGGATTAAATTGGTAATTGAATCAATAGATTAAATGCATGTAATTAATTAGTAAAAGTACATCCCTAGGGTCAGAGTCTTTTATTATTTGAGTTTTTACCTTATTTTATTTGTTGTTATTTAAATTTAGTGCTAATCAAATCTCTACTTTCGTTTGCCTGTCTACTGTTATAGTATGTTTAGGAGATAGCTAGAGTTATTTCGTTGTGTCAGTCCCTGTGGATACGATACTCGGTTACTTTTTACTTGCTACAATTGCCTGTGTTAGTTGCAGTTTTTGTTGCTAAGAAATTAGTGATCAAAAGGTAACAAAAATTTATTTTTCGCAATTCGTAACTCTGTTGGATAAATTCATACGTGTTCTACATAAAATTCGTACATTAAGAATTGTTTCTATTTTATACACTTAAGAGTGTTTTTATTCTAGCCCACCCCTATATAATATATATATATATATATATAGGGAGAGGTTTAAAAAAGAACAACTAAATAAAAGAAGAATGGAGAACCATTTTCAACCATTTGATCATCAAGATCTACGGTAGATGCATCATCTTGTTGGATTAATGCAAATCATGGGTTTGAATCTTGAAGGCCAGGGAGCAATTTTTTTTATTTTTTTGAGTGCATTAATTTTAACAGCGAATGATGCATTAGATTTGATGGTTCTCACGTTCTCACAAATAATGTAGTTATCTCTAGAACCACACACACACACACACACACACACACACATATATATATATACATATATATATATATATAGGGAGCGGTTATTCAATAAACCACCCTTATTTTAAGAATTACGAACCAGTAAAAATGCATGAATTTTTTGTATAACATGCATGAATAAACTGTATAAAGGTACGAATTGCGAAAAATAATTTTTTGCTACCTTTGGGATTCGAACTCAGGACCATGAATTTATCCAACAAGGTGATGAATCAACCGTAGATCTTGATGATCTAAGGGCTGAAAATGGTTCCTAATTTATATTTTAAGAAGCGTTCTTATTTTAGCATTCCCCTATATATATATATATATATATATATATAGGCTAAAGTTCAATGAAGAAGGCCTAAATGTAAGAAAGAAGAGAGAAGTGATCTAATCTGTTGATCTTATCTAATCTAACGGACATGATTTATTCACGCCATGTTCAACAGATTTTTTCGTTGAACATATGGGGGGTCGAAACCCAGAACCCCCAAAAATATTGTATATGTTCACGAATGTTCAACGAAAAAATCCGTTGAACATGGCGTGAATAAATCATATCTGTTAGATTAGATAAGATCAACGAATGAGATTATTTCTCTCTTTTTTCTTACGTTTATGCCTTTTTCATTGAATCTAACCCTATATATATATATATATATATATAGGGGAGGGCTAGAATAAAAACACTCTTAAGCGTATAAAATATAAATGATTTTCAGCCCTTAGATCATCAAGATCTACGGTTGATTCGTAACCCTGTTGGATGAATTCGTGGTCCTGAGTTCGAATCCCAAAGGTAACAAAAAATATATATAATCACATATCACATCTCTCAAGTGTGATACATATCAAAAAAATCTTCTTCCTCCGTCCATGAAAAGATATTCTAGGAAGAGTGACACGAGTTTTAAAAAAATTTGTGTTGTTTATTTAGTGAATGGAGAAAAGAACCCATGAATTATTACTAAAAATATATTATGACATCTTTTTATTGTCAGACCAAAATAGCAAATTAGGATATCTTTTCGTAGACAGATGAAGTAAATAACAAGTAACATACCATTAATTAATTTATAAAATATTTTAATTTTTGAAGTAACTAATATATTAAAACATTATGAATATTTATCTCACCTTATCATGAGACGTGGGTAGCAAATGAACCCCTGATGAAAAATTGGAAGGAGTAGATCATAAATTATGCTAGGCATTTCTATTTTGATGATGATAAGTTGCGTGAAGAACTTTGCATTTAGGCATGTCTTAGTTCACTCGCCCACCTTGTCTGCAGGCCAATTAACTATGTCTATTAACAACTTATATTAATTTTAATTTTTTAAATATTTTTCTTTTCACATACATAATTTACAATTCAACTTATTTATACAATTTTTATGTTTTATGAATGACCGCTTCAATATAAAATATATATTTTTTTAATTAAAAATTTGATCAAAATAATTTAGGACACCAATTATATCATTGACATGTGTAAGCTTAAATGTTGATCCAGCCGCTTTGATTTTTTGAACGACCCGTCACTGATAAAGATTAGATGGTGTGAGCTAATTAAATTTTATGAATAACATATTTACGGAACATTCGATTCTCTTTCTCATGTTTTGGTATAATCTAGTTTCCACTTTTATCTTATTTTTCTTTAATTTATAATTCTTGTACATTGATTGAGTAAAGGACTTTCTTTTTTAATAAACTACACAACTAAATAAATAAATAAATTTAAAGACCACGCGATTGTAAACTCGAACCCAAGACCTTAGGCCTTAGACATTAATCACCTACCGCTAGGCCAATACACGCACATGGCTTTCTTGTTTGTAAGGAATGTGCATAAGACAATGGACCTAGGTTAGTGAACTCGGACAAACGATTTAGTCGTTATCAGTTGAGTTTGGACCTGCAGTCATTGTCGTCGTTGACTGTCGCCCCTTCTGAGTATCAATTCGCCGATATTGAAGGTGGTCGTCCTCCAACAATAAGAGCCATAACACCAACTTTCACACTCCACGTAGGGAAGAGAGAGAGATAGAGAGTCGTCGGCGATGGAGGGATGCGAGATAGAAGAAGATTGAAGGAGCCACTCCGCTTCATTTTTATGAAATGTTTTTTAATTTTTTTTATGACATATCATCCATATTAATTTAAAAAGTGTAATATTTGAATACACTGTGACAATATGTGACGAGCTATATCAACTTCTCAGAACCAAAAAATAGATGCGAGTTTTAATAGATACAAAGTCGATAGTTTAAGGTAAAAATAAACATTTCCTATAATTCGTGATATAAGGGATAGTGCGAAAATAATTTAAGGTTTGGAGCGCTATATTTATCAAATTTATTTCACACAATTACAATATCCCAAATTTTTGATCAATGTTTGTTCCATGCATGTGGACTGTGGACATTATCTCAATTTTTCATCAATATTTGTTCCATGCATGTGGACTGTGGACCATTAAGAGGGGTGTTTGGTGAACTTATAATTAGTTCCTTAAAACATAATTATAACTGGTTATATAAGATATAGAAATAAGCTATATAAAAAAAAATCTTCAGCTACAACTTATTTTTTTATAATTTCATACATAATAATCATTTTACAAAATAATCCAAACATATAATTTTCTATTTTCATCGTATACTTTTTTTTATATCGTCTCTCCTAGAGTTTCTGTCTTTAGCTTATAAGTTCAATAGATCAATCATTTTAACAACTTAATTATAAGCTTTTGAAATATTATATTACGTATAAACTTTTAAAATATTTTATAAATTTTTTAAAATAAGCTTAATCAAGCACGTTTAAAGTAAGTCACCAACTTAGCTTTATAATAACAAAAATTAAGATATAAATTGCAACGTATTAAAAATTTGCAATATTGAAAAACCCACCCCTCATTAGTGACCCCCAATTTTTTTATTTTTTTATTTGGTTT
This sequence comes from Salvia miltiorrhiza, assembly GCF_028751815.1. Classification (NCBI taxonomy): domain Eukaryota; kingdom Viridiplantae; phylum Streptophyta; class Magnoliopsida; order Lamiales; family Lamiaceae; genus Salvia; species Salvia miltiorrhiza. Next base: position 60,121,103 of record NC_080387.1, read on the forward strand.
TCTTTTAATATATATAGGGGGCCGCTCCAATAGGACCCCCTAATTTTGGTGAGATCTAGGGCACGATCTTGTGCGTTTATTGTTTTAATCCTATGGTTAGATTTTTTTTCTGATTTTATTTATTATATAATTCCATAAAGGCTAAATTTGTCATTGCCAAATTTTACATATCTTTTGTAGATTCTTTTCATATATTTCACGCTTTGCATATCTAATTCTTTTTTTATTTATGTTAATTTTTATTTGATACATATCTTTGATGTTTTTAATAATTATTTTTAATCTGCTCTTTCAGTTTCCCGTTCCTTCATTATTAGGCAGTTTTTGTTTCTTTTCATAAAATATTATTTTGCAATCCGAAATCTTTTTGCTTATATGCTTGTTCATGGAGAACTTCGGTAAGTTTATTATTTTGTTATTTGTTCATAATTTTTTTTTGATCGTTTGGAAGTTTAATAGTTTTTGTAGTTTTCGTTTCTTGATTTCTCTTCAATTTGCAATTTTTATTCTTTTTTATTTTCATACACTTATCGTTCCATTGTTGTCAGTTTCTGCAGTTTTCGCATCTGTAATCTTTTTTTTTTGCGGAACCTGATTCTGGCGAAGTAGAGAGCGCACGTACCGTTCCTCAAGATCAAAGCAAGGGTAAAGAAAAATTAATCGAAGGTTTGTTATTTGTCAATAGTATGATGTTATTCATTATCTTTTGGATATTATGCATCCGAATTTACATTAGTTTATAATGTTTAATATATTGTATTTGTTCAATTTACTTTTTTTTTCATGATTTTTGTATTTGTTCAGTAATTGTTTTTGCACAGAAAACCCTAATATTTATGATTTTTTATTTATTTATTATCAAATTCTTAATTTTCAATACAATAGATTATCTTTTGCTAACATGGTTAGTAATATTTTTGTTTTCTTATTCTGTACAACCATGTATTGTTCAATACGTTTTCTAATACTATTCTGTAATTTATATATGTAGTGCCTGTTAATGATTCCGAAGATGATTCGCGTCAAGAATTTTTTTTTCCTGAATGCGATGATTCTTTGAAACCCCGGGTTGGTCTAGTATTTCCTACTTTGAAAGTAGGAGAGGAATTTTATGATTATTATGCTAGTAATTGTAGATTTGAAACTAGAAAAGGCTCAATCAGACGAACGAAGGATGGAACGATTCGCAAGAGGTGGATTTATTGCAATCGAGAAGGTTTAAGGGAAAAGCCTGACCCCTTAGCTGTCCATTCAAATAAAAAACGCAATCGATCATCATTTAGAGTTGAATGTATGGCCAGAATTATTTTTCATGTGGCATCAGGTGGATATTATAATATTGTCACATTCAATGAAGGTCACACTCATACTATGATCCCTAAAATTAGCCGTCAATTCATGATGACCAATAGGAAAGTTGGTGATGTGCAACAAATGGTTATCTAATCTGCCGTAAAAGCAAATATTGGTCCAATGAAAAGTTATCGATTTTACAAGGAGCTTGTTGGTACGTATGAAGATGTTGGATGCACTAGCAGAGACTTCATGAATTATACTCGCGATTTGAAGGGTTATACTAAGGGCTCTGATGCACATATGTTGATTCAAGAATTTAAGAAGAAACAACAATATTATGATTCATTTAAGTTCTATTACGAGCTTCATGAAGGGATGAATAGGATACGTTGTTTATTTTGGGCCGATGATGTATCCATCAGAAACTACAAGTTGTTTGGTGAAGCCGTTTCGTTTGATGCTACATACAACACGAACATGTTTTTTTTTTGTTAACAAACTGTGTTCTATTCCTTTTCAATATTGTTTTATGTGTATATTATGTTGGGTTAAATTATGTAAATGATAATGTTTAATTTTTATTTTTTATATACTGTAAAATATAGTAGTATATTTTAATAAATAATTTACTTTTTTATCGAGTTATTTATTAATGTTTTATGTACTTTTCAGTTTTCCTATTTTTTTTATCCTTTTATTAACTAATATTAATGGTTAGTTATTAATATTATATTTTATACAAATGTTTTTTTGTAAACAGTAATGTAATTTTTAATGAATAAGCACTAATTCGTATTGAACTATTGAGTAAATGTGAGCTGTCATTTAATTAGACCTTGTAAATGTGAGTTGTTCACCAAATAATGTTAAGATTTGTATTTCGCCAACCTTGTATTTCGCCGCTGAGCTGAACAATTGTAAAGGAAGAAAACCCTAAAAGAAAATGAATAAGGAAGCAAATCTAAAATGAAAAAACCAAAAATTAGACAAAAAAGAAATCACCGCCTAAACTATTGAGTAAATGTGAGCTGTCATTTAATTAGGAGCATTTATTTCACCACCTATTTTTGTGGGTTTAGTTGAGACCGTGTAATGCTTAAATTACTCAAAACCCCTTTTATTAGTGTGAACGCATAAGGCATTTTTAAGTTAAAAATCGGATTAAATAATTCCCAAAAAAAGCTAAACGGTTGGATCAATGTAATCCTATGGTTATTAATTGATCTTAGTCCTTACACTTAAGTGGGGGTCTCCGTTCTTATTTTATTAGTGGTTCTTATTTGAACATCTCCCTATATATATATATATATATATATAGGGAGAGGTTCAAATAAGAACCACTAATAAAATAAGAACGGAGAACCATTTGAAGCCATTCGATCATCAAGATCTACGGTGGAGGCATCATCTTGGTGGATGGATGCAGGTGCTGGGTTCGAATCCTGAAGGAAGCAAAAAAATTATTTTTTTCGGATGCATTAAATTTAATAGCGGATGCATTAATTTGTATAGCAGATGCAGTAATTTTATTGGTTCTTATGTTCTCACGATAATTATGGTTCTCACTATAACCGCACCCTCTATATATATATATATATATATATATATATATATATATATATATATATATATATACCTGAAATGAAAAAATAGACGGCAATGTAATTTGTCATTCAAATTTTATTGTGAATTTGTGGTATGCATTTGCTCAATATATATCGGTTTGATGTAGGCATGTAACTAATTTGGAAAAAAAACTGTTATTTGTAGATGGAATAATGTCAATTTTTATAATATTATTAATAAAAATTAGTTTACTTTTATAGGAAATTGAAGCGATTTTTTTCCGAAAAAATGTAGAGGTGGATCTTCATGTGTGCATCTGCTTAAATTATTTAACCTATGAAACTGTTTATTATTATTATTATTACTAGCATGCACTCCCGTGCGATGCACGGACTATAATAAATTTAAAAATTTGAAATTAAATTTTATAAAATTATCAAAATATCGCCAATTCGTCATTAATGAAAATTACATATATTGAAATATAACATTTACATACATACTTTGTAATGGTAGTGCAAAAATATATTTTAAAAAAAATACTACCAAAATAAAATATTTGATATCAATATAAAATTATGTACATAGTTAAAAATATAAATTATATGTAAATTAATGTTGGCTTTCTAAAGACAACGATGAAGCAATACATTTGAACTTCGAAATTGTAGTAAGACAATTTTGAATTATAGATAAATATATCTTCCGCATTTGCTGATTTTTGCCTTGATTACGTTATCTCTTTTTTGATTTCTTGCTCATAGAAATTTTGAATGTTCTTCTTAATTAAATTTCAATAAAATTAGTGAAAGCAAAAGGAAGTTCGAGTTGAGTCCTTCATTGTCTAATGCATTCCATCCTCTATAGCAAGATAAAATTTAATTATATTAACTAATGATGTTATAAGGAAAGTTTTAATTTAACATATTGATATAGCTTGTTTATGTTCGTTTTTCTCTAAAAATGAGAAGAACTTAGAAATAAAAAATCGCAGATTAAGAAATATACAAACTAAAAAATTTATGAAGGTTGGTAAATTTTAAACAAAAATACCCTTTTTTTTAAAAAAAAAATCTTGTAATACACACTCCTCATAAAGTAGGGGATTCAAATATTATATGAAATTTATTTACATGCCTAATTTATAGTATATGAGTTTATTATTGTGAAAACTACATTTTTCATGAGAATGTGAAAATATTGCATGGAATTTATAAAGTTAATGCATTTGGAAAAAAAAATATTACACAAAAATAATTTATTATTAGAATAAATAAATATAAATCATATGTTCAATTCTACTTTTTACATGAAAAAACATATTATAGATCTACAAATTTATATTAAAATAATTTAAATCTCATTTTTTTATGTTACATTAAAGAATTATAAAATGAACCAATATAATTTCCTATATCTAGTTGAATTTTTTAAAAACTATATTATAATATAATTTCAATTGTACACCATTTAATTCCCATATTTTCAAATACAACTATTATGAAATAAATTAATAGAGCAATCCGAACATACGAAAAAACATATGAAAATAATTAAAAGTGCTATAATTTATATATCTCTACAATAAAAAAATATATAAATACCTCATGAAAATAGTGAGAAAAAAATGTTTGCAAGAAAATAAAATAATAATAATAATAATAATAATAATAATAATAATAATAATAATAATAATAATAATAATAATAATAATAATAATAATAATAATAATAATTTTGCATAATAAAATGTACATAATTTTCATTATTTCGCAAAAACATTATATGCAAATAACTAAAAAATTTAAAAAGTAACTTCCTTTATAAAATGAGAGAGAGAAATTAATTTTGAAACTTTTAATTTATATATCTTTATTAGTTTAAATATATTTTTACATATAAATTAAATTAAAGCTATTGTCATGATCTTGATATTGATATGATCTTTAATTTGATATGTGCATTGAAGTTTTGTTATTAATCAAAGTGCACGAATTTTTGAAAAATGAAAAATTAAAAGCGGAAAGAATTTTGAAGAAAAAAGAAAAACAAAGTTGAAAAATTGAAAAGGACAAAAAAAACTAAAATAGAGAGAGAGAGAGAGAAGATGTGATGACATTTGAAATTAGTTAGTTAAATTAGGAGATAATAATAGGTGGTTAAATGGAGAAGATAGTGGGAGAGAAAAATTTTACCGTTAAACTGATCTTTTATATAATATATAGATTAGGGTTAATAGCCGGAAAATACACAAACTATTCTCGGATTTGCATATTTCACATGACCTTCAAAAATAGTCCCAGAATACACCACTTTTTAATTTAATCGCAAATTGCACATGCGTTGACCACCACTTTGATCAGTGTTGACGCAGCTGTTGGATTTTGTTGACATGGACAACCAGCGAGGGTAGTAATACGACATCGTTTTTAAATTAAAAAAAATAAAAAATAAAAAAAGAAGAAAAGAGGTCGTCTGCGGCCGGAAGAAGGGCCGAAGCAGATCTAAGCCCTAATAAAGCCCCAATTCTAGTCACCACCTCCCATCCCTCCTCGTTTTCCTGCCGCCGCCTTTGCAATCGACACTGTCGGTCTTCCATCCCCCACAATCAACGCCGCCTTTGCAAAACCCCCAAATCTAGAACCACATTCGTTGTCTCTCTTTCTCTGAGTCAACCAAGATGGTCGCGTGGTGTGGCGGAGGTGGTCACGAATCTCAGCCGCCGCTCACTTGCCCCCGCTTCACGTCCACTGCCCCTGTCGCCTGATTCAACATCACGGCCGCAACACCACCACAAATTTGCAAACCAAAATGAAAATCCCCAAATCCTCAGCCACAAAAAAAAAATCCTAAATCTGCAAATCTGCAAACCCTCGAAGGTGACGAAGATGCCAAATTGGATGAGAAAGACGATGAGCCCTCCCCCAAAAAGCAGAAACAACTATCCGACTTGCCGAAACCCGCTGCCGCCACTTTGAAAGGACAGAGACACCCTCGCCGCCGCCCCAAATTGGGCAAGAAACCGACACTACAAAAAAGCGCCGATTTACCGGCAGGATTTACCGGCGGCAGGCTCGCCGTCGGCGATCACCGGCGGCTTTCCGACGGCGGTGCTGCCGACCCGTATTTTTTGAATATATGGCGATGATACCGGCGGCAAAGTCACCGCCGGTGATCACCGGCGGCAACGCGGCCGGTAAATATTAAGGCCGCCGGGAATTTTATTTTTTAATTTTTTTTTATTATATTTAGCAGATAGCGGCGGCAGCTGCCGCCGGTGATTAGCGGCGGTAATTTGCCGCCGGTAAAAATAGTGCGGGTCGGGCTTTAGCGGCGGTAATGGGCCGCCGCTAATTTTAAAGCCCAAAATCGTGCCCTAACCCTCTCTCCTCCAGAACAGATCCCTCCCCCCTCTCGCGCCTCCAGCCCCCCTGCCCCCCCCCACCCTGCCCTGCCGCTGCCCTGCCCTGCTGCCGCCGCCTGTCGCCGTCGCCGGTCGCCGCCGTCGCCTCCGTCAAGGTAAGCCCCTCCTTTCCTTCTCTCTCTCTGTCTCTCTCTCTCTCTCACCCTCTCATCCTCTCTTCATCTTTCTCCTCCTAATTGCAGGCCAATCCTGCCGTCTCACCGCTCCTGCCACCGCACGGTTCCGCCGTCAACTCCTACGGTACACTTTCGTTTTTAATAGACTTTTATTTATTTGTTTATTTATTTATTATTTATTTGTTTGATTAAAATTAACATAATTCTAATTACTTTATAGGATGTTTAAAGTATGATAAATTGAAATTAATTTGGTAATTAGATACTTTATAGGATGTTTAAAGTATGATTAATTGAAATTAATTTGGTAATTAGATTAATTATGAATTGATTTAACTGTAGTTACTTTATAGGATGTTTAAAGTATGATTAATTGAAATTAATTTGTTAATTAGATTAATTTTAAATTGATTTTCTGTTTTGGATGAAATGATATGTTATTATATATTGTGGGATAGATTTAATCAATTTCTTAAGGATCTTCTCCCTTTGGGATAGAAATTGATTATTTCTTAAGGATCTTCTCCCAACAAATGATTGTGTTTGCTTTTATTACTTTATTTTTTTTATTGTTTTATATGTTATTTTATTATTGTTTCGACATTGGGGGGCCGGGTAGACCTAGTATAGGTTTAGTAAATTAGGACCACTATGGTCACTATAGTTGCTGGTAGAGTCGAGCACTTGGTAGTTAGGATAGTGGGGTTATGCTGTCGAAATTTTCTTAGATTCAAGTAATTTATTGTATTTGATTTATTTTTATTCTCAATTAGAATTTGCAAGAATGAGTGATAATCGATCGTGGATGTACGCGAGATACAATGATCGTGCTGCATTTGAAACGGGACTTGAGAGTTTCCTCGAGTTTGCGATAAATCAAACAGCGTATACAGATGGAATTGGTAACATTAGGTGCCCGTGTAGGAAGTGTAAGAATAAAGTCTTTGCATCTGTACCTACAGTCAGAGAACATGTTACTAGGCGTGGATTTGTCCACAATTACACGAACTGGTGTTATCAAGGGGAAGCACCAGTGTATATGCCAGCAGAACATACTATAATGGATGAGGATGATGGGTCATACAGTAATTACCAAAGGATGGTGCATGATCATGCTGGACCTAGTAATTATCAAGATCCTCCAAATCTTGAGGAGCCGCCTAATCCTGACGCTCAACAAATTTATGACATGTTGAACGCAGCCGATAGTCCTCTATACCCAGACTGTGATACTTACTCACAGTTATCCTGGATGACACAGATGATGAGCATAAAGGTTGAAAATCACATGTCAGAGAGATGTTTTAATCAGATATCTGAGATGGTTCAAAAGGCTTTACCGAAGGATAACAACTGCCCTGACAGCTTTTACAGTACGAAGAGAAATCTGCGCGGGTTGGGTTTGCCAGTAGAGAAGATTGATTGTTGCGTTAATAACTGCATGTTGTATTGGGGGGACGACAGTGAGCTAGAGAGTTGTAATTTTTGTGGTGCATCACGATATAAGGAGAACTTGCGTGCATCTGGAAGCCGCCGAAAGAAACGTGTGGCCGCCAAACAGATGCACTATTTTCCTTTGACGCCCCGACTGCAAAGGTTGTTTGCATCTGCGGCAACAGCCGAAAATATGCGATGGCATGCGACTTCAATAGAAGATGGGATCATGCGCCACCCAGCAGACTCTCCGGCATGGAAACACTTGAATTCAGTATATCCTGGATTCACCGAGGAGATAAGAAATGTGAGATTAGGCCTTTCTACAGATGGTTTTGCCCCATTTGCACAATCAGGGCGTCAATATTCTTCTTGGCCGGTCATTGTCACACCGTATAACTTGCCTCCGTGGTTGTGCATGAAAGAACAATTCATGTTCCTCACTGTCCTCGTGCCTGGGCCATCTAACCCAAAGATGAAGTTGGATGTTTTCTTACAGCCACTGATACATGAGTTGAAATATTTGTGGGAGGTTGGTGTGAACACTTATGACATATCGTTGCAGCAAAATTTTCAGATGCGGGCAGCTCTAATATGGACTATTAGTGATTTTCCAGCGTACGCTATGTTGTCTGGGTGGGGTACAGCTGGGAAATTGGCATGTCCACACTGTATGGAGAATACAGACGCATTTACACTAACGAAGAGTGGTAAACAATCGTGGTTTGACAATCATCGGAAGTTCTTACTTCTATTGATACATACTTCAAGTTGGTATCAGTGAACCAGACAAGAAAATATCAGAAGTATGATCCATTTGTTTTAGCGAGTCAGGCGGTTCAAGTGTTTTACTGTCCCTATCCCAGTACGAACCAAGCAAAGAAAAACTGGTTGTCAGCATGCAAAGTCAACGCAAGATCAAAGGTTGAAGTCTCCACTGCCGCATCTAACTCAACATTAGATCAACCGTTTCAAGAAGAGGTTGTTACTATTACATCTACCAACAGTACTGTGGACATTGACCCACCAATTCTTGTTCATCCCCTCGGTGGAATCGTTGACATTGAAGATGACGATGACCACAGAGCGCTGCTGCATCTGGGTCTAGAAGGCCCAAAGGCAAATCAGTGGCGCAGATTAGGGCTGAGTGTGTTAGGCGCGACGGGAGGATCCTCTTTCAGAGGAATACTGTTGGGTGAGTATTTTTATTTAAATCATTATTTGTCTATATCAAGTAATTCTTTAAATTATTTTGATATATTGGTACAGTAAGTTGATCGAGCCCCCGGGGATCTCCACCTGCTGCACGAACTCGTTTAAGAGGATTCCGAACCCAGGCGGGTACACGTGGAAGTTAACTCCGCCAACGGTGCAGGAGTTGTATTTTGAGGAATTCAAGGTAAATGAATTTCTACTATATATAAATTTAGCATTATATATTGTTAAAATGTTATATTAATTTCACCAATATATTCAACAGAAAGAGTTTACTTGGGACCCTGAGGATGAGGCTGATGTGAAAAAAATGTGGTTAGAAAAGGCCCGCAAAAGGTACAGTGACAACATGAGCGAGTATAAGAGACTGCTCAAGCAGAAGACCGAGGCAGGGGAGATGATGGAGACACCGCTGGGCATGTCCGACACCTTTTGGACGGGACTCAAGGCATACTGGGATCAAGATGAGGTTAAGGCCGTTTCTAGGCGCGCACGTGAGAACCGATACTCTGAGCCAGATGGAGTTGGTACAGGGATCAGTCGGCACGTTGGAGGGTCTCAGTCGAGTCGTATTCTGCAGCAGAGTCTGGTTAGTAATTATCGATTAAGTATTTATCTAATAAATATAAATATATATATATATATATATATATATATATATATATATATATTACCTTATTTTTCTTATATAAATGCATGAACAGCTCGTGGATGGTGAAGTCCCCCCAACTGCATCTAACTACAGCACTTTCCTCCGCCTACACATGTACGCAGATGGAACTTTTGTGTCAGAAAAGGATGCCAACCTTGATGTAAATGTTTAAGTTTGAACAAATATTAGTAATACATAGTAAAATGTATTTATTTTATAATAATTGTGTATTGTTATGTATGAATTAGGCGGAGATTCATCGTGTTGCTGCTGAGACAGGACGAGAGGACCGACTCGATGAGGTCTACTTGGAGCTCGTACGTCCCGGTAGGTCACGACTGTACGGCACTGGAAGTGCTGGTGTGAGCCAGTTCAGTAGGGGGTCTACCAACAGTACATGCTCTTCCCAGATGTCTCAGCGGATGTATGAGACTCGGATCTCCACACTGGAGGAGCGTCTCCAAAATGCTGAGGAGGATAGGGCGGCCCAGGAAGCAGCACGTGAGGCCGAACAAGCAGCACGTGAGGCCCTTGAGCAGCGGATGAGTCAGTTAGAGGAGATACTGAGGCGGTCGGGTCAGCTACCTTGAGCATGATCACTTCTATGTATCTATATCATGTTGAACTTTTTTTTTATGTTATGTTTCTGAATAAACACAATTACACTTGAACTTTGTTTAACATTTGTGTTTTGTTGAACAATTTAATTGTTTTATGTTTTCAAATCGTTCTATTTATTGTGAGTGAATTCAAGGTATGCAAATGAATTCAAAATATATTATAATTACAAAATGAAAATACTTATATTCTATAACGTAGATTGATAAAAAAAAATTAATAACATATTGATTAATAAATAGATATATTGTTTCGACATAAAAATAAAGACATATATGCAAATGAATTCAAAAATACATTAAAACTATCAAATTAAAATACTTATGATTAATAAACTATATTGATAAAAATAATTTAAAAAAAATTTTAAAAAAAATTAAAAAAAATTAAAAAAAATTAAAAAATAAATTAAAAAATAAATATTTATTTGTCATAAAAATACGGGCGGCACGAGACTGGTCCGTAATTAACATTACTTGGATATAATCTCCTCATATTCAAATGTTATGAATATATGATATATATTGTATATTGAAATAGCCTTTAAATGATTTAATAGGCAATAGATATATCAATTATACGAGTGTTCTCTACTGGGGACAATTCAAAAGGAACTTCAAGGTTAAGCGTGCTTGACTTAGAGCACAACTAAGATGGGTGACCCACTGGGAAGTTCGCCTAAGGTTTGAAATATTGTATAAATACGAAAATAAAATAAATAAAATAAATAAAATAAATAAAATAAATACTTTAAATAAATAAATAATTTAAATAATTAATTAATTACCGGCGGCAATATCCCGCCGGTAATTGGCGGCGGCAAAGGGCCGCCGGTAATCCCCAAACATCGACGACCATCGGTGTAGTGGTGGTGATCACCGGCGGCAATGGTACCGCCGCTGATTACCGGCTGCATATAGCCGCCGCTGATTACCGGCGGCAATGACCGCCGGTAAACATTCGGGAAATCACCTGAGCTTCCCGAGAAACTCCACCGGCGGTAGGGCCGCCGCCAATCTCCGGCGGCTGAGCTTCGCCGCCGGGATTCACATCTCCGACGAGATATATACCGGCGGCAACTTGCCGCCGGTAATGCCGCCGGTAATTGAATCGCCGGCGGCCGTCCCTTTTTTACCGACGGGAAATGCCGCCGGTAATCACTTTTTTTTTTGTAGTGCGAGGAAGAAAAATAAGGACGTGTGGACCAAGATGTTATTTTTCTTTAATTTTTTACTTTTTCTCTTGATCAAAACGACGTCGTTTTGAACGCGTGGCTTGCTAGCGTGTAAAAAATGCCACAAGTAATGCCATGTAATGTTAAATACTGTCCACGTCATCGCCGGTCAAATTTAAGGGTGATCGGAACTTTCGCTGTGTGTAATTTGCCATTAAATTAAAAGGTGGTGTATTCTGGAGCTGTTTTTGAAGGTCATGTGCAATATGCAAATCCGAGAATAGTTCGTGTATTTTTCGGCTATTAACCGATTAAAAGAAAAACGAACTGTACCGATGGAAAGACCCAAAAAGTTGGTTCGGGTAAACTCCGCGTATAATTTCAATCTCTCAATAAAAATTCCTGCCTACCCACCATTCCGTGACGGTGGAAACACTAGCTAATTGTGATCTATATATATGAGATGCAAATGGATTAATGAGAAAAAGCGGAAAATATCTAGCTAGCAAACATGAATAATTATAAGTGGTGTTCATCAGAAGAAGAAGCATCATCATTCGCCTTGCAACTAACTACTGCTTGTGCACTCCCAGCAGCACTAAAATGCGCCGTGGAGCTCAACCTACTGGAGCTCATCAAGAAAGCTGGCCCCTCCGCCCCTACTGAACTCGCCGCCCAAATCACGACGGCGAACCCTCAGGCCCCCCTCATGATTGACAGGATCCTCCGCCTCCTAGCTGCCAATAACATCCTACTCTGCACCCTCAGACGGCAGCCCGACGGCGGCGCCATTGAGCGCCTCTATTCTTTGGCTCCAGTTTGCGACTTCTTAACTAAGAACGAGGACGCCGTTTCTTTTGCTCCTCTCGTGCTCCTCAACAATCATCACATCTTCATGCAAAGCCGGTACGTAATCATCGTGATTTTTAAGTTTTTTATCTTAACAAATACTCCTTATTTTTATAATTTTATGAGAATAATGGATAGTTAATTATGACTCTATTCATAAAACGTGTTGAAAACCATAATCAAATCAGAGTTATTGAATATTTTAGCAATTAATTAACCCATATATATATATATATATATAGAGAGAGAGAGAGAGAGAAAGAGTGGATAAAATAAAGGGTCATTAAATATTTGAAGATATATATATATATATATAGGTACCATTTGAAAGATGCGGTTGTTGAAGGCGGAGTCCCGTTCAAGAGAGCTCATGGAATGGGCGGATTCGAGTACCTGGCTACGGACCCCAGATGTAACCAGATTTTCAACCAAGCTATGTCGGAACATTCGAGCATGATAATGCGGAAAATTCTTCAAGTATATAAAGGATTTGAGGGTGTGAAACGGCTGGTGGATGTTGGTGGTGGAACAGGAGCTTCTCTCAACATGATCATGTCCCAATATCCTTCAATCAAGGCCCTCAACTTTGATCTGCCCCACGTTATTCAAGCTGCTCCTGCTCCTCCTCATATGGGTACATATATGCCTCGTCTTTTATTAATTTTATCTTGGATCCATCTCTCACTTCTGAATCCCATGCAGGGATGGAGCATGTTAGCGGAGACATGTTTGTTAGCGTGCCTCAAGGAGATGCCATTTTCATCAAGGTACGTTCTAAAATCTTCACTAACATTACTTAATTAACAAGGAATATCCAATTAGGGTGCCTTCTCTTTGGTTGTAAATTTATCATGGGAAAATGAAGGATAAACAAAATTTCACCTTTTAAATCCTTTCTTTCTTTTCCCACATTTCCTACTTGACTCTTACTTATTCCTCATTTACACTACAAAGCAGGGATAATAATATCACACCATTTTTGGATAATTAATTTTCTTTAATTATTGATCAGATCGGGTGATGAAAAATGTTTTAATTAATTTAATATTTTTTTTTATAATTTATTTAGTGGATTTGCCATAATTGGGGTGATGAAGAGTGCTCGAGACTATTGAAAAATTGCCATAAAGCTCTCTCAGATAACGGTAAAGTGGTGATGGTCGAACGAATAATTTCGGAGATTCCAAACACAGATTCCGTAGGCATGGCTTATGACGTGACGATGTTAGCTTTTAATGGCAGTGGAAAGGAAAGGACGGAAATGGAATTTCAAGCATTAGCTAAAGCTTCTGGTTTCAAAAAATTCCACAAAGTTGTTAGCGCTTTTGGCCATTGGGTCATGGAGATGTACAACTAAAATTATATACGTACGTAAAAACAGAGGTTCAAACTCCACAAATATGTAATGTTGTGTTGCAAATATGTATTAATTGCTGCGGGTGTGTTCTCAAATAAAGTCATGTTCATACAGCTCCAAATGCTTAAATTGTTACATCGATTCGATTTACTTATAATTCATTAATCTATTTATTTTAAAGGGATTATAGCCAAAAAATACACGAACTTTGATAAAAGTTGCAATTTTCACCTGAACTTTCAAATTAGCCAAAATATACATGAACTTATATTTTTTGTTGTAAATTTCACCTGAACTTGCAATGATTGAACTCCGTCGAGGTGAAATTTACAACGAAAAATATAAGTTCAGGTGAAAATTGCAACTTTTATCAAAGTTCGTGTATTTTTTGGCTATAATCCCTATTTTAAAATGTTCAAAGTCAAATACATTAATTAATTACTAAAAACAATCGAGATAATTTTTATTAATTCGCTTTAGACAATTTTAAACAGCACAGAATCTAATTAAGGATTTTATTACATATATATTTAAGCTTGATTATTAATTATTAATAGGTTCCACAAGTTGTTAATTACACCATCATTGTTGTGATTGGAAGAATGAGAAACGCACAGGCTGCCAAGAGTGAGTTTGAAGTTTTGAATCTGCAATGAGATGAATTCTGGGGGATGGAGAAGTTGAGTTGAAGCCATTTCTTCCAAGATCCAGCTGGCGCTGTAATTAAGAAATTAAGTTTGACTCTACTAACTAGGTTGACCATTGCATTAATCAATGTTGTCGCATTTGTTGCATCGTAATTATTTGAGTTTTATTTTCAACTTTGAACAAGAATATGCATGACTGCAAATCGAGGAGAGTTTATAAGGAAGCCTAGCTAGCTTGAATGAATATCCATTCTAGTAGTTTGAATCCTTTCAAAACTCGGGGAAATCGTAATATTAAGCAATGCAATTATTGGCTTTCATGATCGAGTGCATTAAGGTTTGGATTTCTTATTCATTTGATACTAATGAAATCGATCACCAAGAAATGTCATTTATTTTGCCTCTAATCGCATGCATGTTTTCAACTAATTAGTCTGATGTTGCTGCTCATGTTAATCCTTCAACTCCAGATTGATCATTCAATCTCCCAGCACAATTATATTATGCAGTTGGCCATAATTTCACTTGTAGAAAATGTCAAGAACGAATGAATGGATACGTTTCATGGTTCCTGATTTTAATCAAAATACATACATTGAATCTTGTCTGTTTATCAATGTCAATGTAACTTCATTCTATTCTTAATTAATTATTTTGCTGTCTCTGCATGTCTTTGTTTGTTGGATTCTTTCCTTTTTGCATGTTTTCAGTTACACTTGTGTATGTGATGCAAGTACCAAAAAGCTGTGGTTGATGTTTCTCTGATGGCCCAAGAACGTTGTTGCTAGCTAGGATTATAGAATCAGATTGCAATTTCTCTACAAATAGAATCAGATTAATTTATAGGAATAGGAGCATATTCGGAACAGGGGAGAGAGAATTAATTAGGAGCTAGTACTATATATTCTCCAATAATGTTGGGTGGATTAGATAGGAATAATAGAATTAGCTAATAATGTCTATACTCTAAATGGTTTTTGGTTATTACTTTGAGGATGTGTTCTCGTTGATGGAATATATTAATTAATTAGATATTATATTAAATCTATGTTATATATATCTATAGCTTTTGATAGGGTCTATAAATAAATATATTTATCCATTAAATTATATTTAGTAGAAGTGATGAATTAATAGATTTTCAAAAAAAAATTGTAAACGATAATAAAATTAAATAGACCAAATTGTTAATTGAAAAATTAAATAAAATAATATTAATTATGCGTAAAACGTACGCTCTTTCTGCTAGTCATGAAAAAATGAGGGATAACAAAAAATTATGTCTTTAAATGCTTCTTTTCTTTTTCCTCATTTTTTACAAAAGAGAAGTTCGCCATTTTTCATTTCTTATTTTTACTTCAAGGAGGAATAATATTATCACACCAAATGGTGTGATAATATTATCCCTCCTTTGTAGTGAAATGAAGGAATGAGTTAGGGTCAAATTCTATTTTATAGGTGATTGGACGTATTTTATACACATATATGGAATGTTTTTTGGTGGATTTTAATGCCTAGTTCTTTTTTATTATTATCTTTTGGAATTAATTGCGGAACTAATGAATCTTTTTGATAATTTTTAATAAATTTTAAAGAAAAAGTTCAATTCTAAAAAAAAATTTGGAAGTCTTGAATTGTGAAATTTGAAGTTGTGCACGCACCTGCATGGATTGAAGATTAAATGGGCGATATATTGGTTGGAAGCATTTGGACTTATCTTAAGTGAACCTTAATTTATTTATTGGTTTGCTTAAGTAAATCTTTTAATTTATTTAGTGGGCTTGCGCCACTTAGGCTTTAGTAGGTTAATTTTAATTACTTAAGGCCCATGTGCCATTTTTTTAATTACTTTATTAGATTAGGTTTGTTATTTCCATATATATATATATATATATATATATATATATATATATATAGGGGCCGCTCCAATGAGACCCTCTAATTTTAGTGAGATCTAGGACACGATCTGGTGCGTTTATTTTATTAATTTTATGGCTGATATTGTATCTGGAGGGTGATTTTTTTTCGCAGGGTTCGAATCCTGGAGGGAGAAGAATATTTTAAATTGTGTTATTCATCAGTATATACTGCATTGTTCATCATTATATACGGCCCTGTTCATCAGTTTATATGTCTTATTCATTACGAATTTTTTAAATTTTATTTTTCATCAGTATATACATCTTGTTCATTAGATACACGTTTTGTTCATTAGTATTATATATCTTATTCATTGTTCTCATGTTACACGAAAAATAGGGGGTCTCACTGGAGCGCGCCCCTATATATATATATATATATATATATATATATATATATATATTTGTGATGATACACGCATAGTAGAGGGACATCATATTTTAGACGCCAACTTCTGGGCAGCAGACTCGGACGAAAATTGGAGCTCTAATTCCAGTTTTATTCCTTCATATTTCTTTTGCAATTATTTATTTATTTATTTGTTTTATTTTGTTATGCGTTCTAGTTAATTTCTTTTATTCCGGCAACGATTAGGAAAGCACTAGCAAAATTATTCTGTGAGATTTAATTTGTTCTTATACTTTATTTTATGCTTGTATTTGTGATTCTCTGTGTTTATCGTTATTAATTGTTTTAATCCATTAGGTAGTGCGCAATATTTAGTGGATTAGAATTAATTATACAGGCAATTGAATTGGCCATACGTAATCGTGGTTTAGGTTTGATTAGTGGTAAATTGGCACATCAGGCTTAAGAAAAAAGCAGTTTTAATTCAATAATCCTGCGTCAGAGTTTATTGATTTTGAATCGGGTTTCTCTAGAAATTAATGCTGTCGACTCATTAAACCTATAGAGCATATCTTACGGTTGTCAGTCGATATGGTTAGTAATTAGTGAAGCGTCTTCCTGGTTACCAAATAATTAAGGAGAAATAAGATCACGTCAGAAGCGTCTTCGGTTGTTATAACTGGTTTGCTTGCATGAATTAAAATTATATTTGCATCAATTATCAGAATAATTAAGTTAGGGTGAACTTAATTGATTGCTGGAATTCTTTATTAATTGTTGAAAATTTCTATTTATTCTTTAGGATTATAACCATTGCAATTCTTTTGAATTTTATTTATTTATTTCTATTTTAGTATTTTCATATTTTCCCCATAATTTTGTTTTTTTAGTTTTATTGCAGGTTGAATTTTCGGAGAATTCTCGCCGATCCCTTGGGAGACGATCTTGCTTACTGCTGTCTGTGCAGTGTGGTCATACCGGCTGACCGCCGAATATTTTTGGTGTAAAACGACGCACCAGTAGGATATGTGGGAAAATAAAAGAAGGATTTAAATGAGAAAATTTTGTTTATCCCTTATTTTCTCATGACAAATTTATAAACAAAGAGAACACACTCTTACGAGATTACTAAGAAGGTGTTTGGCTGAGCTTATAAGCTCCTCAAAACAGCTTATAAGCTGTTTAGGAGCTTATAAACTCCTTCAAAGTGTTTGGCAAAATAAGCTCATAAACAGCTTATAAACTCCAAAAATAAGCTCCAAGAGCTTATAAGCTCCCCAAAAAATAAGTTCTTCAACCCCAACTTATTTTTTTATAATCTCATATGCAACAATCATTTTACAAATATTTTTCAACTATAATTTATTATTTTTATCATTTATTATCCAAGTTCATTTTTCTTCGATTTTCTCTCTTTAAAAAAATATTTTCTCTCTCTAGCAAAAAAATTATCTCTCTAACTTATAAGCTCAATTATCCAAGCACTTTGACAATTTATTAGCTCTTAAAAATTACTCCCTTTATCCCATGAATCTTGACACGTATTCCTTTTTGGGTCGTCCCACGAATCTTAACACATTTCTAAATAAGGTAACTTCTCTCTCCTACTTTATCACTTTTATTATCTTATCTCTCACACTTTATCGCTTTTATACTTTATTAACTACACACTCAAAATATTAATCTACAACTCCTTAATTCTCGTGCCGAAGCCAAACATGCCAAAATTCGTGAAACGAAGAAAGTACATCTTATCAGCTCTTTAAAATAAACTTAGCCAAACACCCTCTAACTTGATTTGCAGAGGTTGAATTGGCCATTGACTGCTTCAATGAAGAAATCAATATCAGTTGTGGATTGAATTGGCCATTGATTGCTAACCACATGAACAAGGGAGGATTCCACAGGCCTTCTAGAAGGTATTACAAAACCATTAATGGGTCGTCGGATATCCCTTGGCCCACCAAAAAGGTCACTATCTCATTATGGGCTGGCTGAGTTGGGTGGGTTAGAAATTGGCCATGATTGGCCCAGTCTCGTCTATTGAAATTCATCGGAGATGCATTATTATATAAACTAGTACATTCGCCTAGTTTTACATCAAAATCAAAATTAAATGATGTAGTGTGTGTATCGGTGAAACGATTAAAGGTTAATGTCTAAAACCGAAAGTCTTGGATTCGAGCTCCATGTGGCGCGGCCTTTAAATTTCTTTATTTAATCATGTTAATTTATCAAAAATAAATAAATTAAATGATGTATCAAATAAATAAAAAATAAATATTAAATATAGTTAGAATATAAGTAAATGTAAATTATTTTTTCTTAAAAAATAAAATAATCTACATCAATTACTCAATAAAGATCCTTAATTTTATTTTATAATTTTGAAAAGTATCGTTTTTAATTTTCCATCTATTTGATGAAAAACTTTATTTTCTTCCCTAAAATTATAGAATAAACACATCATTCAAATTAAAAGAAACGAATAAATAATAAAAAAAGAGTTTTCACATCACAATATATATTTTTAAAACATGAGCTAATCATGCATAAAATTATTTTTTCTAAGTTGGCTCATTACCTATGTCATCTTATTAGAAAAGCTTCAATTGATAAGTAGGAAAATAAATTATATTAGTAGAATTTATTAGAATACTAATAAAAGAGTTGAATAATTATTTGATACAAAATCAAAGATCTTGCATTTATCTTTAATTTAAGATATATATAGAATATTTTTTATAAATAAAATTTGTTTTTTTAAAAAAAACCATCAAAACATGAAAAAGAGAATATGAGGGGGTATTTTTTATTCATAAGTAGTATGTTAAAATTCAACGGGAATTCATTGTTATATAAATTTATAAAATTATCTAATGTAATTTTTGATTCATAAATTTTATTTCATTGATATATAATAATGAATAAAATAGTTTTAAAATAAAAATTATAATATTTATTTGAAATTGACCTAAATTAAATGTATTATGAATTGTATATCTAAGCAGAGTACTGGCCCACAAAATTTTAATAAAGAAACTGAATTTACATGAATTAGATGTTTATACCTAAATGGGGTGAGAATCATATGTATACTTTTTTAAATCATACAATTACCCTTAATTTAAGTATATATAAATATAAGAGTCATCGTAGATAAATCAAATTTTATAGAGCATGAGAATCATATGTATACTTTTTTAAATCATACAATTACCCTTAATTTAAGTATATATAAATATAAGAGACATCGTAGATAAATCAAATTTTATAGAGCAAATCTTTTTTTTCATTATAGGCATAGATCTAAAAAGAAAAGAATGGTGGTATTTTTGTAAATATTTGTACTAGGATAGGTTGGTTGCTTTTATTCTCGTGGCACACCATCTTTGACGCCCTTCCTAAAAAATAACTATAATTTGTGTGCATGTTTGTTTTTTGTTTTTTTGTTTTTTATTTATTTTTTGTTTTTTTCGACGAAAGTGCCTGTACTGAAGTAGTAGTAAGAGCACCTGCATAGCGGGTACTCGAGGAGCTCCTCGAGGAGAGGGAGGGCATCGAGGAGGGCGATGCAGCGTGGAGCTCCTCGAGGACTCCTCGAGTTATCGAGTATCCTCGAATGGGCGGAGGAGATGGCGCGTGCAATGCACGCGCCCAATTTAAAAAAAAAAAAAAAAAAAAGGAAAAATTCGAAAATTCGAATTATATTCGAATTTTGACTGCAGCTCCTCAGTTTCCGCACCTTTGACAGACCGTTTTCCTTTTTTTTTTTTTTTTCTCCTTCTTCTCTTCTTTAAAACACCCCACCTTCTTCCTTCTTCTCTTCACACCTCTTCTCCTTCTTCCTTCTTCTCTTCACACCTCTTCTTCTCCTACAATTTTCTCCGTCATGGATCCACACAACCCTTTCTACGATCCAAATTGGTGCCCCGATCTCTCCTCCGATTATCATCCTGATATGGGAGGAATCAACTTGGAGGAGAGCCCGCCCGCGGAGGAACCGGTCAGTGCTCAGCAGAGTGTCTCCCCACCAAAGAAAGGCGGTCGGAGGAAGGAAATGGCCACCAAAATCAAGCACGACAAGGCCGCTAGGTACCATCATACGTATGCTCCCGAGCATACGGATCTCATCGTCCAAATTTGGGCGGAGGAGACCAACGACTCGATCCGTGGGACGGATCAGAAGGGAGAGGCATATTGGGGCCGGATCCGCGACCGTGTGAACCCCATCCTCAACATCGACCTTAAGATCAAGCAACTTCAAGGCCACTGGTCCCGGGTGAGCGCGGATGTGCGTCTCTGGGAAGCTGTTTGGGTTGAGACGCGCAACAATTGGCCGTCCGGTCATTCGGATGATATGATTCGTGAAAAGGCCCAAACCATCTTTAAGGCTCGAAGCTCACACAGGGCCTCCTTCAATTTCTGGAACGCGTGGAGAGTTCTCCGGAACAATCCCAAGTTCAAGTCGATGTACCTCCTTGGAGACGTGCATGCCTCCAAGAGGACAAAGACTACGGAGGAGGGCGGCTTCACCACCTCGGCGTCGGGCGAGGAGATCTCTTCTGCCCGGCCCATTGGCAACAAGGCGGCGAAGGCGGCGGCGAAAGGGAAAGGGAAGGCAGCAGCGTCGCATACGAGCTCGGATCCTCCACCAGAAATTGTGGAGAGGTTGGATAGGAACGACGCGCAGATGAGGGGCATTCACCGCCCAGTACCAGCGGAGGAACGATATCCGGGAGAGGGAGCTCGATATGCAGCTCCTGAACACGGATACGACGCACATGACGGACGCACAACGTGCATTGCACGCGTCCATGGTCGCCGACGTGCTCAGGCGTCGTGGTCTATCCTAGGCTTTTAATTATGTGATTTTAATGATGTTTTAGGTTTTTTAAATTTTTATGTTTTTTTTTGGTGTTTTTAAATTTTTATGTATTTTTTTTTATGTTTTAAGTAATTTTAAATTTTATGTTTAATCCAGTATTTAAATATGCAATTTAAATTATGCAATAAAATTTAAATGAAAAACATAAAATCAAAACTAATATTATCAAGTAGGCTATCAAGGAACCCCAATGCAGCACTACCTACTCAATAACACAAACACTATCAAATAGGCTATCAAAGAGGCTATCAAGGAGGTCCCAATGCGGATGCTCTAAAGTGATTATTTTAATTTATATGAATGCCATCTTGCTCAATTGATTTTACTAAATTAGAAAAAAAAACTACAAATGTTAGATTAGTATGTGTATTATTTAGTTGTTTTCTTACAACTTACAAAATGGTGAATAATGATTCAGGAACTTGGCCTGTCAAAGAGTCGAAACAAACGCAAATCTTAATTTTTACGACTAATTAAAAGAATAGTTTGGGATTTAATTGATTCCTCTTATTTATTTGGGATTTAATTGATTCAATCTCACAATGCGAAAAAATTAATAACTTTAACTAGAAAACTAACAGAATTATTTGAAGCAAGTTTTTTTTATATTCGTTTTATTTAAATTGCTTTTACATTTATGTCTATTTAGACTACCCAATTTCTACTTCCGTTTTTTTTTTAAACTACAAGAGATATCTAAATATAATTATTATGCAACCTGCACACATGCGGGATCTCACCACCACCCAAATAGTGAGAAAATATCACTGCACGCAGGCGAGAAACGTCCTGCGTGTGGGACCTCAACACCAAATAATACAACACCGAACGCTGACGGGAATACAACACCACCCAAAGTGGAAAAACATCACCACACGCAGGCGGGACTAAACCCAACACCTTTTACAAATGAGTTTTTGGGTGCCTCAACTTTGCTACTAGAGCAAAGTCTCATTGACCAATTTCTACTCCTCTTAAATCTGAGCTTTCTTTTCTTTCTCAATCTTCATAACACTCCACGGTTGGGAAAGATGGCCTTTGAATTTGAAGATGACGAATCGTGAATTTTTTGACTCTCGTGATTTGAAATTTTGGGGTTCCATAATTTTATTTTGCCATATTGTGTTGATAAACATAAGGTAATAAGGTGAAATGATTCAGATAAATTGATTAAATAATGTGGTCCTTCACAGCAAGCCTAGAGAACACATCACCGCCTTCAAAAACATTGGCGAGAAAGGAGATGCTATCCTCCTCGCAAGCATTTGGACGTGTGTTGTCTGGTGTATATGGAAAGCGAGAAACGAATGTAAGTTTAATTATGGAAGTTGGTGCAAAGATAAGATCGTGGGCTGAGATTATTGCGAGAGTTTGGGGATGAAAAGATGCATACAAAATTACGTGCTCTACTACCGATTTCAGATCGTGGTCCTTGGGAGATCAGATCCTTTCCTAATCCCTTGCTTTGTGCTTCTTCAAGTTCATGTTTTGGAGTTGTTTGATTCTCTGGAGTTGTACAAGTTTTCTGCTGTTTTTGGTTCTTTGTTGCTGTTACTTTGTAGGCACCAGTGGTGCCGTAAGTTTTCTTTAGTTATAAAAGTTTTTTCCTCATCCAAAAAAAAAAAGTAATTGATTAAATAATGTTGAACAAAGGTATGGCTATTAGAGGGTATTGAAACGATATATTGTTCGATGTATCAAATGAATGGATCGAAATTTATACCTAATCATATGTTTTAAAATTTTAAAATGCTACGCATTATCATAATTCGCTCAAATAGGTGAATATATTTATAACTTATCAGTAAATTCTCATAAAAGAATAAGAAAAATGAAGTAACAATAATACAATATTTGGGAATATTTCTTTCTTTTGAAATTAGGAGAAAATTATTCGACATAATGTAGTAAATCCCATCACAAGTCAACTCACAAGTGATTCCCCATAATTAGTCAAGCACACAATTGAATCTAGGTGGAGACTTGGATGTAGTGGCTTAAATATTTTTAATTGTAGTGCACGAGTAGGCTCGTGATAATAGATATTATAAAATTCAAAAAAATCAAAATTCAAATATGATGTTTCCAGTAATTAGTGGAATTACCACTATAAAAAGTTCAAATATTAAAAAAAACAAACTTCATCTAGTGAAATTAACACCAGGAAACACAATGATAGCGGAAGTTATGGCAGTGGTGGAGGGCATTGTGCTTTGTGTGGAGTGTGATTTTAAGCCGTTACGCATTTATACTGACTCTATGTTGGCAGCGAGAGTTATGGCTAATCCGGAGGAGGAGGCTGATTTTTTACCGGAAGATATACTTGAGATCGTTAATACTGCTCGAGATTGTATTCTTATTGGTGTTTTTCATATGTATAGGTCGACGAATGAAGCCGCTCATAGTTTAGCGCAGTATGCGCGTATGATTGATGGTTGTTGCCAGTGGACGCAAGATTATCCACAGTGGCTTAGGGACATTGTACGTCTTGACATTGAGTAATAAAGTCGTACGTTTTCCCTCTCAAAAAAAAAAAAAACACCAGGAAAGTTAAAACATTAATAAATTAGTTTCACTGCCAACGGTGATAATTCAGTCAACCCTATTATCATCATTGCTTTTATATGTTTGTCTAGCATTATAAATATTTGGTTGACTTATTCAACTGCCAAATCTTCTATACTTTGGGTGAGAAATACATTCATCACCTACATGTATATTAATATATAAATTATAAATAATAACATTATACATTAAAGAGTGACTTCTCATAAGTTGTTTACTTATAAGAGTAGGATTTCTCTAATTTCACTATTTCAATGGGATAAGAATCAAATAAAATAGATTACATGATATAAGAATTTTAGGATATCTTAAAATTTCAATCAATTAAAATAAATAAGAGATTAATCTTACTATTTTTATCTATCAATACTAATCCTTAAAAGTAAATTTTTCATATTATTAATAAATATATAATTCACTATCAAATTCAATGTTATCCGTTCTGTTTGCATAACAAAATATGAGGAGAATTACATGCTACGTACGATGCGTGACTATTGAATATTGTGCCCCACGCATTTGCATAAGAATAATAAATTTGTTGATCATAATTAATCTCTCTATCAGACTTCTAACGCGTTCTTTTTTTTTTTTCTTAATTAAGTTTTCATGATGTGGAACCAAAAATCATAACATGGACTATAAACATATGAAGGCGTTTACCTTAAAAAAACATATGAAGATATACGTTTTATTTTATTAAAAAGTACATTAAGTTACTATACTGTATTTACTTGCAAATAATGAAAATGATATATATCCAGTTTTCTTGTGAAAGACAGATAATAACCATAACTTAAAAAATAGAGACAAAAACTTGTGAATTTTTTCGAGTACGTGATTTGTGACAATTACACAAATAAATATGTCCATATCATCGTTTAGCAGTTCGGAGACGGAGAGAGTAAAAGAGACAGAAACGTTCAATTTTTAATTTTTTTTTTCACGTATAGTGTTGTTCAAAATCAAAACAACTTATTGTGTACTATAAGGTGGAGAAATAATTTATTTCATTATCTAAATTGGAGGTATATTTCCATTTGTATATATTTCATGCCATGACTCCAATAAAAAAAAATTACAGGTTGAGGTTGCAATTGATGTGGCAGTGGCAGTGGCAGTGATGTGATGATCTTGAACTTGAGAAATTGATTGAACCAAGGAGTCTTATATTAGACAATTTAATGATTAAATAAGCCAAAATTCGAATCTAAATGAGGGAAAGATATCCAAAAGTAAAAAACGAAAATCCAAAGTATACCCAAAAGTCAATAGAAATTAAATAGTGATACCGATACGAGTCTACGAGAGTCGTAAGATAGAAGGTGAAATAAATAATAAATACCCAAAACCTTCCGCATACAACCAACCACAACCAGCTCAAATCATACTTGTCAATGACTTGTATCATAAATGATGCACATTTCAAATTTTGTTTTAGTCAACTCTTGACAAAAACATGATTGTCACAATTTCTTAAAAATTAAATAATTTTTTTATATAACTTAAAGGTTGGTTGGTCGATGGATTCTTCACACAACTAATACTGCGAAAAGAAAAGAGAGCCTATTTTTCATCAAAAAATTAGATTCTTTCATTTTAAAATACTATAATACTATATATTTATGTTGAACACGTTCAGACTAGAAACATAGTCACCTTTACCAGTCTATTTCCTAATCTGTTCACACCATATATTTCTTGCACCAAAGAAGAAGCAATTTTTCTTCATTTTCTTACAGTAAACCTGCAAACTCATAAATAAGCAAATGAAGCTGAGATCATAGACAAAAACATCGGCCATGAAAACACTTCAAAGATCATACCTTTTTCTCACATACCTCTCTCTCCTCACATTGTTTCCTTCAAAAGCAGCATCATCAGCCACAACTGAAGCAAGGGCTTTGATCAGATGGAAAGGCAGCCTATCAGCATCTGCTTCTCTCAACTCATGGTCCCTCAACAACATCACCAGCCTCTGCAGATGGACCGGCATTCGCTGCAACGAGGGG
The DNA here is from genome assembly GCF_028751815.1 of Salvia miltiorrhiza. NCBI lineage: Eukaryota > Viridiplantae > Streptophyta > Magnoliopsida > Lamiales > Lamiaceae > Salvia > Salvia miltiorrhiza. The sequence continues at coordinate 60,147,183 of NC_080387.1, forward strand.
GGTTCCGTCTCCGGGATCGATCTCTCCGGTGCAAACCTTGCAGGCACGCTGGACCTGCTTGATTTCACTGCATTGCTGAATGTCACCAGTTTGAACCTCAACGGGAATACTCTCAACGGGTCGATACCGGCTGGCGTTGGCAGCCTGTCGAGGCTCACTTTCTTGGACCTCGGCAACAATCTTCTGGCCGGGGCCATTCCTCCGGAGATCGGTCGTTTGACAGAGCTTGGACACATCAGTTTCTCCAACAACTATATTGTTGGAGAAATCCCATATCAGATTGGCAATCTGCAGAAGGTACATTTCTTGGATTTGGGCTCCAATTACTTTAAAACTCCTGACTGGTCTAGATTTCCCACATTCCCTTTGCTAACTCACCTCAATCTTTATTACAATGAACTCACCTTGGAATTCCCAGAATTCATAACCAGATGTCTGAACCTTACTTTTCTTGATCTGTCTCTGAACACCTTGACAGGCCAAATTCCTGAACCATTGTTCACCAATTTGGTCAAACTCGAATACCTTAACCTCACTTCCAACCAATTTGAAGGGCCCTTGTCACCAAATATCACTAAGCTCTCCAAGTTGAAGCATCTTCGCCTTGCCAACAACTTCTTCTCTGGCAACATTCTTGATTCAGTGGGCCTTATTCCAAGCCTTCAAATTCTTGACCTGTTCAATAATTCGTTTCAAGGAGAAATCCCACCATCTATAGGCCTACTCAAGAATCTCCAAAGCCTAGATCTCCGAATGAACGGCTTCAATTCCTCCATTCCCCGAGAGCTCGGCCTGTGTAACAAGCTGACCTACTTGGCGTTCGCACAGAATTCACTCTGGGGGCCATTGCCTTCATCCTTGTCAAATCTCACCAATTTATCTGAGTTGGGACTATCTGACAATAGCCTGACCGGTGAAATATCGCCCCGTTTCATCACAAGCTGGAGCAAATTAATCTCACTGCAGATTCAGGACAATAATTTCACTGGGGAACTTCCTTCTGAAATAGGCCTGCTGACAAATCTTGAGTATCTGTTTCTCTATAATAACTCCTTTTCAGGCTCCATCCCACCAGAGATTGGAAACCTGCAAAATTTAGTGGGCCTGGACCTTTCAACCAACAATTTTTCAGGTGAAATACCTCCAACAATCGGAAACCTCACAAATCTCCAGGTCCTAAACCTTTTCTCAAACAATCTGACCGGGATCATTCCTGCCATTGGAGATCTAATGTCCCTAGGGACTCTTGATCTCAGTACCAACCAATTGAGTGGGGAGTTGTCTCCATCCATATCGAGCCTTGTCAATCTGACGATTCTTAAGGTGTTTGAAAACAACCTCTCAGGCAGCCTTCCGCGAGACCTGGGGAAAAACAGTCCTCTGTTGGCCAATGTTAGCCTTTCATTCAACAGCTTCTCTGGGGAGCTGCCGCCAGAGTTGTGCAGTGGCTTTGCTGTTGTAGAATTAACAGCGACCAGCAACAGGTTTTCAGGGCCATTGCCAGAGTGCTTGAAGAATTGCTCGAGCTTAAGTAGAGTGCGGTTGGAAGAAAACCAATTGTCTGGGGATATTTCAGAGGCTTTTGGAATTCATCCACAACTTTTATTCCTGTCTCTCAGCAGTAACCAATTTACTGGCCAACTTACACCAAAGTGGGGACAATTTGAGCAGCTAACAAACATTGAGATAGACCATAACAGAATCTCCGGAGTGATCCCAGCTGAGATGGGGAACCTTACTCAGCTGCGCGTTCTTGCCTTGGATTCAAACCAATTCACAGGCAAAATCCCTGCTGAACTGGGAAAGCTTGAGGAGCTGTTAGTTTTCAATCTGAGCAAAAACGAGTTGAGTGGAGAAATCCCTCAAACTGTTGGCCAGTTGACAAGGCTCCAGCGTCTTGATTTCTCAGGAAATAAACTAACAGGAGGTATCCCGGAGGCGCTTGGGAACTGCCAAGGCTTGCTGAGCTTGAGCTTGAGCAATAACATTATTTCAGGCAGCATCCCATCCCAACTTGGGGAGTTGACAAGCTTACAAGTTTCGTTGGACATCAGTAATAACTCGCTTTCAGGGACGATTCCACCTTCCATGGGGAAGCTTACCTCTTTGGAAATTCTCAATGTGTCGCACAACAATTTTTCAGGTAGAATTCCTGCAGAATTATCTGGAATGATCAGTCTGATGAACTTTGATTTCTCCTACAACAATTTTTCTGGTCGAGTCCCCAGTGGAGGTCTTTTCAGCAAAGCACCTGCAGGAGCATTCAGGGAAAACTCTGGTTTGTGTGGAGCTCTTGCTCAAGGCTTAAAACCTTGTGATGCAAACTCCCCACCAACTCGAAATAGGACAAAGATGCTTATTGGTATCATTGTTTCAGTCGCCAGCCTAGTTGTTTTGGCAACCATCATTGCTATATGTCTCATCCTTAGGAGGAAAGCCAGGAAAAGTGACGAAGAAAGCAAGAGCAGTGCCAAGTACGAGTATTCCGAGTCACTCATTTGGGAGCGAGATGGGAAACTGACATTTGGAGAACTTGTCAAAGCAACTGAAGATTTTGACGAAAAATACTGCATTGGAAGAGGAGGATTTGGGAGCGTTTACAGAGCTGATTTGGCAGATGGACAGGTTGTAGCAGTCAAAAGGCTCAATATATCAGATTCCAGTGATACCCCACTGACAAATCGTCGTGCTTTTGAGAACGAGATTCAGACACTGACAGAAGTGAGACACAGGAACATAATCAAGCTCTACGGGTATTGCTCTAAGGAAGGTTCGATGTACTTGGTCTATGAGTATGTCGAAAGAGGTAGCTTGAGAAATGTTCTGTGTGATGATAAGGAAACCACTGAATTAAACTGGGCTACAAGGGTGAAGATTGTGCAAGGAGTGGCACATGCGCTTGCTTACCTGCATTATGATTGCTCCCCTCCCATTGTACACCGTGATGTATCAAGCAGCAACATTTTACTGGAGTTAGACTTGGAGGCAAAGCTCTCGGATTTTGGTACAGCAAAACTACTGACTTCGGATTCATCAAATTGGACGGCAGCTGCTGGCTCTTATGGTTACATGGCACCAGGTATGACTTATTGGCTCTTCTTCTTGATTATTTTGCTTCTCTCGTGTTTCTTCAGAATTCGAGCTTCTGTTTCCATTATAAAAATATTGTTGATCATATAAAATTAGAATATTCCAATGACAAGACATTTCTTGTTCAGAGCTAGCACTTACCATGAAGGTCACAGAGAAATCAGATGTATACAGCTTCGGAGTGGTGGCGTTGGAGGTTATGATGGGAAGACATCCAGGGGAGCTCATTACTTCACTATCAGAAAAAGCAGCATTGAATGGTAATCCAGAGATATTTCTGAACGACCTGATTGATCAGCGGCTTTCACCTCCCACCGGAAAAATGGCAGAGGAAGTGGTTTTTGTAGTAACTATTGCATTGTCATGCATAAGGGCCGCCCCAGAGTCGCGGCCAAACATGCGTTCTGTTGCACAGGAATTGTCAGCTCATACACAGGCGTACTTACCGGAGCCTTTAGAAACAATAAAAATCAGCAAACTGTCAAATTACTCAAAATAGTGAAGTCATGTAATCTAGGATTGTACAGAAATAATAAGTTTTTGAGTGGAGCTTTGTGCCAGCCACATTTCATGAAAATTAAGTGTTAACAGATTCATCTTCTCAGAATATTGATCCCTGCCATAACAACAATATGTATGTGAAACTCTAAATCAGACAACCAAAAGAAAAAAAAGATATTGATTTACTGAAGAAGACAACCAAAAGAAACTCTAAATCAGAATCATGAGATAATTTTGTGAAAGTGAGTAAGAATGGAGCAATAGTGGCATTAGAATCCAGCATTGAAGTAGATGAAATAGACAATTTTGATTTACATCATCCAAGGAGTAAAAAAATGGGCAGAAATGAAGCCCTTCTTCTCGGAGATCTTATGTTGGCAAGATTTACAGATGCAAGCACTATTTTTCACTAATGTTGATGAAACAACACACTATGCACAACAAGCTGTAATGCGGAACGGGCAGAAAGGATTTGAACAATATGACAGCTCGCTGGTGAGACGGGATCTAGCAATCCACACCACATTGTTTGAGGATGGGGCCAGTTTGTTTGGGCAAGAAAGGATCAATTCGCACCCAAACAAGTGAAAATATTGAAGCTAGAAGAATTGACCAGAGAACCACGATTGTAGGCGTCCTGTTTTGCCTTCCCATCAATCCCTTAAGGAATGGATAGAGATGAACAATAACCCAGAAGGCAAAGAAGAGCTTCCCAAAGAGAGGACCCCATGAGCCATAGCCATTGTTAATCGCACCAGAAATTCCTGCCACTACACCAACTATATTAATGATGATTAACGTTGTTGGTGGAATGAGAAGAGTTGTCCATTTGAAGAGGTAGAGCTCCCCAAACTCGGTATCATCTGCTGTTTTTGATGTGACTGTGAAGTTTGTATCAACTCCTGCGAGGACCTTGAGAAGACCTTGGAAAACTGCAAATAGATGAGCTGCGCCACCAATCCTCAATGCTAACTCCACTCCATCGGAGCTCAAGTACGCCTGTTGCTATGATGGAGACAAAAAGTGCAATAAACCATATGCTGGCAAGGTTGTTCAGCTGCATGAAGTATAAAAAACGTGTCAGCAAGCTTTATGCCCAAAGTTCAAATTTTTAGGTATGGATTCCAAAAACAATATAACCCATCGATTAATTTAAATATTTTGTGCTGTAATTTTTTGAGGTGGATAATACTTACAGTTGGAACAATAAACTTTCCAGTAAGGAGACACACTGCTGGGAGCGTACAGTAGGCCACGAGAGCAATGGAAGTGAATGGGTATACGATGGTGTTGATATAAGCAAGTCTCTCAAGCCATTTGAGCTTTCCTCCATAACCATACCAAAGTGGACAATGACGACTAAGGAAGATTTCAACAGAACCAAGAGCCCATCTCAGAACTTGGTGCAGCCTATCGGATAGATTGATTGGAGCTGATCCCTTGAAAGCGGCTCTCTTGGGTGTGCAGTACACAGACCTCCATCCTCTACAGTGCATTTTGAATCCCGTCAAGATGTCTTCTGTAATAGAACCATAAATCCATCCAAGCTGTTGATCAAACAAGTTTAAAAGGTATTAGTAACATAGTAGATATGAACCCAGTTTGAAATGAATATTTTCGCTGAAGTATTTACTAGTAAAAGAAAGGTCATTGACTCCATCAGAAAATGACCTTGCAATGGCTTAATGTTTCGACTTACCTCTTTACCCCATTCAGTTTTTTCTTCATACCCACAACTAATAACATGAATGGCCTCTTTGATTAGTGACGTTGGGCTACTCCCCTCAGGACGACCACCATCCTCCATTAAAGTTGAAGCAATGAAAACTGGCGACATTCCAAACCGTTTCTCAAAATTCTTTTGGGACATAAGTGATGATTTTTCCAATTCATCATATCCTTCAAAGCCTTCTTCAATTTCCTCAAGATCAAAAGCTGGAGCAGATGCTTTCCTTGTGTACTGTTTACCCATCATTTTCTTCTTCTTGCTATACAGTCCTCCAAGCCCAAGCAGAGCCTTAAGTCCTTTTTTCTTAGACTTTGGCTTCCTTGATCCACCACAACAGCAGCAACACCATTTCGGCCAGCAGTCACAAGTCATCTTGGGCCGCTTCTCAGATGCTGGTGGATCATAGCCATACAATGCCTGCCTGTTAAAGACGCACCCAGTTCCAACATATACAGGCCCTTGGATGCCATCGAGGCCTTTCATGTTGATCTGTAAAATGGCAATTTGCAGCATCAGAATTTTAGATGTTCAGATCAAAATAACTATTTGGATTATAAAAGTATTGAGTGCACGAATAGTTCTTATTAACATGAAAAATGCATGAAAATGTAACTCTATACTGTACAACTTACATCAAAGAAGACAACATTGCGGTTAGCATATCTATCATGCCGATCAATTCCGTCAAACCTCTGTGGAAACTGGACATAGCAGAGCTTCTTCCCGACTTGGGGATCCATCAAAAAACACATAGCTTCCCTGACAGCCTTGCTGTTGTTGACGTAGTGATCACAATCCAGGTTCAACATGAATGGTGCATTAGTAAGCACTGCAGAAACTCGAATCTGTTGATTGTGCATATAAAAGGTCCCAGACGTCAGCCACATGAATGTCGCATTGAAGTGAAAACTGCAGCCAGATGTTTAAATTGCTGCCACTTACCAGTGCATTCATTGCCCCAGCCTTCTTATGGTGCTGATAGCCTGGCCGTTTCTCACGTGACACATACACCAGCCGCGGTAGTTCCTTACCTTCAATATCAAGTGCGCCTTCACTTCCCAAATAGACCTGAAACAGAAGAAGCTTCTCTCTCACTTACACTATACCAGGATCATTTAAATTCCCAATTATAAATCAACCAGTTGATAAAGAACTTAAGCATCATTTCAGGATACATTTTTTTTTTTACCTGAATCATGCCAGGGTGATCACGGGTGTTGTTCCCTGGCCACGGCGTACCATCTTGCATAACCCATCCTTCTTCTGGTTTCTTCTGAGCCTTAGCCACCAAGGCATTAATTCTTACTTTGAACTCTTCATATTCTCTCTGAAAAAGTTAAAGACAGTTCAAGACCAATCCATCAAGTGATAGCAGAAGACACAAATTTGCACGACTCACCTTCATGGCCCTACGATCCTTGACAAATGTAGGCTGAACCTTATCTTTTAGGTAGTCAATCTTCTCATTGAAGTAGAACTCGGGTGCCCTTGGCTCAATGCTGTACTTCTTGCAGAAGGGCACCCACCTCCTCGCGAACTCAGCAGTCTCAGACAACGCGTCAAAGAGAAGCATGGATGCACCATCATCAGACACGTAGCAACTCACCTTCTCCACCGGATAGTCAACAGACAGGATTGAAAGCACGGTGTTTGCTGTTATAATGGGAGGCTCCTTAAGAGGGTCCACTGAACTCACAAAGAAATCAACAGGGAGGAGCCGGCTAGGCTCGCCCTCGCGCTCAAACCTCAAGGAGAGGCGATCAAGGTAGGTCTCCCGGGTAATGGGAAGCCATTTGGGGAACTGATCAAGAATCCAAGACACACCAAACCATATCTCACAGATCACAGATATAAGCCACAAGGGGAAAGCATCATACGCAGGGGTCAAGATTCGAAAATGGAAGAAGAAGCACAGAATGATCAAACGTATGACAATCACAATGCGGTATGGGCTGATTAGCCGTGAAGGGATTGGGACTTTCCGCCATAACGGCTGGCGAGCTTCAGCCACACTGATTGAGAAATTCAAAACAACAAACAATTGGCACAAATATCATAATTTGAGCTGATAAAAGGTACTAAATCTTCTGGTGGCAATAATAAATAGGTTTGAAAAATTAGTACCGAAAATAATCGTCGTCGTCTTGATCATTTCCTCCATCGTCAGTTTTGGTGACGAGGCCTCTTTTCTCTTGTCTGGTTTTCCATTTCTCCACTCTCTCCTTCCATTCCTCAGGGGAGTAAGCTTCCTTTTCACCCTCGAAATCTTTGCCAGCAGCTGTAAAATACACGTCTTCTCAGCAATTAAAGTAATGATTGCAATCAAAGCAAAAGGTTTTCAAGTGTAATTACCGCTCCCAGCAACGGAAGGAATGACTCCTCCATTGATGTGGTGACTGTAATCCTCATTGTGTTCCTGGTGACTGTAATCCCCCTTATGTTCCTGTGATTGCAAAATGTAGTATGAATGTTTGTTTTCTTTAGGAAGTTTCTCAGCAAATTGCAGAATCGCAAAGCAAAAACTTTCTCCTATTATCTATATTTGGAAATTTTCCATTTCAACCGTCACATTTCTGTAACCGACAAGGCAACAACCACTATATATTATAAGTAAAATTTAAGAAAAGTTTTAAATACACGTCATCATACAATTTTCTGCTTTTTGGCACGAGGCCTATCAAATTTTTCAGTTTTTCCATACCAAATTTGGTCTAGTTTCTTTATTTTATTTTATATTTGTTGGATTTTATTAAGGTATAATTTAGAAAGAAAAAAAGGGGTGATCAAATTTAGCTATTTAAACTTATTCTTAAATTCTTAGCCCTAAAAAAAAACTTAATTATACGAGTAAGTAATTGAGTCCAACCTGGGGAAAAAATAATTAAATTCAACATAATTCAAGCAATATGGCTATTTATTTGGCACAAGTTGAAAAGGGGGATAGTTTAATTCGGCTCAGTCACTCCTATTTTGCCAATTTTTTTATGAGCTTATACTAAAATGTATTATTCGACCAACAATGTTTTTTGTGTGTGTCGTCCATGCCAATTAGTCCTTCTCTGCAATTGTAATTGTATAATTATTTTGTTTCTTTTAGAATGAAATTAGTGCAGATTTATAATTTTTGAGTGAAAATTTATCTATCCTACCAACTTGAAGTTCTTGAAGCAAAGATAACCAGAAAAAAAAGGGGGAAAGATTAAATTCCTAAGAGAAATAAGAAGTTAGAAGTTTTTTCTTTCTTTCCAATCTTTTCCGTTTTCTGTATAATGAAAGTTGAAACTCACGTACGATTTCTCTGATTTTGAATGCACAGAAGGAATTAATTACAAAGTAATTAGCATTATAATTAAAAGTAGTCCTAATAGATTTAAAGTGAGAATGAATGACCGTAGGATGATGGGTGGGATTGTTGAGCTGAAATTCATGTTCAAAGTCATCCTCAACATCTTCTTCATCGCCTTCCACCCGACGACAACCTAAACAAAATATACATCCCTCGTTACTTGACTTGATTTTAATGGGTTAAGATTAAAATCCAATGCCATGGTAACATTATCGAATATGAGTTTGAATTAGAAATTTGTTTGAAATGTAAAATAAAAGCAACCTTTATGGCGTTTGTAGCGAGTGTGGCACTGAGGGCAGGTCTGTTGGCCCTCAGCCCTCTCGTAGTCGTAGCAAGGCTGGCATACCGGAAATCCACACACGTGGCACGCCACGAACATCTCTCCATTCTCCTTTAAACCTATCTCATCTCCGCATATATTACAACTTTTTATTTTCGACGTCGCGTTTTCATCGTGCTGTTCATGTAGACATCCATGCATGCATATATCAATTAACATAACATAAACATGAAGAAGAAGAAGAAGAAGAAGAAAGAAGATTTAATTACCTCGTGGCGGCCATGGGAGCCGGTGTAGAGGCCAGCCATTATGAGATGAAATGGGAAGTGAGAGAGATTTCAACAAATATATATCCCTATGTGTACGTACCAGCTTATAGGTGAGGAGTCAGGATTGGTTGGAAGATGAGTTAGGTGTGAGAGATTGCTTGCTAATTGCTTCTCCTTTCGCCCACTCTCCCAAAGATACATCATATATATCATCTATATATCTGTATCTTCAACTCTAAGTTTATATTATACTCACCAAGCTCTCATCTCTCATAATTAAGGCTATATTAATCCACATACTCAAAGGAGGTTAATGTATATATATATATATAAAATGACACCACATATATTTTATAATTGCTGAAATTAGAGAAATGTCATTAAATATAAAATCTTCATTGCTTTGCTCTAATAAGGTCCTTCTCTTCTGTTTAATTTTTTAATTTTGGTTTAGGCATCAATATCGCCAACTTAATTCTGGATCCCACAAGTGATAGCGCAAGTAAAATCTTATTTTCCTTATTATAGAGATTTTACTTAATTATTAAGTGTTAAATGAAATTCTCCATCACATATACTCATACCATCATCTTCTTTTCTGTTGATATATTCTTTTGAAACCTCTTTCGTCAATATTTTATTTCTAAGTTTTTGGTTGTTGGGGCTTTTGCAAGCAACAATTTTCATCTTAAAGAACCAACTTGAATCACACTCAAGTAGGGATCTAATGATCATCTAGGTAACAAATACACACCCTTTCAGCTATTTGGTCCGGATTCTTGGGACCTCAATTTTTCATTCCAATTTTCTTGTTGCAAGTTTGACAGTTAGCTACAAAGAAAACTCGTTCAATATTTTGCGTAGTACCCAAACACAAAATTTCTAAGCAAACCCAACTAACATAGAACATGTTTGACAGTTGAAACGTCCAAAGCAACTTCGTATTTACAGAAACCATATTACTAAATCATGGCTTGAAATCACTACGACATAATAAGCTTACACATGTCAGAGCTCTGAAACATAGTTTCGGGCGCCACAAGACGCCTCCGGCCCCCGAGAAAACTTCCTCATTATCTGCTATTGTCTGAGGTAAAAAAAACTTAAAAACCCTCTACGACAATCAGAATTTAGCTATACCCCTCGAAGTAAAATTTGAGACGACAGGCCAATGCACACAAAGCTCCATTAAACCAGAGATGGAATTTCAGAGCTTGCCTCTATGGACTGGTCATCTGTTTATCAACTTGGTCTTGCTAGCATTTAGAAGAAATTTGGAGCCTAGCTAATCTTGCACTTTTGCACGCTTTGATGGTTGCTCCTCAAGTTCTGCATTGGAATTCTCAAGAACTTCGGTTTTAGACAGTTTTTGTTTCTCTCCCACCACCTGACCATCTTCTCCTGATCCGGAGGGAAGATTAGCCAAGTCGCCTCCCGTACTACTTTTATCAGCTTCAACTCCTGAATTATCTTTAGTAGGTGAATTTTGATATGCATCCTTTAGCTCTTTGAAAGGGTCCTCGCTGGCAGATGAAGCCCCCTTGACCCACTCCGGCCCTGATTTGCACTGCTTCTCAAACATCATCTGAAGGTATTTTCCTTGTTCTTCAATTCGCAGCTGTAGATTTCTTTGGATCTGCAAAAATATTAACCAGTGTCAGAATAGAATGACAAGACTAGTACATAGCCTCCAGTATACAAATACAGTGGCTCTTTGCATTTATAGTAGATATTTTATTATAAAGCCCAACAGATACAGATATACAAAGGCCATATTAGCATTATCTTCTGCTTATTTCCCATTTTCTGAAACTAGCAACAATGAGGATAAAGTTCGACTCAAGTGTGCCACTAGTTTGGGCATGTATTATTGGAAAAGGAAATACTACACCGGCTCAGCAGGCTAGTGCCTTATGAAACCTAGCAACTAAAAGACCAACATAAGCTTGCCCAACATGCCTAGCAAAATATACACAAAATAAAATAGTCATACCTCAAGTTGTTCATGTAGCCTCTTTTGTACTTCCATCTGTAATCGCAGAGCTTCAGTGATCTCAATACCCCTGATCAATATTCGTGGAGCACAATAATCAGCCAGTAAACATTAAGGTATAAAGCATCTCAACATTGATCTAAGGCATATAAGAAATAGCATTTTCTTAAAAAATGTCAACATTTCACACATTGTGCCAGATCCAGATCGCACACAAGTGCTGCCGTAATTTAAATCTCGAAATCAATATGTTAATATGATAACAAAATAATTTCCATCTCAGACGTAGGGACCCAAACAAAGGGAAAGAAAACTTACGTTTTTAAATCAAGAGATGAAAGTTCTTCAATTGAAGTTGTTTTTCTCTCCAAAGATTCTGCAAGAGAAGCATGGCTGTCATTTTATGTGAAAAGTTACAACTGCTTATGTGATAATCTTATGGCATATGAAATAATACCAATGGTCCCTATTTCAACCATTTCAAGGTGATGACGACTTATAAATAATGCAGCCAAGGGAAACAAAAAGAAGAAACAAAATTAAAAAGTAGGAAAACCTTTCCTATGAATATGTGACGGGCCGGTGAAATAAATTTCTGGAATTTTTAATTTGCAAGTTATATATGTGACATGGAGAGTGAAAGACAAAAGGATAGTATCCATGGGATAAGTGCAGGACAGAAAGAACACAAAAATGCATCTAAAACAGTTCCTCAGTAGAAATGCATCAAAATGAGCGATTTGCATGCATTTGATGTCATATAGCAGTGACTGGCAACATAATATTGGTGCGTAGCTTTAAATCCCCTCTTCAAACAAATGAATATTGAAGACATAAATTGCATAAAAATTGGAGTAAAAGTAATGGGCAGAACTTGCCACGCACCTTCTGTGCTGTCAGGTTTAAATCTAGCTGTACGGTACTTCTGCAGTTAACAAACAGATTCCACATTAGTAAAGAACATTCAATTTATATCATGATAGAAGTAGCCCTCCAATATGATTGTATAACATGCGCACCTGCAGATGGCTTTTAACATGATAGATTGTCAAGCTCTCAACTTTCATTATTTTCAGGACACCCTTGGGAGTAGCCCCTGCAATAAAAGGTGGAGCAATAGGGGTGATTTTCAGACTCATGGATTTGAAACCATTCTTTTGAAGCAAAGCAAGAAGGAAACCTACTTTCACTTCCACCAAGTTTGTTGACTGCCTCCACAAAGGCCTCATGAAGTTCGGGAGTCCAACGCATACGCTGCTTGGCTTGAGCGGAGTTTGCGGAGGATGAATGCCCAGCCGCGCTGCTAGTTTCTATATGTGTAGCAAGAGGCTGCTGGGATACATGGGGTTGTGTTGGCATACATGTTGACTGATTTGATATTTGACGCAATAACTATAGAAGAAACAAAAAGAAGAGGTTAGGGAGTGAAAAGATAACAAAAGAGTCATCTTCGTGCATAGAGGAATGGTCTAAACCTTTAGCTCTGGATCCACAGTACTTGCATCAGCAAGAATCTCATTCCAATCAGAAGTCAAAGGATCATTATCAGTAATGAGATCATCAGCCCAATCTTGCCACTCACCTGATTTACCAAGATCGGACAGTACCCCAGCAGAAATTTTTTTACTATCATCAGGTTGACTATTCTGAAAATCAAAAAAGTCAGGTAGAGCATCTGTACTCCAAGCGTTCATATCATCTTTGTTAGAGTTGCTTGATGCGGTCGATTGGAGAAATCCAGAGCCAGGAGAATGCTGCACTAAATTGGCAGAGCCACTATTTGTTGATTGAGAAATGAAAGGGGATTGTGTTGGATGTTTGTCTTGTTGGGGAACAGATGAAAAATGAAGGTTACTAGAAAATCCTGAAGATGAAGAAAACATATGTCCAGCAACCCCGTTGTTGGAAGGCAATGGTGAAATGACAGGTGGAGGATGCTGAATGAATACCCTCCTCTCCAAGGAACTCTGATGGGAGTCTGAAAAGTTGGGGTAGTTTCCCTCTTGAGGAGTCGAAAGCACAGACAAAGAAGAAGATAAAGCTCCAGATGCCCCACAGTTAACCAGTTGCCCAGCACTTGGTGTTTGAACAGATAAAGCTGGTTTTGTTCCCATTTTTGGTTGGTATATGATCCTCAGCAACTTAAATTTACGTTATAACAACCAAGCTCAGTTTCTCCAGTCACCTATGTATCATAAAACATAACCATGAAATGCATATAGGTAGTTCACAATATGAATAGAAAGAAAAGTTCGCAATTAATATAGGCTAGTGTATGCTTAACTATGTGACAACAGCCAGGCAAGAATATTAGTCACTAGTGAGATAAGGCTCAAATTCACACATAGACTAAACATCTAATTACACATTACAGCATTAAATTTATTTCTACAATGGCCAAATACAATGCAGCCATAAGCAGAAATACCTTATCACTAGTATTAATAATGCTTTTTATGCTTACAAGTTACAACTGATATGGGATGGAGGAAAATGCCCATAGTATTTCCAATAGAGCTGATCATGGATATTATGAGGACTGAAGCAAGCATAACTTAACTTACTACAAGATTCACATATAAGAATGGATATGTGCCTGGTTGAATTCTGCTAAAGTCGCTCGTACGGTAACTCTCATCAGATGCAAGTAAAATCAAAATTGTCTTTATATCTGAAGCCATTAGTTCTTGAGTCCCCTAGCTGTGAGCAGTATTTTCTCTAAGTAATCAACTGGGAAAAACTGAAATATACAGTCTCATGTAATCTTAAAGAATAAAACTTTTTCAAGTAACTAAAAACTAAATCATACATCTTGGTTCTCGTACAATTTGGAAACAGTCCAACCATAAAGAAACTAAAAGTGGCTGAAGTTTTAACAAATCATCTACTTTTGGCTAGATGCTATTTTAATAAACCATGCATCACTAAGTTTCTTTGCATTTTATGCTATGCATCCACCAAAAAACAAAAAATCCACTAATTGACTGGCTTAGAACGTGCTGTTTTACTACTAGTTTCAATTGCAATTCTTCCATAGACAATCTTGCACGCCATGAATTGCCCCATGAATTTAACCAGCATGCACATTCCATCGAAAAAACTTCTCCCTCTATAGATCCCAAAACCCAACTCTTGTCAACTCAAAACACCATATAAATCAACTTTATATCATAATAATTTCATTATTTAAAACGGCAGGAAAATAACAGAATCCTCACAACAAAGAATACAAAAAAAGGAGAACTCCACGCAAAAGAAGTAAAAAAATAAATAATCTCAAAAATCAACACAAAAACTGACATGCATCGTATATCATAATTAAAATTTATAACTGAAAAGGCTACGAAGATCCAAGAATGAATATGAAGCCCTCACCTAAAACCACAAAGGTATGATAAATGTATAATTGGAAAAGCTCCATCACAGAAACATCGAGCAGAGAAAGATCCCGCGCAAAAGACGACGATAGCTGAGCTTGCTATAGGCAGACGATATGTACGTAGAGCATAGCTGCGAGCGTGTAGAGGCTTCGATTATAACGAAAAAAATGGGGATTTTTCTACGGGTGTCGACCCCCGGCGAGTGCTCGAAAGAATTGAACGGTAAAGAGTGCGCCTTTTCCTTTGCTCTCTCTCTCTCTTTCCTGATATTTGGCTTCTTCCCAAATCCCATTTTTTTATGCTCTACTTTTCTCACGCGCTCTTGGAGCGTCACAAATCTACCCCTTATTATTTTATTATTATTATTATTATTATTATTATTATTATTATTATTATTATTATTATTATTATTATTATTATTATTATTTCTCTCTATAGTAGTATAATTTTATTTTTAAAATATTATTATTATTATTATTATTATTATTTCTCTCTATAGTAGTAGTATAATTTTATTTTTTAAATATACTCCATTCGTTTCATTTCAAATGTCTCAAAATTAGTTTTGAGATAATTAAAGTGGGACGGAGGGAGTAAAAACTAATACGTGTAACGCTTACTAATACTAACGTTAAGTGTGTGTAGACTTTAAAAGTCAAAAAAAAAAAAAAAGAGTGTGTGTAGACTTTGATCCAATTTTAGCTACGTTTTACAAAATGATTCAATAATGATAGAACTATCTTTTTATTTATAGCAAAACATACAAGTTCTAATTAATTTGTCGATAGTTCGAAAAATATCATTATTTTTTTTCCAAAATCCAACAATTTGTGTCCTTAGGAAAAATCATGTTGTGAAATCAGTCTAGTTGAACCAATTTATAAAATATGATTCCATCATTGAACCAATTTATAAAATGTGTTTAAAATTAAAATTGGATTAAAAAAATCATAAAGTTTTTGGCAATTTATTAACCTACAAGTTATAACCTTTGTTTTGTTGTATAGGAAACCAATAACATTTAAATTTTGATTTCAAAAAAACGAGTTCCAACTCTTTTAATTTAATAAGAACTGGTATGGGTTATATATATTTTCCATGCTAAAATACTACAGATAAATAGATATGATTAGAAATTATATGGGCTTTGTTTGTGCTTATCAATTTCCATGCTAAAATACTACAGATAAATAGATATGGTTGGAAATCATATGTAGGGTAAAAGAGAGAAATATTTTGAAGAGTTGTGATTATTATTTATTAACCCTTTAATTAAACAAAATATAAAAGCGACAATTATCTTGAAAAAAGAAAAATTCGAATCCGTCCGCACATGACTCCATCTCAAATATGAAAATATCTAAACTAGAAATATTTATTTGCTTTAGTTAAACGATTTTTTTTTTAATTTTTTTTTTGGAGATATAATTGAAAGAGGAATTTTACATGGAGCAGAGCGCACACAAATAAAAGTCATAAATTCCATCAAACTATGAGAATCTTGATGAAGATTAAATATAATTATGGTGACTTAGGTATGAACGAAAAAACAAATGTGATGTACAAGTCGAAGTATAAATAAACAATAAAAAGAGATCCACTACAAAACCCTATAATTTTGTTAAGTTAGTGTGTGTCATGTGGGAGAAAGAGATGCATTGCATTGCATAATAATATTAAATGGTTTGCGGAATCACAATCAAAATGAAAATATTGTGCTCTCTTCAGTTGGCCAAAAGGGCAACTTGGTGACGTGGCAGTAGAAGTGGATTGGTTCCTCTTTTGTGATTGCTCCTTTTGGAATTAATTAATAAAAAAAACTATTTAATGGTACAGACACGTGTCCATCATGTAGTGGCTGGATTATAGTTTAAATTTCAATAATGGTGGGGTTTTAATAGAAATGAATGTGTTAATTTCCTAAAATATTACTCCCTCCTCCACAAAATATTTACCGGACAACACAAAATTTAATAAAATATAAATAAAATTATTAATATAGTAAGGATTTCACCTTAAATATAAATTGAATTGTAGCCAATTGTTGTGAGAGAGAGAGAGAGGAGTACTACTAAATTATGGTATTTATATCATATTGGTTACTAAATATAGTACTCCCTCCGTCTGCCAAGAATATATTACTTTGGCTAGGCACGAGATTTAATAAAATAGTTAGTGAATTGTAAATAGTGGAGAAAGGGTCTCACTATTATTTGAAATGTGTGGTTGAAATTGAATAAGAGATTATTTTTTTATAAATAATATAGGTGTTTGTAAGGATAAATAATAAGAAAAGATGTGGGACTATGTCTTAAAAAAGAAAGTGACATATTCTTTGCGGACGCCTAAAATGACAATTGTGAAATACTGTTGGCGGACGAATAGAGTAATTTATAAAATTTATATATTGATAACATTTAAATTTTTATTTAATTTTTTTAATAATTTTACACAAAAACTTGGGTGCAACCAGTTGCACTTTGCGACCGGGTTGACCCGCATCTAAAATAGTATTATTTATACGGTTAGGATCATGATATGGATTCAAGTTAGGGTACGAATCAATATGTAAGTGAGCGTGCAACCCGATTGCACCCAAGACCACCTCATAATTTTATTCTGCGTGACAATTAACTGCTATAACATTATTTATTCAAACCCTTCCATGCAACAAAAAGTTTTTTAACTTTATCAAATTTTGCCAAAACAAAAAGAAGAAACATACAACAAACAGAGATTCCTGATGAAGGAGAAAAAGAGGACCAAGATGAGAGAGAGGACGCACAACTTCATCACCACCAACATTTTCTGAACTTAGTAAGCATGATGGCTACCGCCTCTACTGTTGGATAGTACACCTATGAAGCATAGTACTCCCTCCGTCCACTAATTCAATGCTTACTTGCCTTTTTGGTACGTCCACCAATTCAATGCATATCTATTTTTAGTAAGTATTTATTCATATTTTAATCACAAAAGTACACTTTCTCAACTCAATTCATGTCATTTTGCTTTGACTTTAAGAAAATATAGGCCCCTTTCTCCACTCAACTAATAAAAATACTCTTTTCTTAAAACTCGTGTTTCATCTCCTATACCTTGAATTAGTGGACGGAGGGAGAGAGTATAACTTAAAACAAAAAGAAATATTACAATGAAAAAATTGAAAATACACTAAAACAGAAACTATAATAAACTCAAAGTCGAGTCGAGGAGTCCTCTCTCCACAAGACGAGAGATACGCTCTGGTAGTGCTCACAGTAAGGTGTGTCGTCCCGAGAATTAAGCTTTATGTTCCTACGAGTGCTGCTAGGATGATGATATGAGATGGAGAGAAAAGATGAACTTGAGTTGGTGTATACTTCTCCATCTACAAATGAGGCTTATATAGCCACATCATGGAAGGCAAAAGGGCTAAGCTTTCATGCTTCCATCATGACTCATCATGGCTAGCCATTAACCTTTGATGGTTACAACAGTTGAAAGGCCAAAAGTTTTTTGTACGACAACTAAAAGGTCTCACGTATAGTACACAATTTTAGCATATAATTTCTCGCTCACCAGAAATTGGTGTTGACACAATGAAAATACTATGATTATCTATAAAAAAAATATAGAATAATTATATTATATTTAATTCTTTAAGGAATTAAATAAATAACCTCCACAAATTAGTTAAGTATAAAAGATACACAAAACTAATTTTCAACATCCGCCCCATGCCAACCTCAACCAAGAAGTTGGAGGGATTGTCAACCCCGACGACACCACTTAGGGCGTGTTTGATATTGGCTAATACACTATATTAGCTAATTTTAATTTAGTACAGATCAGTCTAGTGCTTGATATTATTTAGTAATAATGCGGATGACTCGGTTTAATCCCACGATCTAGTATTATCAATCCAAATTTCTTAGGATTAATAATACCACCTCCCCCCTAGGATTAACTTAAACCAGGATATTCTGTATTTAGCCATGATAGCAAACACCAACTCAGTATTAATAATCTGTCATTATTCACGCTAAATATTTTGGTTACAAATTATCCTACATAATCCTTTACTGAAAACCAAACGAGCCCTTACCGGTTACCGCTTTGCCACCTCCATCGTATTTTTGATGTTATTATGGTTTCATTTTTTGTTGCATTTCTTTTTCCTTCGTATGAATAATCGATGGTTATGATTACAAGAGACGATTTCATTATAAGTTTATTTATGATGGTATTAGTTTTTTAACTATATTTTGGATAGAAAATAATATGTCAAATATCTTAATGAGTTAATTTAAATGGAGAATATTATGTGACATTTTAATTTCCATGTGGAATAAAATTATTAGAAAAGTTGAACTGCAACCTTAGATGATACAAAATATAAATTAAGTATTTTTTAAATAAATGAAATTTTAATAATCAATATAATACAAGTATCATAGTTAAGTAAGCTTTTAAAATTAACCTAAAATAAATACTACATGTATAATATTTTATTGGCATATATGTGATCATTTCCCAATATAAATATAGATTATATGCTTCTACGAAAATGTGTGGTTTAGTTGCGAAGTCTCGTTTGTGCCCAGATGCCCTTCTCGATACCTTTATCAAGTTAGAATAATAGATTTCCATTTATAAAATTATAAGAATAAAAGGAGGAGAAGAAAACAAATAATTGAGCATACTCGAAATATATAAGTGGGAAAAAAAGAGACTTGTTTTTGTATCCTTCCAATTTTGCTAATGCACCATAAGAGTCCGTAAATTGTGACAAAATTTGGGTGCCGCCGTCCCTATACAACCATTAGTTAATTGGGGATAATTAGGAGATTGATTAGAATTTTAATTAAAAGAAATCCGTAACTAGTGGCTAGTAATCCATAATTAATTCAGTAAATAATTTAATTAGATAAATTTATAACTTAATTAGGTTGCCCACATGGTGGGAGAACGTTTTATTTTTGTAGACGCAAAATCTTGCATGAGGTCAACCTAGGGGTGGCACGGTACGGTATACCTTATTAAATCGACCATACCTTATACCTTACATTTACCTCCGGTATGGAGAAAATTCATACATTTACCTTACCTTTACCTACGGTATACCTTAGTTCGGTATACCTTAAGTACGGTATGGAGAATATACAAAACCTTTACCGTACCTTTATTTCGGTATACCTTACCGAATTTCGGTATACCGTACTTTCACGGTATACCGCACTTTAACGGTATACCAAAATAATCGGTATTATCAAAATCGAAAAAATTCAATTGGTATACCGTACTTTATATTCGCATACTTGTATGCTTTCATGTAATATATAGTAAATTATATAAATGTTATAAGTTACATATAATTTATATGTTAGAAGTAATATTATTTATAATATAATACTAATATTAAAACTATGCTATTATATATGTAACTATTATAAGTTAGATGTATAATTTATTGTAAAACAATAATTTTAGCTATATATTATAACTATACTATAATATCAAAATAAATAATTTTATTTTATTGTATAACTTATACTATATACTATATTTTATTTGTTTTTGTATCATTTGATGATATTTATAAATTTATAAGTTATATAGTACTCCCTCCGTCCCGTTATTAATTGCACGTTTCTTTTCGGCACGGAGATTAAGGAGAAGCAAGTTAAGTGAATAAGGAGTGTGGTGTTTGTGATTAAGGAATTATTAATTGTTTCTAAAAATTTCAGCAAAGATCACAGCAAGATTAAGGAGAAGTATAACCCTTCCTTTCTCCTCCAACCTCCAAAATTCTGCCGCCGGAGGCCGGTGGCCGGAGTCGCCACCGCCAAGAACAGCTCCTGGCCGGATCAACCCATCTCCAATCACCAAAGACTAAGGCTCTAAAGCATCTCCAGAAATTCAGTAAAAACTTGAAGGAATTTTCAAAAATTATCTCAGCAAATTACCAAAACAATCACAAAATTACAAACCCACATCTGCATTTTCCACCCAAAATCAATAGATCGAAGAGTTTCCAGAACTTCTCCACTGCCTCTCTCAAATCCCACCTCCTCTCCGCATCCCACTCCAGCAACACATCCCGATTTTTTCACAGATTGGGAGGAGGCGGTGCCGCAGATCCGGAGGCGGCGCAGATTCGAAGCCCTAATTTTTGAAGATTAAAGGGGAGGTTGGAGGCGAGCGAACTGGAGGACGAAAGAGGAGGGCGGAGGCGGTGGGTGGAAGCGGCGTCGCCGCGCCCTCGCCTTCGTCTCTTCTTCCTCAGTACCGGCGACGATTTCAGATCGCCAACTCAAGCGACACAGTAGATCTCTGCGACACAACAGTGGAAAGACAATGGAGAATAGGGAAGGAAAATAAGGGTGAGGCGAAGGGCGCTCTTCGCCGCCGTTGCAACGAGTCCGGCGAGCAACCAGTGGAGGATGAGAGGCAGCGAGAAAGAGCAATCGGGAGAGAAAGATAGTGTGTTTTGTTTTTAATTAAAGTAAGTGTTATTAGGCTTTTAATTAGGTTTTAATTAACATTAAACACTCCCTTATTTTTTCCCAAAAAGGAAACGTGCCATCAATAACGGGACAACCCAAAAAGGAAAACGTGCCATTAATAATGGGACGGAGGGAGTATATACTATATACTATATAGATGTTATAAGTTATATCTAACTTATAATATAATATCAATATTAATTATAGCTATGCTATTATATACATAGATGTTACACGTCAGATGTATAATTTATTGTAGAATAATAATCTTAGTTATATAATATAGAATATTATATTATAACTGTTCAATAATCTTATATATATAATATAGAATATTATATTATAACTGTGTTATGATATCAATATAAATAATTCAGTTATATTAAATTATATAACTTACATACTGTATTATATTTTATTCACTTTTATATCGCTTGATGATATTTATATTCGCATACTTGTATGCATTCATGTAATATATAGTAAATTATATAGATGTTATAAGTTACTTATAATTTATATGTTAGACGTAGTTGGTGAAACGAGAAACCAACACCTAAACTAGAAAAGCAGTAAACGACACCGGATTTACGTGGTTCGGTCGAGAAGACCTACGTCCACGGGGTGTTGGGGGTTTTTTCACTATACTTCGAGAGAATTACATTTTGCAAGAGATGAAAGAGTAAAAATGAGATGATTCCCTTCTAACCCACTCCTAAGTCTCTATTTATAAGCATGTCAATAAGCCCTAGGGCCTCAAGCCCATTTACTAAGATAATTGGGCTTAAGCCCCCTTTAATACATTGACCTTGGTCTGAGTCGCCTATGCTTGCTTGACTACGCCGGAAGCTCTATTATTTCTCTTATTATCCCAAGTCTTCAATTAAACCTGCTCTGGTTAGCTTAATAATAATAACACTAATCATAAGCATAAATAGAAATGTTCTCATTATATAGTGCACAGCGCTGGTGCATATTTCAGTCCTCATCAGCTACTCCCCCCTGGTCTGGTTGAACCGGGTATTCTTCGTGTTCAGCCAGCCAAGTATTGTTAAAGCCAGTGCTGTGCTGTTTTCCTTAATCCCTGCAAATCATGAAGACATAAGAGTTTTAATATTGTAAGAAAGCAAAGATAAGCATTTTCCCCTTGACTTTGGAATTGTAGTTCCAAGTTAGATTTCCTTCTTGTTTGTTGAATGTTGACAAAGATAAATAATTTCCATTTCTTTGGGCGCATAAGAAGACCAGCGCTGAGAATACCCCATATTGAATACTTTGCATAGATAAGCAATATAAATGCTTTGTGTTGGATGAACCAGAAGACCGCTGCAAGAATACCCGAATAACATAGGAAGACCCGTGTCGAAGTTGAGAAATATGATACTCTGATCATGTGAGAAAACCCGTCATAAATATTTGTCGAGTCTGAACAATATACCCTGTTGTTGAGCGCATAAAAAATCCAGCGCGTGAGAAGACCAATAGATAACATTGGCACGCCCAAGAGGCGGCTTACTTCTCGCTGAACAGTGATTAGAATAGATCAAAACAACCCATAAAGCAGAGGCGCAAAATAGTGTAGCCCGTAGAGTAGAACAGAGAAATACCCCAGCCCGATCAGAGCAGAGAAATGCCTAGCCCGGTCAGAGCAGAGAAATACCTATCAGATCAGAGAAATTCCCATCAGAGCAGCTCGATCAGAGCAGAGAAATACCTATCAGATCAGAGAAATTCCCATCAGAGCAGCTCGGTCAGAGCAGAGAAATACCCCAGCCCGGTCAGAGCAGAGAAGTACCCCAGCCCGATCAGAGCAGAGAAATGCATATCAGATCAGAGAAATGCCCGTCATAGCAGAGAAATGTCTTTTCAGAGCAGAGAAAC
Source organism: Salvia miltiorrhiza (assembly GCF_028751815.1). Lineage (NCBI taxonomy): Eukaryota > Viridiplantae > Streptophyta > Magnoliopsida > Lamiales > Lamiaceae > Salvia > Salvia miltiorrhiza. The sequence continues at coordinate 60,170,143 of NC_080387.1, forward strand.
GTCCCTCAGAGCAGAGAATTGTCCCTCATAACAGAGAATTGTCCCTCAGAGCAGCCCGGTCAGAGCAGAGAAATGCCCTTTCAGAGCAGAGAACTGTCCCTCAGAGCAGAGAACTGTCCCTCAGAGCAGCCCGGTCAGAGCAGAGAAATGCCCTTTCAGAGCAGAGAAATGCGGCAGAGTATTGAAATCATGCCAGAGCATTGAAATCCCGACAGAGGATTGAAATCCCGGAAGAGCATTGAAATCCCGACAAAGGATTGAGATCCCGGTAGAGCATTGGAATCACGGACGGCGGCAGAGCATTGGGATCACGGACGGCGGCAGAGCATTGGGATCACGGACGGCGGCAGAGCATTGGGATCACAGACGGTGGTTGAGCATTGGGATCACGGACGGCGGCAGAGCATTGGGATCACGGACGGTGGTTGAGCATTGGGATCACGGACGGTGGCTGAGCATTGGGATCACGGACGGTGGCTGAGCATTGGGATCACTGCAGAACAGTGAAATCACGGTAGGGCAGTGAAATCACGGCAGAGCAGTGAACTCACGGTAGAGCGGTGAAATCACGGCAGAGCAGTGAAATCACAGTAGAGCAGTGAAATCACGGCAGAGCAGTGAAATCACGGCGGAGTATTCCTCAGCTGCTTCCCTCCTTTGTATGCATTCCTTTGCTGCTTCCCTCATTTGCTGCTTCCCATCCAAGCTTGAGCACTCTGCGCGGAGCATGGAAGACCCGGGGGGTGCAACCAACTTTCGCGGCTTACGATTAAATAGTAACCCTCTGCGCGGAGCATGGAAAACCCGGGGGGTGTGACCCAACTTTCACGGCTTACGATTAAATAGTAACCCTCTGCGCCGGGGGGTGTGACCCAACTTTCGCGGCTTACGATTAAATAGCTTCCCTCCCTCTGCGCGGAGCATGGAAGGCCCGGATGGCACAACCAACTTTCGCGGCTTACGAGCGCTTCCCTCTGATTTGCAGCGTGATTCCTCTGCTTTTCCCCTTGACTTGCTGAGGAGCAATTTTTGAATTTAAAAATTGGGGACTACGGGTATACACCCTACTCCCCCCTCTGGTGACATGTGCAATACTCTGTTATGAACATGTTAGGTGTGTGTGTTTGGTGCTCATGCTTGTGATGATTGTGAGAAAATTATCATAGCTACAATTCCCAAGTAACATAATTCAAGTTGCAATTCAAGCTCTAGCACATATGCAGAAGGTGTGCAGCTTCGTGTACTTAGTCAATTCATAATCCAGCCCTAGGCACATATGCAGAAGGTGTGCAGCTTCCAAGACATAATTATTATTGCATAAATCCCAGCACAGATCATATAAGTCATGATTTTGCCCAAGTAAAGAAGTAGAATATTTTCCAAATCCCTATCATGCTTACATGTTCCCATAAAATACCCTAAAATCATAATTAGTGATAAAGCATAATACTTCCCCATCATGCTCACATGCTTCCACGAGATAAAGTTCAGCGAAGTACCTGAATTACCACTTACAACTGGATTAGCTTTTCGTGTTATGGTGATTACCATGTTCAAGTTTTTTCCCAAAGCTGTTTATCATGTGCTGTAAGAACTCTTGAACAAGAATATTAGTAAAATATGAGAGCCCCTTGAGACAGGACTGCAAAGAGAATTAGAACCCTAGATTATATAATCCATTGCCACAACTTGATTCCCATATTCATATCCCGATGAATTCATTCAAATTTTCAAATCCCACCAAAGATCGTATAAATCATGCTTTTGCCCAAGTGATAAAATATCACATATCCCAATCATGCTCCTCCCATTGATAGAGTTCAGCGAAATACCTGAATTACCACTTACTAGTGGGTTACCCTGTTTTACATTATGGTATTTACCATAATTGTTCAAATCATTCCCCAAATTTGTTTATCCTGTGCTACAAAAATTCTTAAGCACATATATATTAGTAAAATATGAGAGCCCTTAGAGATAGGGCTGTAAATCGTCAGTTCTTCTAAATTAATATGTGGTAATTTCTTAGAAAAGAAATTGGTCATTGTCTAGCGGCAACAGTAACTTCAATTAATCGTGATCCATGTCAATCCCTAACTTAGAGAAATCATCACAAAACCAGAGCAAGAATCTAGAGAGAAGTCATATTGAAATCAGTCGTGCATTTGCAAATAGTCCATGTAGCATTTTCAACAATGTTTAAAACATGATTCCCAAATTCAACAGCAATTAGAACCAACATAATTCGTCCCCCAAACTGATAGATCTGCATAAACTCCGAATAAACCACATTGTCAACACCCCAACCCATTAAACCAATGAAGCGAATGTTATGCCGATAAACAAAGCTGACTGAAAATGAATTAACATGTCCACATAATTTTTGCCCCGCAAAAGCTAAAACAAGTGTGAAAATTGACTTAAGCTCCGTTAAATCTCAACAAAACATGCCCAGACGATGACACCCTAAGCAACTCCTCAAAACCTTGAGGTTGAATTATCAATTAACAAATAATCAGTCGAATGAAAACAAAGACAATCCCACAAAATCCTTGCTCCACATACTTCAGGCAAGTAAGCCCGCACATAATAACTGAATGTACCATTCCCAAACTTGAAATCAAATCAACTGGAAAGTTAAGATCCACTACAAATTCATCAAAATTTAGTACGACGTGATAAGAGATTCAAGCATACAGAACGAGGCAAGTCAACCCCTGTTGGCCTAAAGCACATGAGCCGAGAACTTAACCTCTCCTTGTAAATTTCCCCATGATATGGCAGTAGCTAAAATCAATAGTGGCATAGCTCAATCCCCACCTACACCCATCACAGTAGATTCACCCATCCTGAAGTGGTTGTCGGTTGATAGTGCTTCACTAGACCTCCCTAATAGCACCCTTAAGCCCTCAAGGCTGCCTTGCTTGATATGGTGGTATTAATCCTTGCACCACAATTCAAACAAAATCACAAGTAGATTGTAGGTAAAATGAGCAGAAATTAATGGAGACATGGAAGTAATCGAGAAAGCCTCTATCCCAACTAAGTCAGTTTAAACAATCAAGATAAATATATCAGGATCCCCCTTAAAGCATAAAGGCATCAAATACTTAACAGATAGCAAACTTAGCTTGGTTTGGGAACAACAGACTGTTACTGCCAGAGGAGCTATAGAGGAGATGGCCCTTGGTTCGGACTCTTGATTGATCTTCACACTACTCGCCGTGTAATCTTGCCCGTCAACAGTCAGCTGCCGCCTCAAGCGTCATCAAGGCAAGCGCTAATTCAAACTCGCAATGAGTATTCGTTGGTAATTCGCTAGGAAATACAAGGAAACACAAAGAAACATTATAATTTATCATAATCTAATCGAAACTATTGGAAATACGTATTGATTAAGGAAATAGGGGGTTTTCCCCTCTGCCCGTGGCCCATAAGCCCCTCTGGCTCGTTAAATCAATGGGCGCGCCGGCGAGGTGGGCTGGTTTGACGGAGCTACGTCTCAAAAGGAGAAACGACGCCGGGAAAGGCTGGTCATCGGCCTCGCCGGACCCGCAGCTGAGAAACTGTGGATGGTCTGTGCGGTTGTCCTGCGGCCGAAGCCGGAACATAGACAGGGCCCTCCTCTGCCCTGCGCTGGACTTGGTCTGGCTTCTTCCCGGCGACGAGAGCTTCGGTGCAGGGTTCTGGTGTGCGGAGCTCCTGCGCGGCGGTGACGGGCGGCCACAAGGCGACTCCCACCGGAGTTGGAACAGCCGCTTGTCGACCCCAGATCTGACAAACTGAAGCAACCGCAATGTGCACCACGGCGGCGGCGTTTCCGGGCGGAGCACCGCTGGCCTTGAGGCGATGGCATCGCCGGAGATTTCCAGGATGGCGGAGGTTGAATCAAAGGAAGGAAATAGCTTGGATCAGAGAAATATGTTGATTCCCACAAATCGGTTTTAGAAACGTATCTCCCAATTTCTTGTAAGATTTTTGAGATAGGGATAGACTAATTGAAGCCAACATGAATCCTCAATTTCCCCAAATTTTTTTATGAACAGTAACCGCAATTCCCCAATTTCTTCGATAAACAGTACCCGATGAACCATAACTTCGATAAAGAGTACCCGATGAACAGTAACTTCGATGATCAGTACCGATGAACAGTAACTTCGATGATCAGTACCGATGATCAGTACCGATGAACAGTAACTTCGATGATCAGTACCGATGAACAGTACTTCGATGAACAACCAATCTCACGCCTTAGCTCGATTTTCCCACAGACGGCGCCAGTTGGTGAAACGAGAAACCAACACCTAAACTAGAAAAGCAGTAAACGACACCGGATTTACGTGGTTCGGTCGAGAAGACCTACGTCCACGGGGTGTTGGGGGTTTTTCACTATACTTGGAGAGAATTACATTTTACAAGAGATGAAAGAGTAAAAATGAGATGATTCCCTTCTAACCCACTCCTAAGTCTCTATTTATAAGCATGTCAATAAGCCCTAGGGCCTCAAGCCCATTTACTAAGATAATTGGGCTTAAGCCCCCTTTAATACATTGACCTTGGTCTAAGTCGCCTATGCTTGCTTGACTACGCCGGAAGCTCTATTATTTCTCTTATTATCCCAAGTCTTCAATTAAACCTGCTCTGGTTAGCTTAATAATAATAACACTAATCATAAGCATAAATAGAAATGTTCTCATTATATAGTGCACAGCGCTGGTGCATATTTCAGTCCTCATCAGACGTAATATTATTTATAATATAATACTAATATTATAACTATGCTATTATATATGTAACTATTATAAGCTAGATGTATAATCTATTGTAAAACAATAATTTTAGTTATATATTATAACTATACTATAATATCAAAATAAACAATTTTATTTTATTGTATGACTTATACTATATACTATATTTTATTTATTTTTGTATCATTTGATGATATTTATAAATTCATGTACAATTGTATGTATTCACATAATATAGATTATATACATTATTTTATAAAATTTATAAATATTTTTAAAAATATAAACATAAAAATAAATATTATATATTTTAAAACTATAGATTTTGATACGATATATACCGCGATTTTCGGTATACCAATATATACGGACAACTGCGGTATATCAGAATAAGGTATTGTACCTTATTACCGGTATATACCGAATATTAAGGTATACCAGAATAAGGTATGATACCGCATCACCGTTATATGCAGTAATATTCGGTATACCAGTAATATGGTATCATACCGTATTCCAGTATATACCTTTAATACGGTATTTATTAATTTTTTTGGTATATACCGCGGTATCGGTATACACCGGTATACCCCGGTATTTGAAAAATGCATACCTTTACCTTACCGTAAATCTTCGGTACGGTATCATACCTTACCAAAAAAACCGGTATACCTTAAATTCGGTATTTTGCGGTATTTTACGGTACGGTATGACCGGTATACCGAGTTTTCGGTATATTTTTCCAGCCCTAGGTCAACCTCATCGTATGAGGCGGGTTTGACCCGTTTTTGACCCGACCCGCGCTCATTAATATATATCGCAGTTTTTAACAAATCAGTGAGCTGGTGCAATGGAAGAGGCGCCTACTTTTTCCTTTATTCCATGAGGCGCAGGGTTCGAAACCCTTTACACCCAATTTTTTTCCCTTTCTTTTTTTAACGTTTTTTAGGTTTTATTTTGCTGGTTTTATTTCCTTTTTTCTTCTTTTTGTTTTTACGTTTTTTTCATGTTTCATGTTTCCTGGTTTTTTTTTGTAGTATTTTTTTAAATATATTCTTTTTCAGTTTTTTTTTCTTTTTAGCATTTTTTTTACTGCTTTTCTTTTGCGTTTTTTTTACTATTTTTATTTTGCATTTTTTATGTATTTTGATTTTTTTCTTTCTTTCAGTATTTTCTTTAATTTTCATTTATTTTTAATTTTTAGTTTTTCTTTTGTATTTTTTATATATTTTTGTGAAAAATGTAATATTTTTAAAATATTACATTTCTTCATAACAATAATATAATTACTTTTTATGACGACAATAATTACTTGAACAAATAACTAAAAGTATAAGTTCTCGTGAGTAAAAATAACAATTATTGTAAACAAATATTTCAAAATTATTACATTTGTTTATGATAATTGTTTATTTTATTTATTAGAACTTGTGCTTTTAATTATTTGGTTAAGTAGTTATTATAGTAAGAAAAAGTAATTATTGATATGAATAAAAGTAGTGCTTATTTTTACTCATTCGAACTTAAATTTTTAGTTATTTAATCAAGTAAAAATATTGTCATAAAAAAGTAACCATTGATATGGTGAAAGGTAACGTTTTAAAAATACTATATTTCTTCACAATAATGTTTATTAGGGTTCATGATTTAGTGTACATAGTTTAGGGTTTAGGATTTATACTTTATATTAAAAATAACATTTCAAAAATGTTCCATTTAATCATGTCAATAATTTTTTTTCTCATTATAATAACAATAGTTATTTTAGATAACGTAGAAATAAATAATAGAATGGCGAAAAAATAATCAATAAATTATTCAAGTAATCATTGTCGTAAAGAAAAGTAAATATTGATATGAAGAAATGTAATTTTTCTAAATTATTAGATAAAAAAGGTAATGTTTCGAAAACATTATTTTTCTTCATGTTGATTATTACTTTTCATCATAACAATATTTACTTTGATTTGAAATAATGTAGAAATAAATAATTTTATTTATTTGGTGAAATAATTATTTTCTTGAAAAATAATATTATTTTTATTCGCGAGAACTTGTACTTTTAATTATTTTGTCAAGTAATTAAGCATTGTCATAAGAAAAAGTAATTATTGATATGTATAATACTTTAAATTGAATAAAGGTAAATACTTATATTAACATTAGTATATATTTGTGAGAACAAATGTATATTTTATGGTTATTAAAAATAAATATTCATAATATGATTTAGCGTTCAGGGTTTCGAGTTTAGAAAATATAATATTTTATATTGAATGAAAGTAGATATTTATATTAACATAAGTATACATTTGTTAGCACAAATGTATATCTTATGCGTATTAAAAGTAAATATTCTTATTAGAGTTTAGGATTTAGTGTTCAAGGTTTAATGTTCAGGGTTTATGGTTTAGTGTTCAGGGTTTAAGGTTTAGAAAATATAATAAACGAAGATAAATATTTATATTAACATAAGTATATATTTGTGCCAATAAATGTACATTTTGTATTTATTTAGGGTTTAGTATTCAAGGTTTAGGGTTTAATATTCAGTGTTTAGATAATTACAAAATATAGAATGACAGGAAATACTTATAGAAACATAAGTATACATTTGTACAAAGAAGTGTATATACTAGCCTAAATAAAAGTAAATATTTCTGTTAGGGTTTAGCATTCAAGGGTTAGGGTTTAGTATTCATTAGTTACGGTTTAGTATTCAAGGTTTAGGATTTAATATTCACTATTTAGGATTTAGTATTCAGTGTTCATGTAATTACAAAATATAGAATGACAGGAAATACCTATAGAAACATAAATATACATTTGTACAGAGAAATGTATATGTTAGACTACATAAAAGTAAATATTTCCATTAGGGTTTAGCATTCAAGGATTAGGGTTTAGTATTCATTATTTAAAGTTTAGTATTCAAGGTTTAGGGTTTAGTATTCAGTGTTCAGGTAATTACAAAATATAGAATGACTGGAAATACTTATAGAAACATAAGTATACATTTGTACAAAGAAATGTATATGTTAGACTAAAAAAAAGTAAATATTTCCATTAGGGTTTAATATTCATTATTTAGGGTTTAGTATTCAAGGTTTAGGATTTAGTATTCACTATTTAGGGTTTAGTATTCAGTGTTCAGGTAATTACAAAATATAGAATGACATGAAATACTTATAGAAACATAAGTATACATTTGTACAAAGAAATGTATATGTTATAAAAATAAAATGCAATAAATAAAACGCTTTACCAAATTAATTATTATTATAATAAAAAATAACCATTGATATGATAAAAATGGGGAAAAAAATACAGTATAAATGTAATACCAGGAAAAAAAATGCAATAAGAAACACAAAAAACACTAATGCAAAAAGAAAAACAGAAAAAATGAAAAGGAAAAAAAAAACAAAAAAAAACAAAAGGGAAAGAAAAGGAAAAATAACCATTGATATGATAAAAATGGGGAAAAAAATACAGTATAAATGTAATACCAGGACAAAAAAATGCAATCAGAAACACAAAAAACACTAATGCAAAAAGAAAAACAGAAAAAATGAAAAGGAAAAAAAAAACAAAAAAAACAAAAGGGAAAGAAAAGGGAAAAAAACGCAAGAAATGGCAGTTGGGCGTTTAGAACTCAATACCAAAGGGTTGAAAGTGGAATTGCTTACCCACTACACCAGCGTTTAATTTCAACATTTCTATATCAATTTATTATATTTATCCTCTTTTGCGCCCAACCCATGCCCAGACCCAACCTGACCCGCGCCTAGACCCGACCCGTCTCATGGTATGAGGTCAACCTCACCCAAGACCAACTCATTTGTAGAGTAGTTAAGCAATTTATTTGTTTTCGAGAAGTTATTTAAGTTGTAGGAGAAGAGCCTTGTGAGGATTTTTATTTTCTTCATCTTTTTTCAAATGGATAAAGATTGGCTAGACACACCTCATGTTATGTGTGAAAAAACTTAATATAAACAATAATTTTTTTTTAAAAAATATGGGACCTAAGACTACTCCCAACGGTGACATTGTGGGAGAGTCATGCTAATAGGACAAAACAAGTTGGATAAAAAAATAATTGGAAAGTCACAAAAATTGCGTGACCTGGGGGATCTGCCGCCCCAAGTCATGCTTCTCTATTTTTTCTCTTTCCTTGCCACTTGTCAAATTTTAACTGGTGGATTAAATATTTGGATAAACAAAATTTTATAATGGTTTATCTTTATAAAAAATATATTAAAATTATATTAAAATTTTTCTTATTTTTAGCTCTATAAATAGAGCCTAATTTCACTATATTTTCACACCAAACAAAAACTCTCTTTCTCTCAATTTCACTATATTTCACGTATTGTACTTTCATATATTTAATTTCAGTTGTGTGTTTAATTCTTGTAATCTTCCTTTGTGATTGAGTTAAATATCAATTATAATATATGACAATGTTTAATTATAAAATAATTACAATTTTTTTTTAAAAAATATTTTATTTATTAAATATAATAAATAAATATTTAATTTTAATTTATATTTTATTTTAGATATTAAGATAATTTAAAAATAAAGTGAAAAGAAAAAATATATAGATTGGGTTGGTGTCACCATTGTGAGTAAAAATTATGTTAGGTTGTGGGTTGTGTAGGTGGATGAGAGAGAAATGAATATTTTATTAAAAAGTGAAGTAAGGTTGGGTTGGATGAGTGTCACGACTGTGGGTAGTCTAATATAAATACTACCTCCGTCCTACTTAACCGTGCCGGAAAGAATCAAACCAAATGAAATGAAGCGGAAAGAATAGTATTTTAGAAATCCAATGAACTCGTAGATATTGTGGAAAATCTTTTTTAAACTCAACAAATCAAATCATCTTAGTAGTATCTCTCTCATTGTCCCTTTTAAGATTATCCAACAATAGACGCTGACATCCATAAAGCTTAAGGAGCATGGATTCCTCAATCAAAGATTTGCATAACTAAAGCTAAACCTCTTTCGGCAAGCATATACACCAAGAATAGTTGACATTCCAACTGATTAATTGTGGAATAGCATTTTAATCCATTCCAAACAGAATTGTACTAAAAATTCGAACTACATTTATCAATCAAACAGATAAAAAATGTACTACTAGTAATGTTCTAATTTAGAGAAAAGGAAACTTTAGCGAGTGCATACTACAAAAGCACTTTCACAACCACACTTACTCAAGCTCAGAATTGCTTGGTAAAATACAGACAATTACATATAGCAAAATTAATAGCAATTGACATGCTTACTTAACAAACAAAAGGAAAGAACTAGAGAGCAAGTCAGGTGCAACAGCTAAAAACCACACAGAAACCATGATTAAAACCAGTGGACGAGATACGAGATGGAAATAAACAACAGATTGTAGAGAAATGAGAAGGAACAAAACTTAGAATCAGAAGCCCCAAAGACAATACACCAAGGAAGAACAAAAAGAAATATAGCAAGAGAGGTCCACAACTATATGATTAATGGCTCCAAATAAAGATAAAACTAACCAATATCTTAGAAATTCCAACAAAAATATCTTCATCTCATATCAAAGTCACTTTTTAACAAACTAACAAAAGCACAAAATTTTAAGAATCCCAAGATTCGATTCTAGACAATAGCATTGGCAGCGCTGGCAATCCTAGGCCAAAGATCAGCGCATTCCTTACCGATAGGACCAGTAATGGCAGAGCCTACAAAATAAAAAATATCAAAAAATTAGCATGTGTAGCAAATTTTTAGAAATAAAATTATGGAACATTTAAATGGATCATTACCTTTCATCTCACCCTTGGGATTGACAATAACCCCAGCATTGTCTGCAGTTGTAAAAGGCAAAGGATTAGTTAAAAATTAATAAAACAAAATACAAGATCAAAAGTATAGCAATAATTCAAATTCTTTAAGAATAGGCTTGTAATAAGTAGGTTTAAGGGCCTCAAAATGCTAGGTATTACATAAAACTCAAGGCTAAAACCCATAGTCTAAGAGCTGAATAAAGATGTTTGCAAAAGCCAACTCCTAAGCACATGGGTTATATCATGAACTCAAGCCAGAAATCTACCTGGTAGATCACAACAATAATTTATACTTCAAATATGAAAATGCTATGCATTTTTTTCATATTATATGAAAGAGGGGTAATATACTACAAAAATGAATTATCATTTTCTTTCCCAAAAATGAATTCTCATTTCTATTTTTAGTAATTATACCCCACACAACTAACTTACAACAAAAGTGGGACCCTTAATTCAACTCACTCACATTCACCAATTTCCCAAAGCCTGTGCCATTCTCAAATGAAAATGCATTTTGAGAGTATTAAATCTCATGAATATTTCATAATTCTGATGTAAAACTAATTTTGCAAAATACTACTTTGAATCTATCTTCATAAAGTTTGAGATACTAAATCAGCTAAATAGTCAGCAAGTAGACAGGAACTTGACATAAGATGATTCACCGGTTAAATCATTCACATATCTAAGAAACAAAACATGAAATGACTACTTCACATGGACCATGGTTAGCTAAGATAAAAGGCAATTCTAAAGGACCTCCAAAACCATACCATATCTACAATTACCCATAAGCCATAACTACCCAAAGCAAAGTTCAACAAAAACATTACAAATATTAACTCAAGTAAAAATCTCACTACCACAGCAATCACATGAAAAACTAAGTAAATGATAACCTTAATTAAACAAAGATAAACCAATAAATCAGATCTAATTCATACTAGTAAAGTAAGAGGCGAAAATTGACCTTCGAAATACATGAAAACACCGTCCTTTCGGCGCCAGGGCTTGCGCTGGCGGACGATGACGGCGGGCATGACCTTCTTACGTAGATCAGGTTTCCCCTTCTTAACGGTGGCCATGACCATGTCGCCGACGCAGGCAGACGGGAGCCTGTTGAGGCGACCCTTGATTCCCTTCACCTGATATAATGTACAGGTTCTTCGCGCCGGTGTTGTCGGCACAGTTCACCGTCGCCGCCACCGGCAGACCCAGCGACATCCTGAACTTATTACCCGCCGTTCCTCCGCGTCCTGGTAGATAAGAAAAAAAAGATCACATCAAACGCGACAATGACTTGGAATAAGATACGAAATCTGTGAGAGGGAATTGGATCATACCTCGCTTCGACATTTTCGCGTCTAAACCTCACCTCCTCCTGGTATAGAAATGAAAGCGGAAGAGAGAGACGGAGAGGCGCTAGGGTTTTAAATGGCTGGTTGGAAGCTTTCAAGTTCTAGGAGTGAGCGTAGTGTGGGCTAGGGTTTTCATGAAGCATGGGCTGCATATTAATCAGTCAAGCCCAGTACTTATTCCTATAAACGAGCCAAGCCCATCACCAATGCCTTTATCTTCGATGAGACCAAAAAAAATGTTTCTAGTTTATACTACAATCAGTTACTCCCTCCGTCCATGATTCAGTGCCCCATTTAGGTGTGGGCACGGAAACTAAAAAAGCTGAAAAAGGTGTTGTGGTGAAATATAAGAGTAGTTGACTAAAGTGATAAAGGTAGTTGACTAAAGTGATAAAGTGTAGTAAATATAGAATATAAAAGTGAAAAAGGTGTTTGAAGGTGGGTCCATTAGTGGCAAAGAGTAGTAAATATAGAAAAAGTAGGAGAGTAAAAGGGTACAAAAAGCAAAACAGGGCATTCAATTGTGGACATTTTTTAAAGGCCAAACAGGGCACTGAATCATGGACGGAGGGAGTATATAGTACACTGTGATTCTTTTCTATTTTTATTTTTTTTTTTACTTGGGAGAGTTGGGGAGGAATAACAATGAGATTTGAACTCGGGATCATTGTTCACACATAAAAAATACAGGAAATCACATTGCTTGGTATTCCATAGAGGATTCTTTTCTATTCTTGAAAAGAATCTTATAAACTACACTCTCACCCACCATACTTTACATTACTGTGTTGAAAAGATTGAGCCATACCGATTATTGTATTGACTTTCAATTATCTCCAAAATGTTAATTAACAGAAAATAAAGTTCTAAATAATAGTTGAATTAATTTAATGCTAGCAATTGCAGCGAGAACATGAAAGCAATGTCCCGCAGCTCAACATTCCTCGGCTCCCCAGTCCTCCTCCCGCCGCCGGCCGCCACTGTCAGCCGCCGCACAGTAAAAATGTCGGGCACCACCAACCCCATCACAACCCTGACCAGACTCCTGTGGGGCCAATCCCTACCCCCCAACCTCCTGGTGTCGACCGCCCGGTCCGCCTGGTCCGGCGCCTGGCACCTCATGATGTCCCAGCTCGCGCCGTCCGACTCCGGCGGCCGCTACACCCGCCCCACCTCCCCCTTCCGCCTGGCCGACCCCTCCTCCCTCCCCCGCCACACCCTCCACCTCTACGTGGGCCTCCCCTGCCCCTGGGCCCACCGCACCCTCATCGTCCGCGCCCTCAAAGGCCTCCACGCCGCCGTCCCCGTCTCCGTGGCCGCCCCCGGCGCCGACGGTTTATGGGAATTTTCGGCCGCCGCCGCTGAGACGGGCGTGGTGGCCCCAGGTTTGGATAGGGCGAATGGGTGCAGAACTCTAAAGGAGGTGTACAATCTGCGGCGCGGCGGGTACGGCGGCAGGTCGACGGTGCCGATGCTGTGGGACGGCAGTAGCAAGGAGGTGGTTTGCAATGAGAGCTACGATATCATCGAGTTGTTTAATTCCGGGTTGAACGACGTGGCCCGGAATCCGGATTTGGATCTTGCTCCTCCGGCCTTGAAGAAAGAGATTGATCGGTGGAACAAGATTATCTATCCCAGCGTCAACAATGGAGTTTATAGGTAGGTGGATCACTACAACTAGCTACTTCATTTTATTTCCAAAGTCAATTCATGGTGTGTGGTGTGCAGGTGTGGATTCGCTCAGAGCCAAGAAGCGTATGACATTGCAGCAAATGAGTTGTTCAGTACATTGGAGATGGTGGAGGAGCATTTGGGAGGCAACAGATACCTGTGTGGGGACACACTTACTCTTGCAGATGTGTGTCTCTTCACCACGTTGATCAGATTCGACCTCGTTTACAACGTGCTCTTCAAGTGCACCAAGAAGAAGCTTGTCGAGTATCAAAACCTCCATGGATACATGAGGGACATTTACCAGGTACATTTCTAAGTTGTAACTAACAAGAGTTTGAGTTTGAGTTTGAGATTGTTATGTAATGTGGTTGAACAGATTAGTGGAGTTGCAGAAACCTGCAATTTTGGAGCAATAATGGATGGATACTATAAAACCCTCTTCCCGCTGAATCCCAGCAGCATTCGACCTGCCATTCCTGCAGCATGTGAACGTCAAGCGCTAGCCAAGCCTCATGACAGAGACTTGTTATAGCAAATTACCTCATTTTCTGCACTCTGTATATGCTTACTGAAGAGATTCTTGTATTCTGTGTTTCTAGACAGGTGCACTCAACTGAATCAATAAGTTTGAGTTACTTCTCTTCATGTTTATATCAATTCAATAATATTTTGTTTGATTATGTTTGTATTAATTCATTTAATCGAGAATTGGTCTGGGTTATGCTCTTAAAAAAATGGTGATCAGAAGTCTATGCTCTCAAAAAAAAAAAAAAAAATGGTGGTCAGAGGTCTCCACTTCCACTGGTATCTCCACTAAATTTGAAATCATAACATCAATTAAAATGGTAGCAAAGGAAAATGGATGTTAAGAAAATCCTGCAATTTGAATCAGAAAAATCGACATATCTTTGAAGGACAATCTTCGTGGATCTTCACTTTGTAAAGCAAAAGGGGATTCGAGAAAGACAGATGTTTTATCTTCAGAATGCACTCAACTTACTCAAGCACAAAAAATTGTTGAGCAAGTAGATTTGCACCAGCGCCTGCAGTGCAAGTGAAGGAAGATCAATACTCAAATCATAAGAGAACATAATCAGTTTCAACAACCAAAATGCCACTTGTTAAGAACAGAGTATAGTGAAGCCAAAAAGGAAGAAAGAAGCTCTTTGTTTCTTCTAAATGATGCTCTGTGCTCTCAGTATGTGTTCCATGGTCATCCCCACCATCCCTCTCCTCCAGTTGATAGCTATCAGCTGTGCCATTGCAAGAAGTAACCAGTGGTGTTTTGTGTAAAGGTAACTCAGAATTAGACTGGGGATCATTTGCTCCAGTTAAAGAACTTAACTACAGTTCACCAGCACCACGATCATCTGTAGCAGAAGATTTACTCGGTACATCAATGGTTGGAGTTGGATGCACATCCATGGTTGAAGGGCTCACACTATTCTGATCTGATCTTAAATTTAGAAAGCACTGGCAAATTTCTTACATAATACTCATCACGGAAAAGTTTGGGTCCAAAATGTTATATGATCTGAGGCATTTATCCTCCACCAATTGTAGAACTGTTTCAAGACTAGGCATGATATGGCAATCAGGCCTTACATGAGCCAAGTTGCAGCTTAAGGAAATTTTCACCTCCCCCAAAGGCGAGGAAGCAATCTCTAGGTTAGAAGCAAATTGACTTGACACCAGTTTAAGCTCACCATTTGTTCTTGCTTCATGTGGAATGTCAGTTCCCTCGTTTATTTCATTTTCACTTAGGGATGGTAAATCCGAGGGCTCAAGATAAGACAGTTCACTAGTACCATTCTGATCAGATGCACCTCCTTTGATAGATGGCTCTGTAAATTATTTCCAGAGATACTGACGGTGAATATTAAACTATAACTTCTGCAGAAGTTTCTTACATAGTGACAGAGCAGTAGTTCATTATGTTGCTTGAAGGGAATGGAAGGTTACTAAAAATGTAATTGGGCATGTAGATAAGTCCTAATCTAGGACCCTTAAAACATAATACTGAGAGCTACACAACAACACTCCTTCACATTTAGCACATAAAAGGAAAAATCAGAATCTAGAAAGTACTGGAACATAATCAACCAGGACTCTCTGGAAACTAATACCAAGACCCTAATGCAGCAAGATTACAAATGAAAACTAATAAATAGCTACATGCATTGCTTTAATAGTTCAAACAAGAAACTAAAACTGAGAATTTCTGGGGGCTCATAGGATAGATTTTCATTTTCATGATCCAATGTGAGTTTAAAAGTAACAAGAAAGACATTCAGCTGAGACAAGAACCTTGATCGAGATACTAATGAGAGTTTAAAAGTAAAAAAAAAAAAGCAAGATCTGGAACCATATTTGCACTCAGCCACAGAGGAAATGCCAACCTGGATCAATGACAGCAATAGGAAGCACGGACTGTGGCATGTCATCTGTAACAGGCCCTTCTTTAGGAATAATCAATGGAAAATTTGAAACACGCTTCTGTTTGGGAACCGGAACACTACCACGTACAATCTTCCACTGTTTATTACAAGTAGCCTGGGGAGAACTATGAGGCAATGAACTCTTTTCCCCAGTTGATGTTTGAGGACATAGTAATTGATTTCCTCTGTCTCTGAGCTTCGCAGCATGAGAAGGACTTGTGACGCTATTAGGCTGCCAGGGGTCACATACCTCGCGGGCAACCAAGGATTCAGGAAAAATAGGTTGCTTTCTTTTTATCTTACTAAGTAACTGAGGATCAGTGCTTTCGTTTTCAGCACTGGGCTGAGGTGATGCCACCAAGCCTTGAGATGCATTTACCTCTGAGGGACATGAATTAGGTAGTTCAGTTGGTTCATCTTTACGGATGACCAGGGGCATTGTAGGACCACTAGCAGTAGCTGCAGCAGAGGAGGTGCTTTGACCATCTTGGTATCTACGTCGCACCCTTTTTAAAGGCCGTATCAACTCTTCAGCTGCCTGAGCTCATTCCTCCAACCTCTTCTATTTTGGATCAGCCAGTTCTGACAAAATTGTGGTGCTATATCTTCTCTACAAGCAACACATGCAAATGGAAGCAATCCTCACGAACAAGGAGTAGTAAGGAGCAAGTGAGTCCATAATGTTCAAACCAACACTCCATCTTTCATAACTTAAGTACTATGACATTAGAAGATAATGCTAGTCAACAGATACTAAGAATGCAAATGCAACATGCTAAATCAGATATGTACTGATAAAAGCCTCACCATATGACACTACTATTCATAAGGAGTTATCAAAGCTAAGCATATATGGAATATATGCATAAACATTAAGACATAATTGCGCACACGTTTATACCAGGACAAGGAAAATAGGATTACAAACATATTTCATATTCGCGTGTTACTAGTTAAGAACATCAACTACAAACTATGACACAAAAGGCCATGATAAAATTTCCCTAATAAGTCAAACGAAATTCACTTTCAATGCTATTCATATGCAACCAGTGCAATTAATGATTGCAGCAGATTTTGAAAGCTGTAACAAACAAATGAGGCCTTCTTTCTTAATCAGCCATCATCTATGAAACTCTTTCACTCAAACAAGCTCTTAAACTCATCTAGGATTTAGCTTGGTAAAAATTCAACAACAGCTTTTCAAGCTTAGAGGCGATAGAATTTCCTCTCTCAGGAAAATCGTGTAAGCACTGGGTCTAATATATAACAACTTCATTGGAGACTCAAATTGATCAATACGACAAAATACCGCTGTTAATAACTTTGTTAATTTTTACCCACCTATAAGAACAACTGGAACATGAATTAGGGTATTATTGAACATAATACTAATGAAACATGGCTACCCATGCAACAAAATCACTCCACCTTCCGCAATGAAGGATAACAATACTAATCGTAGGCAAAACAAAAGCACGTGGGAAATGAGAATTTCTCCGCAACACAAACACGCAAAAAGAGAGGAGACGAATGGATTCAAATGTACTGCATAAACCCATAAACCCTAATTACACACACAAAGTGAAACGGGATTTAAAAATGTAATAAAAAGTGAACAAAAAAGGTTATTGCCAGGAACTGTACGGCCACAAAATTTCAAATGTGCACACCATATGCAAGAGAAATTCTTTACAACTTAAATTAAAGAATCGTAAAGGGGGAAAATTCTTCTCACTGTCACTTAGAATTTAGAAACAGCTGCCATGACTGTTGAGTGTGAGTTTGAGAGGGAAAAGATGGAAAGTGATACAGTAATAAAAAGGGAAAATAGTCAATATTCGTCTCTCTAATTGGTAGTTGTTCTTTCACCTTTTCTTTTCTTTTCTTTTCTTTTCTTTTCTTTCTTTTTTTTGGGAAAATGATATTTGCAAACTCATCAATTGGAAATTATTTTAAAGAGTGAAAGTCAAAGACACAAGAAGCTCATTTGAAATAATAGCCTACAGCATAAAAAAAGGTTTTGTAGATAAAACGAGATGGAATAGCCAACTTGAACAAAAATGGTACTTCTAAAAAGACAGAATGGGGATTCTGCACATTGTTCCTGAATCGTCAACTTCAACAAGAATGATACTTCTAAAACGACATAATGGGGATTCTGCACATTGTTCCTGAATCATCTGCTTATATGTAAATCACCCTCCAAAATAAAACAAAATTTGCCAATTTCCAGAAAATAATGACTGGGAAAAAATTGCAAGAGTTCCTTGAGCTTTTGTCTTCAAGGAAGCAATCCGCGACTTCCCTTTGGAGAAAATGCAACTTTTACCAACCAAGAAGCAAAAGCTTTAAAAGGGCCATACGAATGTATAGGCCATTCTTTGCTTGTCTGAAGTAGGCAGCCCTTGGATCAGCATCAACTTCAACAGTTATCTGAAGTTGGTCCATGATCATAAATCAAGAATTAGAGATGTGACGAGTTTGAAAATAAACAACATCAAAAGTGGTAGCATAACCGTAAAGACAAACTTACCTCATCAAGCCGTGGCAGAGGATGCATTACAACTGCATGTTTCTGCATCACATCCATTACATTCTGATCCACAATGTACTTGCCTCTAGCTTCTTCATAAAGATCGATTCTTTCTCCAAACCTCTCTCGCTGAATACGGGTTTGATATACAACATCACATTTAGAAGCCACCTCC